>NW_025091284.1:1109159-1212957 GCF_018340605.1 Aspergillus pseudoviridinutans
AAGGATAATAGTTACTGAAGGATAATCGTTACTGAAGGATAATAGTTACTGGAGGATAATAGTTACTGAAGGATAATAGTTACTGAAGGATAATAATAGTTACTGAAGGACTACTGTGGTTGACCCCGGTGGTTTTGTTAGTACGGTGGGCCTTGCAGGGATTTGAATCCTTCTAGTATCTATTACCGCCTTCCTAATTAGTATTATATGAAGCTAATAAGACCTCCTATCTTAGTGAACCTAGTGAGCAATCAACACGCCATGCCTACCCCCGAACCTAGCACCCCCCCTCAGCAGGCAGCTGAGCAGAGGGGTAATTCTATACGCCTTAGCCGAGATGATCGAATTCGTGTTCTTACCCTCCGAGACGCTGGCTTCACCTATCAACAGATTGCAGATCAGCTTCAAATCACGCACCGCCAGGTTCAGTATACCTGTCAAAACCAGCAAATGACACCTAGGAAGGCTCCTGGGCAGCCGCCAAAGCTCTCTGAGGAAGATATTAATGATATTATAGCATTTATCTCTTCCTCTAAGCGAAATCGCCGCTTACCTTTCCATAAACTCTGTCAAGAACTTGATCTACCTGTCGGACCAACCGCCCTTGCTCATGCGTTAAAGAAACGAGGTTATACTCGCTGTATTGCCCTTCGAAAACCTCCTTTATCTGACCAGAATAAGCGTGTACGTCTTGCCTGGGCGTTAGAGCATGTAAACTAGACAACGGAGCAATGGAATCAGATTCTCTGGTCTGACGAGACATGGGTTACATCAGGCTTCCATAAACGAATCTACGTGACTAGGAAGGCTGGTGAAGAGCTAGAGGAGACATGTCTTCGCACCTCTCCTCCTAAAAGACGYGGATGGATGTTTTGGGGCTCATTTCATGGTTCTACTAAAGGACCATGTCTATTCTGGGAGAARGAATGGGGTACAATTAATGCAGAACGATATACTGAGAGGGTGGTTCCTATAATTAATGGATATCTTCGCCTGCTTAGACGRCAAGATAMCTGGCTCCAGCTAATGCAAGAYGGTGCACCTGGCCATTCTGGTTCACTTAATGAGCTTCATGAGCGTGGAATCTATCCAGTTAGATGGCCAGCTTTCTCCCCTGATCTGAATCCAATTGAGGTGGTATGGAATTGGATGAAGGACTGGATCCAAGCRAAATATCCAGATGAGAACCACCAACCAACATATGATGCTCTACGACAGATAGTTCGAGCTGCCTGGGATGCCATCCCTGAGGATTTCCTTAGGGATCTAATCGAATCTATGCCAGCTAGATGTCAGGCAGTAATCAACGCAGAAGGAGGTCATACGAAATATTAGATAATTACTAGGATAGCGGCAGAATCAATATGATTCGTTCGTTGCAAAGACCCACCGTACTAACAAAACCACCGGGGTCAACCACAGTATAGTGGTGAGGCTGCAGGAGACTAATAGTTACAGAGGCAGCTGACAGCGACCATGCCTTGTTTTGCCCCAGCTCTTAGCTGCATCCGTAGTCAGATATGATTCACTAGTTTGCTCCACAACTCTTGGCATGAAGAAAGCCACAGCTAACCCTAACATGACCAAAGGGAACATTATGTCTTTTTGGATGGAGATGCTGGGATAAGCTCGAGAAGGAGTGAAGATGGCCTGGGGAGTGTGGTATATTGCTCCAGCTGGCTATCAAGAGCTTGTGTATGAAGTTTAACTTTCCTAATTTGTGCCATGAACGCACCCAGGACACTACTCTTCGACTTGAGTAGTTCACGAGCCGCGCGAGATTGTGATGACATTGCTCTACTTACCATTTCAGCCAGTCCAAAATGACCAGCATGGGGAGTCCAGGGATTCAAACCTGTGTCCTGCTTCACTTCCAGAATCCGTAATTCTAATCTCATTATCGGGCCATTAAGGACCGCAACTTGATCTATAAATGCCAGCCTTATCCGGAGTGCTCACCGCAATCTGGCACAGACCAGTTCATCCTTTCAGCATGCTCTTTCCTCAAGTAGCCTTTGCCTGGGCAAACATGTTCTGCTTCACAAACTCCTGGAAAGCCTCCTCTTCCGCATCAGGTGGCGCACAATCCCCAGCTCTCCAGGCTACCAATGAAATTATTTCAAAATATGATAACGTCCGGCCGATAATTCAATCAAACTCTGGAAAGATGGAAGATACCGCACCGTTCAAAGCCAGCTTAGCAGATCTACACGCACCACCAATTCAAGACGTTGTCGCAGCCGAGACGAAGTTTATAATATCTTTCTTCAGAGACTACTGCGGCATTTTAATCAAAGGGGATCAGATCCATATAGTATTTACAGCTCGGTTTCAGGAGACCCCCAAAAAGATCCATCTCATATCTTGCCCACAACTGATTCACGCGCCTAATTTGACCCCTGAAGGCCGCGAGTTGCTTCGAATCAAACTCAATGCTGTTCTGGGCCGTATACCAAAAGAGGAGTAGGACAGACTCAAGAATCGCTACAACATTATCAAAAAGGAGTGGCTTATTGTTTCTGATGCCTAGGAAGAACTAGAGATTTAGTTTTATTACCTGGTTTTTTAACATGGATGTAGTCAAGTTTTATCTGAAGTGTATTTGGAAAGCTCTAGGACAGGTCTGGAAGGGATTATTGGACATGACTAGAGCCAAACTTCTTTGGCTAAGACTCATTTCTTTTGGTGTTATAATTTCTTATATTTTACCCTCCAAGACACTAGCATTAATAGCCGAAATTTTCATGTAGCCCAGCCTCTGTCTTATGACGCCAGAGGCATATATAGGAGCGATGATCACAAAGCAGATAACTTACTGTGGTTTAAAGAGGCTCTCTACATAGTCTGCATTTTCTAAATAATGTGGTTTGAAAAGGCTCTCTACTTAGTCTCCATTCTCTATCTAATATGGTTCCTATTTATCTTTCTTCTTTTATGCGCCTATTACTTTCTAGCACCGGCTAAGAGTTCAACAAAGCAAGCCAAGCCAGAGTCAACAGAGGAGATAGGTCGTAGTAGCTCTTCTGGAGCTAGTACAAGCACCTTCACGGCGACTCCTTTAATTTGCAATAATGACAGAGGATGATATTGATTTAGAGCTTTCTAAAGCCAGAGTGTACTTTGCGAACAATTATTTAATCAGTAAGGCACCCTAGTGTTAGTACATCACACTGGCTAACTAGAGCACTACTAGCGACATTATTTATCTTCATGAGATTTGAAGAAGAGCCAACCTCCCGCTTAGCACCAGCACCCGCATCTCCTGCCGTTCTTGCCAAATGCCAGCGCATTTTTCCATGTAGTTGGAACCACCTCTCCTATGGCTAATACTATATAGTGTTGATGAGCATGTCTCGAACAGAGATGTTGGGAGGAGGCCTTGGCCATTGGATTCAGAAAAGAATTAGAAAAGATCTACTTGCTAATGAGGAATTCAAGGAGAGCTTAGACAGCCAACTCGCAGTCATTGCCATGCATCTACAACAACCTGTTTGCGTCCGGGACTCTGAGGAGTCTGAGGTTACTGAGGGTGTGCTTGAAGAGTTTCTCCCTGTCTATGACAGCAACAAAGTCATCAGGACATGGATGATCAGGGTGTCTGTACTCCACTACCAGGATCTAATAATTCATACTGGGATAATCAGTGAGCATTTTACCAGATTGTCAAAGACAAAGACTTTCAAACAATTCTAGGGCTTTACAAAAAAGTTAATTAAGAATATTCTACTACTCCCAAAGCCAAAGCAAACACAGTCCTGTCTCTAGCATAGCAATCTAGATAATATTATCACCTTCTTTTGCCTGTACAGTGTTCCCTCTGTCCATATTGATTGGTCATAAGCACTTCCTTTTCTTGCATTAACCTGTTGCAGTCATTAAGGCGGCAACTATACAGGAGTAAAAAGGTTGGGCGGAAAGATAAATCTAGTAATGCAAAATAGAAGGACACTACGGAAAAAGTAAAATATATAAAATAATCACACGGGTCCAGGGGGTTCAGGGGACAGAATGTTCCAAGTCAGAATTATTCAGTCAGGATGTTTGGCTGGCTGCCAGCACCCAGAATTACGAAAACCACTCATTGTAGGCATAATTAATACTGCGCTCAGATCTTCTATGCGCCATGCACGATAATCACATCCCTGATTGAGAATATTCCCTGCTATACCAGTAAGAGTAGCCAAGGGTGAGGAGCCTCCTATCTTCCAATACACCAACCACCCCAACGAGGAAAATATGCTGGAAAAGGAGACTAGGGCGTGATATACTTGCGTACAGTATAAGTGTTATATGGATGGGAGCTTTTCTCATCTTATTTGCCCTTAACGCCCACTTTAAGAAGAAGCGCATTGCTGATCCTGAGTCTTCTGCTGCCTTCACTCAATAATTAATAACCCCCTGAAGAGCAATATAGATACTCCAAGTCCTTTGTGCACAATCATGGCCCCAGGCACTAATATATTAGATGGAAACTAGGAAGCAGCAAAATACAGGGGCAGGGAGGGAAAGCTCTCATACCAAGAAAGAAGGATAAAGAAGAACACAAGATTATAAGGGGTAGCAATCCTCATTGGCGTCTACTAGCTGATAGGTTACAGCAAGAACCAGGCATTCATACGCCCCAAGACAAAGACCTGCTATCAAGAGGCCGCCATTAATTTACAGGAAAGCTGGAGAAGCACCAAAACATGATTGGGATAAGAAGTTACCCAGTTTGCGCCTTAGGCGGCCCTGCTGTAGCTGCAGGACGGAAGTACCAGTAGGCCTAGTCTGTTGTATTTGTCACCATAAGTCTTATCCTGAGTGCTTGTACATGCAAAAGTGAGATTATGGATGTTGATCAGACACAAGGTCCTCTATACCAGGACTAGTTACCAGAATGGACTCGACCTTGATGGTGGCGTCTAGTACTTTGTTATAGCTGAGGATAGAGGACAGTTTTGCTACTTTTAAGCATTTCAGAGAGGCTCATCTAACTACTGTTGCCGGGAGGGAAGATACTCTATTCTTAGCTAAGAGCAGCTGGAATTTGTGTTCATGCAATTCTACCATCCATGGCATGCAAACTATGCTGCATTAGATGCAGGAAGTAGGATAGGGAACCTGTGTATTGTACTTGATTCATGCTAGGAGGGCAGAGAGGGATATCATACCCTACTGGAGCCCCTGCATGACTTCCCCGCTTGCAGCTTGTTGTGAGTCTATTAATTCTGTGTGCCATGAGATCGTAGGCGGTGGAAGTCCAGAGCACTTTTTGCCTCCAACTTATCCCAAAAGCTTCAGCCATCCTTATCCACTCGCTAAGCTGAATAAGTCATCTGGTGCCATACGCTACGCACGCTAGACAAGGCTCCTCAGATAGGCTGTGGCAAACTAGAAGGGTCATTGCTGCCAATCGACCAGTCTTAGGATTAGCCAAATATCGCGTAGCTAGGCGACAATGCCGGAAGCACTGTAACCAGTCAGACTCCGGTTAAAAGAAATATATAGGGAAATAATTGAAAAAGGGAAAAAAAAAAAGGGAAATAAAAAAAGTGTCCCAGATGGCGCTTCTACTTCTATATTCCATTGTTATTCAATACCCCAGAGGCACAGGCATTTCGATCTCTCATCACACTGAAAAACTGCCATTTCCCCCGCCTTGAAGCCCCAATCCTTCTTCTCATCCAGTTCCTCTCTCCTTCAGGACATTGAGTGTTCCCTTGAGCTATGGGTAGCTTCTCACCCGTCAGTCACTGATTATCTCTTCTCTTGACTTGACTTTGTGTCACCATCCTCGTTTACCGTACATATCCCCAGAGTAGAAAATAAAGGAAAGGGCCAAGTAGTCTTGATCTAATTCCAACTCTGTCGCAGCTTGTCGCACCTGCCCATCTGTGTGCTGAAATCGGTTGCCGGTCATCTTGCAGCATCTCCCACTTCCCAGGCCGATCTCAAACCTCGTTGGGTATCTGATCTCTGTTCTTGTCTGGGTGGATCCTGTGAGTAGCATGTCGTCACCTGTCACGCATACTACCCCCTCTCAAATCTGTTCGATAGGCATTGGGCTCCTCAAAATGGCTTGTCTACCTCCAGAAGCAAACTACAGCAAATAGCAAGGTCATGGACTCGAACCGCCGTGCTGGGTTTTGCTTCTATCTTGATATTCTTATCTAAATTTTAGGCCTTTCTCATTGCTGTATCTTGTATCCCCCTTTAAGGCTTCTGGCACGCTGCACCTTTCCAAGTGTTAAACAAAGCTAATCAGCGGCATTTATCTGCCGTGACTTTACCAGACCTGGATCTCTGCAGCCTCATCACCATCTCAGCTCACACTATTCTGATCCCATTGGAAGAAACAACAAAGACCTTCAAGACAATATATATTGCCGCCATCGCAGGTGTAAACTCGCTCCGATCCCGACGGCATTTTCATGTGTTGAGCACTATCTACCTCTCAGCCTTCAATGACTGTACTACCTGAGAAACATCCAACTCGRGGTTGTCCGAACGATATACCTCCTTAACAGAACCTACCATACCTCTGTCAACATCAACCTCTCAAATTGCACAATGGTGTTCAGTGCACCTGCTCCTGGGGTGGGCTCCAGTAAAAGGCCAGCATCATGCATGCAGGATGATGTTAATGGCTGGGATACTGTCCCAGTAAGTATACCGGCATTGGAAAGACATATGGAGCTGACATATATAGCCCATGGGTCTATCCATGCGTTCGTCGATCAACATCCCTTACGCCCACTATGCCATGATCTATCTCAACAACATGGGCAGACTTAAGGTGGTGGAATCTGCATCTATCCAGGAGCAAAATGAGACTGTTTTCACACCTGAAATCCATAAAAGATTCTTAGAACTCCTTGGTGCCAAAATAAAATATCAACTGCCCATGGTTCAAAGTATGTAAATACTCCGCGCACAAGTACAGTATTCTTGCTGATCTGACTTGAACAGGGTTGTCAGCTGGTAGTGCTACACCATATAGCTATAAATCTCATCAACCACTTGCTCACTTGTCTTACCACCAAACTACATGGGGTAGAAATTCTACAGCCCACTCTATGTATAGTGTACCGCCATCCATCCAGTTCTCAGTCCCTGTTAAGGAAACACCCTCTTGTAGGTCAGTGGACATGGTTGAGCTCAAGATTAGTAATACTCCTCAAGTCCTTAACTACTATGAGAAATCCTTAGAGCACTTTCAGCAGCTCAACTGTCATGAGATTGCAAAGGCATTCATTAAGTTCATTGAGCCACAAAAGCAAGTCAAGCACCCCTATAATAGGGGTAAACCCCCTGCAGGAGCCCCTCCTGGTAAGAAGGGCAACCCAGAGATGACAAAGCCTGAATGGTGGCCCCCTAATGTGGTCCACAAGGAGCCTGACCATCTTCGAAAGGATCATACATGTAACCCTCCAGAAAATCTGCAGTGTTAAGTAACTCTGCTGACAGACTTAGAACGCCTGTCTCTGTTGATCCATATCATCCAGAAGCTTAGAAGATTCGGTATCACCATGGATCAATTACAGGAAATTGCCCACAACTGCAAGCGGCGGCTCACCGACCCCCATAAACTCCTAATCTTGGACGAGGTCTTCAGAGTGAGAAGGATTGAAGAATGCTATGAAAGAGGAGAAATTAGTAAGCGGCATCTTCTTTCCATGAAACTCATTTTGACAGCTGTTGATGAGCCTCAGATGCCAACACAATCATGCATGCTGTCAACCGAATGCTGAACTAGAAAGAGAGGGATGGCGACTCCAATGTGGGTCCGAACCAGAAGCATGAGCAAGAAGATAACGCGGATGAGGCACTTCCCATTCTCCACTCTGAGATGAACTCAACCAGCCTGATGTTGAGTTCAGTTGAGTACATGGGCATGGCGGCACCAATTCGTCCAAAGGATATGGGAGATGACAGAAACCAGTTGTTTTCTTTACCGGAGTGGTTGAGCTCAGGTGAGACACCCTGGGCTGATCAGACCCTCCTTCCCACGACCTCTGAATTTACTAAAGATTATGCATCGCAGCAGATGCCCAGAACACATGCAACAACTGCACCTGTCAGCCCTAATGAGATGCATGCTGCTTTTGATTATATGACACAGGAGTCCATTACCTCCTCCACACCGGAGCAGACTTCCCCCCACCGCCAAGCACCCCTGCCCATGCAGCAGTCGGCCAGCTTCAACCCTTGGGCGCCTTCATTCCAACACAATCTCTTCAACCCAATGGTGTATGGTACTGCACCCAGTCACGCCATATCTCAGACTACTATGTCATATCAGCTTCCCAGGTCCCTGACGTCTCATCCTCAGGAAATGCCTCACATGGCTCACGGCCTGCCGAACCTGCCTCAAAACAGACCAAGCATGCATGAGCATGAGAAGCCCTTCTTTCCGCACAGGATCTTTGAGTCATCCCTGTGAGCCATCACAGCAGGCTCCTCATTCTAGCTGATGCGGCCATCCCCACAGTTGGACTCAATGTAGACCACAAGAATGAATCCTTGACCACTGTTTTGACCCTCCTGCAGCCTTGAAGGTTCGGTTCACTGATAATTGTCTTTCGAACTTGTTTTTGTTTCTTTCCCAGTCCCTGACCTTGTTGTCAATACGGACTTAGCCATTCAGCATGTTCCAGGCCAAGTGACTGCCAGGACACTCCGTGGTTTTATATAGCAGGTTCTGTCGATGACTTCCCAGTTCTTATTCGTTTAGTATATATACTCATTGCTTGCTCTATGTTCGATCATGTCTTTTTCCTTATACATACGTTCCAAAATCCTGTTGGAGACGGCGCCAGATGGCATGAGATGCAAATATGGGTGATGTTCTTGTGTTTGTTAATTTCACTTTCTTTCTCTTAATCATGATCTGAACAATTGGCAGCGAGGTGTGACGAAGCTCGTTCTCTTTGGACGCCGATCGGCTGAATAGGAGATAACCAGGCATGAGGGTGTTTCATTATAATTGTTCTGATTCTACCCATTCATGCTTACTGTTCGGTTCAATGCTACGAGCTTCTGCTTTTTACCTAAGTTTGATCAGTAAAATAATAAATAATCTGGCTGAAAGATTAGCCCCCTTACCGTGTGTTGCTCTCGCCGGTATTTGCGGTTCAACCTGCGAGGGCGAAGTGTCCATTTCGATATCCTAGGATATCGGAAATCTCACTATAGTCAGAGCCTAAGGCAGAGCTTATGGCCATTTTTGCCAAGTGAACCCGTCCATTGCAGCTTGGCTCCCCCGTTTAATCATCACTTTCGCCTGCAGCTGTGTGCAGTGTAGAAACCTGAAGCTATCAAAGAGACATAAATCACACTGATGGGCTCGCAGGCCTGTTCTAGCACATTGCAAAATCAACAGCCAAGATTTTCAAACCCAGACCTCAACACAATTCCTGTTGACGTGGAATAGATAGGATTCACAGACTTCTCTACAACGCCGCTCCCTGTCTCATGATGATGACTCTGGACTGTGGCTCATGCTGTTCCTTGAACCAGTTTTCCTTTCCTCTTTACCCAGGCCACCCTTCATTTTTAACGACGACCAGATGCAAAACGACAAGACAACGCAGAACCCTGTGAGCACCATGAACTGTACGCCCATAAGGAGGCCTCTCCAGGACGTGTTTCTTTCTAGGTACCAGCAAAGCAGTCCGACAAGGAATTCCAATACGGAAATATCAAGTAGGACCAGCGGTGCCCAGGCCACTGCTAGCTCGCCTTGTGTGACATTTTCCGCACCCTCGAACCGGAGGAGTAACACAATGCACATGATGGCCGAGATAATAGCGGTAATAATGGAGCTGCAGAGAAGACCTTCAGAAGCAGATGCGAGGCTGGAGCTTGTAGGGTGGAATTCTTCCATTGAGAGTGCAGTGGCGCTGGCAACGCTGATGAAACCATTGAGAAGGGCAAATGTCTTATAGAATTGTTTAAGACGTTGGAGAATTAGAAATGCTCTGGCGCCGAGATCTCTGCTCCAGTACTGAAAGTCCATGTTGGTCTAAACAATCACCACCAGCACCACGGCCAAGGGCATCAGGAAGGTTTTGAAACCATGATGGTTGATTTTCTACGTGTCATGAGCTCACGTGATCGTGGGCGGTAACCGCCCTGGGAAAAGAGCAATTATCATTTGTAACACGATCAAACGGATTTCAAGATCTGTATTCGACTGGCCAATGCGGTAGTTTCCCCTACCATATTTTGACGTACTTCAGAAGGGTGGATGTCCATGAAGCCCAAAGCGTTCAACCCCACGCCTACGCATGACTCTCAGTGGCACCTTTATCGACCAGGATAGCTTGCAAGACTAGCAGGATTTTGTTTCCTAGCGACAAGTGGGGATAACTAGACATGTCCGTCTCCTATCGGATATACGGAGATTCAGAAAATTGGCAACTGCGGTATCCCATTACGAACAATCACTGCAAATGGATGTGGATCGCGACTGTCTGGGAATCAACATGAGCTTGCGTATTTTGGCGGTGTTACTGTTCGAGATACATGATATATTCTTCCAATACTCGCAGTTGGATACCAAAATTTGGACTGCGCAGCGCCTGAGGACTCAGTTTACCATATAATGCAGCAGCTTTCACATCGTCCTTGATGTCACGCCTGACCTTGTCCATACCAATGCTCAGCAACCCGAGACAGCGTTCAGAGGTATCCCGGTTCCTTTGTAGACGGTCTTCCAGCATCATCGACATACCCACTAGATCGTATAGATCCCAATGCTGAGGGATGGTTGTATCGTTATCTGAGTTGCAATTTGTCCATTCCTTTGCAATTTCCCGGAGTACTCGCTGCAAATGGAGTACTGCGTTCAGTTTCCGCATACGACTGACAGAATCCCTGTTTCTAACACGGTTGATCCTCTCAGTCATCACATGTATGTCCTTTAAGAACAGGGGGACAAGGACTTGGCCCGGGACGGTCCAGATCAAAGCCGCTTCGTGACCAGCAGCATGCACGATCCTTCGATCGGCATATGTGTGGATAATTTGGATCGCCCCAGTTTCGCGAAGAGCCAAATCTGCGTTGGCAATATCAGTCTCTTTAAGACACATTTTAACTAACTCCACAGAATCTCTCGAGGCGAGACCCGGCTTTTCCACAACATAAGAGGCAAGCTCGCAAAGAACGGTTGTAACAGAGAGCCCATCGGTGATTTCCCCTTTGATAGCCTGGTGGATGATTTCAACTAAGTCGTAAGGATCCAAATATGCAGCGTAGTTTGTAGGTGGTCGTACGAAGCACAAGCGCAAACCAATGCCCCCAAGGAATCTTGAAGGATCATCGCTGGCAAGAAGTTCCTTTAAACACTTGTGTACGGCAGGTAATGGATTGCTAGACTCTCCAGACATCCTGCAGATCAACGACTCTGTCACTTGCGCCGGCAAGTCTGGGATAACTTTCTTGAAGCACCTGGGCCCAGCACCGTTAATATCAAAGTAGGTCGCTAGATATTTGAACTTACTCTGTGATTCCGGCCATTCTTATTCATGCCTGACAGTATGGCTGCCAATGAATGCAGGAGGCGGACGATAGGATCTTATAATCATTTGGTTTCCGCTTCATTGTTCTTAATCCCCCTTTCTTTAAAATTATTTACAAGAGGTGTTGAAACTACAAGCCTCCTACTACGATGATCAGTGTGATGTAAAAAAAAAAAAAATAACTTGCTTTAAAAAGAATGCATAATAGCGAAGGACACCTGTTCTAAATCCTACCTGAGCGCTTTTTTGTAGAACACTTCCCAATCCGCGACACATCCGTACAGGCCGCGGACATGTATAAAATCAAAACTATTGGCCGAGAACGTCCACTCGTCACAACAGTCGTCCACTTCGAACTGAACATTTGGCGGTACCAAATACGGTTGAATCGAGGAGAGGTCAGTACCAGTTACTCTCGCAGAGGGATGGCGGTCGGCGAAGTCACTAGGCGAAGGTGTGAGTCGAACATACACCTATATTTATCACAACCCGGCGGAACGAACATTGCCCATATGCCAGTTCCCGTTCCAATATCCAACACTTCCTATGTCACGTTTGAGATCAGGCATGGAATCACCTGGGCCAAGGGGAAAAATTTACTGCTACATACTTGAGGATTTTTCGGAATCGGTGCCGAGTATAATTCCCCGCGAAGAATGAGGGTATACAAATGGTGGCTGAAGAGCTGAAGATTGAGTCACCATTCGCGCGAGGAATCAAATTTGATTGGCGGCACTTACCCTAAATCGAGATGATCCATTGCGCGCTCGTCATTTGGGCCCTTGAAATAATGTCAGTTTAGGAATACTACGTGTTCTGAGTTTCGTAATGCACACCAATAAGCACCAGAGTGATATGCATGATATCGCCGTCCATTCTCATAATGATAGTCAAGGATGCTACTGCGAAGAGATGTCGTTTCTCTAGCCGACACGAATATTCGGTTAGTGAGCCTGACCTGGAACATGATACGTGAGCACACACGACTGGACAATTTCGCTGTACGTTGAATCGCCTTCCGATTCCGGGTGCTGGTGAATATTTAGCATAGTCTTGAAATGAAGTTGACTAAGATGCACTTAGACTTCATTGAGACATGCATACCATGGAGATTTGGGGATGGTTATTAGCCATCGTTGCTCGCAGGTATGTATTTCCGGCGACGATAATAAATGCTCAGAGAATAACGTCCGCCATCAAAGGTTATTGCAATGAGGCGCTTGGATCTTTATATTATTGAGCTTGATTGGGAGAATGACAATCATGTGACAGAACTAATGTTGTCCGTCGTGTACTAGTAGTAAACCAGAGCGGCACGGAAGGCTGGGATTCTTTTCCGCGGCAAATCGAAGGTTTACTCAATTCGTCCTAATGCAGCTTGAGTAAGAGCTGGCCAATGGGACTGGCTGGCGAACGTATCTGGGGTCGCTCAGGCATCATGTCCTATAAACATGCTCATGGACTTAATTATATTTTGCGCAGATTCCCGCCCCGTGGTGATTGTCCAGAGGGTCTGTATCACACGCAAGCGATTCTCTACCTCAGCTGTAGAAAGATACAGCAGCCGACGATTACACCATGCTCAATATCGACAAGCTCCCCACTGGTAGTGTCATATGGCTGGTTGCAGCTGGACTGGTGATTTATGTGGTCTATTGCATGCTTCATAATCTAGTCTGGCACCCCCTGGCTTCGTTTCCTGGTCCACGTGTTGCAGCAGTTACTTCTCTTTACAGGGCATATATCGAACTCGTCGCTAAATCGTCGTTTGTGTATGAGCTTGAGAAGCTACATACCCAATACGGTAAGCAAGAAACACATACAGCGAGGCCAAGCCTTCCGTTGACAACAAATGCTACCTAAGGCGACATCGTCCGTATCGGTCCCAACGAGGTATTGTCTCATCAGGGTCATCCTGGCTAATACACTGCGCTTGGACTGAAATCCTTACAACAGATCCATTTTAGAGACCCATCGGCTTATTTGGAAATCTACAATGCATCGAACAAGTGGGACAAAGAAAAGACACTTTATCACAGTTTCGGCGAGGACCGTTGTTCGTTTGGTTTTCTGACATACGATGAAGCGAAGGAAAGAAAGGATGTATTAAGAAAATTATTCTCGAAGAAAGCGGTTGCGGATGTTCAGGGACTCATTCTGGAAAAGGTATGATCCTCTTCCTCCAGCATCATCATTTTCTTACCTTTTCGAGCTAACACGGTACAAGGTATTGAAGTTGTGTGTTTCGTTCGAAATGCTAGGCTCCAAACCTGCGGACCTTTTTTATGCATATCGATGCATGTCCGTCGAGGTCATCACCTGTAAGATCTTTATATCTATCGGTCCACCTAGGACGTAGCTCCGCTAACCACATACTTTTGTGGTAGATTTGTGTTTTGGAAATGCCGTCGATGCCATTAATGCACCAAACTACGAAGCACCAATAATAAAGGCTATGGACTCATCCTTGCCTATCTTTGTCAGCTTCAAGCACTCGTCGCTCCTGAAAGCAGCAATTATGAACTGCCCTCCAAAGCTTTCCAAAATTGTCAGCCCAGCTACTTCGGGGCTTGTTGATTTACAGCAGGTTTGTTTGGTTTCTGTCCCCCCGTTATCCTGTGATCACATTTAACGTCGGGTTAAACCCAACCAGCTGCTCAAATCGCAAATAAGAGACTTGACCAGTAATCCAGAAGGACTGCAGAATCTGCCGCACTCAACAACAATATACCACGAGCTTCTTCGTCCACAAGCTTATCATAGCGGCACTGTTCCCAGTGCAGGCAGCTTGTATGAGGAAGCCCAAGCTTTACTATTTGGTGGTGCTGATACAACTGGGACAACGCTTATGCACGGCTCATTCCAGGTATTGACGTCCCCCACAGTATATGAAAAGCTGAAAGCGGAGCTACTGTCTAGGTGGCCTGTTCTGGACGAAGCGCCCAGCCTCTCCGAGCTTGAAAAACTTCCATATTTGGTAACTATCTCTTCTCACCCAGTCTTCCGTTGGGACTGTAGGTTGAATGCAGTCTAACCTTCCATGATTGACAGACTGCTGTCCTTAAAGAATCCCTTCGAATGAGTCCTGGTGTTGCCTCGCCGCTTCCGCGTGTGGTGCCGTCTTCTGGTGCGAGTATACACAAGATTTTCGTTCCTGGAGGGGTAAGTTGGTATTTTGTCGGCCCTTGATACCACGGCGACAATCTTCCCCATTAAACAGAAGGACCTGGAGCCATTCCATGGGAGCCTATATGGAGCCTGCTAGTGCACATGACATTTTCTAAATAGGGGCATTCAGTAGTGGCGTAGATACTCGGAAATATGACCAGGAATCACGTCGCCTGTGACTTCTAGGCGCGCTGCACACTGTCGGTCTGAAGTCGACTAGAGATCGATCCGGAGCCCACAACCGATCCCTTGCCCAGATTTCCTTGGGTCCTCTTAGTTCTCGCAAATGAACTGCGACCATGAATCGACATCTCCTGCTACCTCTGAGTTGATAATTGCACGGCCAAAGAGATGATCCATGCTGTCCAGCTGGCATATCTGATTGGTTCCTCTTGAAAACCTAGGCAGTACTTGATCATTCACAATCGAGAACTGTGACCAAGAATCAACATCGCCAGCGGCCTCAAGCTGCTGCGGAGTATTGTCTGATATCGCCGCAAAGTGGAAAGTGGATAGTTGATCAGCTTCCACTAGCGTCGCCGGTGTGGATTGGTCACTCAAACGCTGGAACTGTGACCAAGAATCGACATCTCCAGTGGACTCTGTGTGGGCGGCGCTGCTTGATACTTTTCGATTATCATCTGAGGGTGCGGTGGATTCACGTTGGTTATCTGACACGAAGCACGACCACGCGTCCACATCGCCTGGACTTCGCTCAAAACCTATTCCAGACTGTGCTGCTCTGAGGGTGCTGCCCTGCAGCCTTGGTGGTTGAAGGTTCTGGGTTGAGCACGGCCAGTCAGATATATCCAAGTCCGAAGCGCTGCAGGGGAAGAAAGACCAGGAGTCTACATCCGCATTCAGCGGCACTCCTCCCACTGAAATTGGGTCCGAATGGTCTAAGACGACGTTAGAATGCTCTCTTTATTTGTCTGCGTGCCTGTATGGACTGACCCTCGGAGGTAAATGCCTTTGTGTATTGCTCTAGTGGGCCTATCCATAGCAGATCTTCAAGTGGTGGATTTCCTTGCGCGAGTGACAGGGCCCCAGCKGTATCACAATGCGAACCTGACACATTACAATCCGCATTTGTAAACGTTAGGAAGGGCCTTACTAGGTGATCTAGAGGGATTCAAGATTGTGTTGATTGGTGGGAGGACACCCTGCTGACCGCTCGCTGTACAGTTGTCAGTGTATTGACTTGGACCGGACTTTGGTATTTTATTAACCTTTTGAATATACCAATTTTGAGCACCCATCTCCACCAATGATCTGATCGGGCTTAGGTGACGTTGTAACCCCAATAGCTGCTTCATAATTTCTACTATTCTGGTTTTCTGCGGTCGTCAACTGGTTTGGTAGGTAAGAGAATAGCACATTTCCAGAAACGTCATTGGTGATACGACGCCTTTTTGCTGCCCGGTTGTTATAAATTTCAAGACACTGATCAGAAGGAGCAGCTGTCTCGGGTGTACCAAATTCCGGGGTCCTCTTGGATGATGGAAATGCGCCGCCAGTCATCAGAATAGGATCTCTGACCTGGGCCTTCAAGTTAAGAAATCTTTCCCCTGGTTGCATATGTGCGGACTCAAATGAAGGTCTTGGACGCCTTTCATTTGGATATCCATTGAAAAAGATATCAATGGGAGGGAGGGGAGCAGGCTGGTGAGTTTGCTTATGGTTAGGCTGCTCATGAATTTCTGCACTTGTTGGAATAGGTTGCGTTTCTCTATGTTCTGCACAGTCCTGGCGTTCCGGTAGCGCATTCTTTTTCACCTGATCATGAAATGTTGGTGCTGTTACACCGTAATGATTAAGGTTGGTGTTAGGGAAAAAGAGCGGGAAAGGGCCATCTCCTTGTCGACAAAGCAAGTAATAGAGGCAAGGAAGATACTGCTAGGAGCTGAGCATCCTGACACTCTGCGCAGCATGGCCAGCCTGGCATCAACCTACTGGAATCAGGGAAGGTGGAATGAAGCGGAGAAGCTGGACATGCAAATAATAGAGACAAGGAAGATCATGCTGGGAGCTGAGCATCCCAACACTCTGAGCAGCATGGCAAACCTTGCGTACACCTGGCAATCTCAAAGAAGGCTTCCAGACGCCTTAGCTTTAATTGAAGCATGTTGTCGGCTGCGCAATAAGGTATTAGGTCCGGATCACCCACACACCAGAGACTCCTTTCAGACTATTGATGACTGGGAGAACCAGCATAAGTCGCTGCTAAACGGAACCCTTCCACCCTCAAACACTCAAATTGAGCAATCAGAATGCCTGCCGGAGGTTATAACACAGCACAATGGGGCTCCGACGACAGCTCAGTCACGCAGTGAAGAGCACTTCAAACTGTCCCACAGCCAGGGACGATTAGCGGCAGGATTCTTTCTCGGAGATCACCCACTTATCATAGCCTCCAGAGCACTCTCACCTGCGCCTGGGAGCCAAGACTTACATGAAATTGATTGATCCATTTACGACGAGCTATAAAGGAGTATATGATTCCGTAGAGTCCGAGAGAGATGAATCTAAAGGGAGCTGTCAGCCAGAGTTTAGTGATATATCGCTGTGTAACAGAACCATCCATTCGTACATATTGATGCGAAGTGCACTATTTAGAGCAGTACAAAGGGCGGCAATGACCAAGTAGGGGTTTGTCTTGTGCGTGGTGTGATCGACTATAGAGTGATCCGCGATTTTGTGTGTAGCTCGGAGGATCTAAAGGTGCTGTCAGTAACCTAGTTGCGAGCTGCGAGGAGCCAGGAACATACCAAAGCTGCGACTATTGATCATCATCATCATCATCATCATCATCATCATCATCATCATCAGTTGGTGTCTCGTAGGTCCGTAACACTCTATCAATCAAGCAAGCCAGTCAAGTGAGCTAGGAGAGCCCCAGACCTCGGCACTCCAACCCGCGGCCATCGAATCGCTATGGACGCTGCCAGACTCAGCCTTCACCTCGAGTCTTCTCCCATCAGTTCCACCATCGGCGGCAGCCCATAACGCACCAGAGACACCCACGGACAGCGGCGATGATAAACTCCTTTGTGCCGCAGCGGTGAGACCAGCAGCGCCAACCACCCCCACGAAGCCCGACGACTCAGCCGCAGAGCCTACTTGCTGCAACGCCATTTGGGTCGTCTTTCCCGAAGCCCAGCCCAACAGTTTCCGAGTGCCCCATTTAGAGAGGTTCTGTGCTTTTCCACTGGCCAGGAGCCGGGCCATGTAGGGCCGCACAAGCGGCCTCGCGGCCATGGCCGTCGCCTCTCCCACCACGCCGCCGGCCGCATAAACAGCAATATCCCAGCCATCAACCTGTTCGCCCATGGATGCCGAGTAAGCCACCCCTCCCGCGATACCCGATACTGCGGCCGTGGCCAGCGGGACCAGGACCTCGGTTGCCACTGCTCCGGCCAGAATACCCATTTCGGAACCCGAGACAGCGGCGAGGTTAAGGGCGCCCGCGGCGGCGGCGCCTAGCAAAGGACCCGCGATAAACGACGCGCCGATGCCGACTGCTAGGCCCAAGGCAAGGCTTGTCAAGTGTCGCACAGTGAAGAATTCGTCTTTCCACGAATGGCCCGACGGATCGGCTCGGTTCACGGGATCTCCGGAGCAGTACGCGTAGCGGTTCTCTTGTCGCCTCCGCGAGTCCATGGATATAAAGGCTAGATGCCGGGGGCTGTAGTATCGCGATCGTAGATACACGAGTCCCGTGCTGGGGTCAGAGAGTTCTTGGGCGAAGCCGAAGTTGATGGCGTATCTCTTATTGTCGTTGTTGTCGTCGTCTTGGCCCTCAGCACTGCTAAGGGGATTTCCGTACGCATCGTACGTGGCAGGCGTATATCGCCAAGTCTTGTCCTCGGCTGTATCTTGCATAATCAAAGCGGTGGAGCCGAGCTGATCAAGAAAGTATTGCTTTCCCCGGAGGTTGCTGATACTGGAAACTAGCGACGAGGTCGAGTTGGATAAGAATGATATCTGCTCCGCCTCCTCACCATCCTCCTCTGTGTTGGTACGGCGCATAGCATTGATCTTGCCCCTACTGTAGTACATCTCGGCGTCCGCAACTTGTGAGTCTCCTCGGCGATGCTGGGCCAAGAAGTCATCGGCATGGTACGTGAACCAGGTACCGGTCGATCTGCTTGCCGTGTTGGTGGCGGCAGCGCTGTTACTGCTCTCAACAGAAAGAAGGCGATCCCGGGCGTCAAACGAGTAGCGCTGGCCCGTTGCGTCCACCTTCATGCGCCCGTTGGTGTCGTATTCGATGCCCGAATCAGTGCGCTGGTCGATCTTGTTGTAAGTCATTGTGACAACGTCGTCGTTGCGGTTCAGCAAAACCACATTCGAGTTGCCATCGTACTGGTACTTTGTCACGTCCCAGGGCTTTTCTGTAGTGCTGCGACGATTCTCCTCCACCAACTGACCCAGACCATCGTACGCGAAGATACGCTCGACATTGAGACTTGGCGATGCTTCAGACGCCGAAGTTAGCGCGGTCACCCGGCCGTGGGCATCGCGGGTCAGACTGGTGTCGAGCAGGGTGATGCCGCGCGCAGTATCCCGCACCCTGGTCCGCCGGACCCGGCCGAACCCATCGTGCGTGAGCTCAGTATCATGCGCGTGCTGCTCGCCCGTCAGTTTTGTCCCGAGAACTTGGCCCTCGGTGTGGTTTACGCTGCCGTACATATACGTCACGGTGTCACTACCGCGACTTTGGCGCGAGACACTGCCGAATTCATTATATGTCATTTCTTGGACGACCCCGCAGGCATCTGTCTCGGAAATGACTCGACTGTACTGATCCAACTCGAAGATTTGCTTCCGTCCATCCCCGTAAGTCACCTGCTTGGGAGTCCCGTCAAGCGAGTATTCGTACTGGACAGCAGTTCCCCCGTCTTCTTCTTTAGTCTGTATCAGCCGGCCGTCCTTATCGAACGCATACGTTGTCTGGCTATCCGGATACGAGGTACGGGTGATCCGACCTAACGCATCGTGGTTGTAGCGGATCTCGGTCCCATCCATCCTCACAAGCTTCGTGATCCAGCCGTTTTTGTCATACACCTGGCGCTCCTCCTGGCCTTCCTGGTTTCGGAAGAGGATGGGGCGATTGGCCTGGTCGAAGACATGGATGCCGCCTTGGTGGCCGAGAAACTGCCGGCCATCGGCATAGGTGACATCCTTGGTGTAGGTGTACACATTTCCAAAGAGATCGAGGACGAAGCGTCGCTGCACGACATCGGCACCCCGGTCTGTATGCCCCGTGACAGACTGCGATAGAACTGCGTTCTCTGGGCCGTATTCCGTAACCTCGTCTCGAATAATGGTGGAAGCCCCCTTACCATAATCGTCGCTGGTCTTTCGATACAGCTTGCTCCGGATGTTGTTGCCGCGACCATCATAGCCGCGCTCCTCGATAATGCAATGGCCCCCCAGTGCATCGCCCGAGTCAGTATAACTGACTACTTCGAGGGCTTCCAAGCGCGCATTTAAGTTGCGGATTGTCCGTCGATCCCCGTTGAGCGTCTTGATTTCTCTGAAGCCGCCATTCTCATACTGGTAGCGCACCACGTTGCCCCTTGGGTCCACTGTGGTCAAGGGCCTGTCAAGCTCATCGTAGCTATAGCGAGTGGCTAGGCCTAATTGATTGCACTCTTCGATCACCCTGGACAGAGCGTCATATTTCTTGGTCCAGAGCGTCCTTGATGTGGCTGTTCCGTCCCCCGTTGGATCCCCGTTGTCGGTTGCCTCAACTTCGCGGTCGAGCATGTCCAGTCTAGTTGTCAATGTATACCCCGTGGGGGTGACGACCGTAATGAGGCTGCCCTCCGAATCGCTGGTGTGGTAGCTCGTCTTCGTTTCTAAGCCCAAGGCATCGGTGTACTTGGTGACTCGGCCTATTGCGTCGTAGGTAAATGACTCGGTCTGGCCCAAGGGCAGTGTACGGCGCGTTATGGGTCCCAGTGGCCTGCTCACGTCACGCTCGACTGTCTCCGTCTCGCCAAATGCGTTGCTATGGTGCTCAATGAGAATGGGCTCCCGGTACTCGTACTTCTTCGTGTCTGTGGCGGAGACAACGCTGCCGTTGGGGACGCGAGCGCCCGGGCTCCAGGCCAACGTTTCACTCACGAGCCTCCCTCGCACGTCGTATTGATATGTGGTGTGCTTCCACGGCTGAACAGAGGAATCGCCTCTCCCGCTCGACCGGAAGGTGATGTTGGTGGAAGATATGTCCTTTTCATCGGACGTAAGAGTGCTCTTCATGTGCTCCTCCCACTGCGCCACCTCATCCCGATAGGTTGATTGTTTCAGGATTTGCGTCCCCCTTGACGTACTGTAGTACTCTTTCTCAACCGTCGACTGCTTTTCGTATCCTTTTTTCTCGGGGCAGTAGAGTTCATCGCTGGAAGTGACCGGATTATAGTACCCGTTGTACGCGGCCGTTAATCGCCGCCTGGGCATCCACTCGGACTTCCCAGCCAATTTGGCGCAGTGAAAGACCTCAATCTTGACTGGCAACTCATATGCACACGTCCGAGCGAATCTTTCGTAATCGATTTTGTAGGTCATGAGCTTCTTGCAGGTTTCTGTGAAGTTTGTCCTGTCATCCGGGGCTGATATGATCACTTCCGTGGGCAGGTGGAGGTTATTGTACCAGGTGCGGACTCGCAAGAGGGGCTTGTCGTCTTCGTCCAACACGGTTTTGACCACATCATATCTACCAACACCATGTGAGTTCCTCGTTGGCAGCCAGGACGAAAAGAGGACAAGACTTGCCTGTACTGCGCAGATTGAGGCCCTCTATCCATCAAAGGGTCGACGTTACCACCCATCCGCAAACCTATGACGGCACCCGTGTAGGTACAATTGCTCCCTGAGCCATACACATACTGGTTGTGTCGATGGAATTTTTTGTCAGGCATGCTTACTTGATAATGGTCCTTTACTGCCGCCATGACATGGGGGATGCCATCGGGGCCGAGATAGGGTATACGGGTATAGCTGTAGCTCGATCGCAGCCCGTTGGAATATTTGACACTGGAGACCAAGCGCCTGCCTTCGAAGATGACGTACTCAAAAGTCGTCTTCAAGCCCTCCGCGTTGACTACCGAGGTGACGCCACCAGTGCCGGTCGAGAAGACGACCTTTGTCTCCGCCCCATCTGGGGCTTTGATGCTCAGGCTGGAGCCCGGTTGATGGCCGAAGGTGATTTTCTGGTGCCAGGAGTCTTCAATAGACTGTAGCCAGAGCCGGGGCGAGTCAACGCCGCATGTCAGATCATTGGCGTAAGATAGGCGGAGGTAATTTCCGTACATGTCGTGCCGCTCTCTGGGCTTGCCGGCTTGGTCGAAATAGTCAGACGAGCCGTCCGGGTTCTGCAGTATCCACCCGTACCATCCCCCTCCTCTCGAGGGTAGGGGCAGGGGCGGATCCACCTTCCTCAGCACGATGCCATGGTTATTGACATAACGCAGACCTGACTTGTGGCCGTCCGAGTCAGACCAGTCCAAGTCCACGATGTACGTGCGGCCCTTTGTGGTGAGGCTCTTGCCGCCGCAGACATAGGGAAGATCCAGCCCCCAGTTGTTGGGCAAGCCAAAGGTACCCAGGGCTCCAGCGCTGTAGAGCAAGTTCAGGTTGAAATCAAGAGCCGAGCGGAACCCGGCGAGCTTCATAAGGGGCGCTTTGATGGTCAAAGATCCCGTATTAGGATTCACCGACTCTTGGTACAACTGTTCGGCGCGGGTGAAGGCGTGGGAGCCCTGAAACTGTCCTGATGCCATGACTTCGATGTAAGTGGGCAAACTGTCGTGGGGTCACGTTGGGAAAGCTGATTTGCTTCCTTATTTCTTTCTCTTCTGTTTGAGAGAACGACAGAGGTTGCGGCTTTAGGCTTTTGAAGCAGCGTGTCGATAACGAGCGGGCAAAAGAACCCCCCTTCAATCAATAAATCTATCACTGCCGGCTCTGGGGCTAACGTCTGAGCGAATGGTGAAGGTGCAATCTCTTAGAGGGAGTMTTTACGTCACACTTCGACCCTGCATCGGTCCATGTTGTCGGATCCCCATGGCGGCGCACTTGCAACCGAATTGATCAGGAAATTGTGTGGGTGACACAGGGTTGCGTCGAAAACATCAGCACTCGTGTTCACATTTACAATGACCTTTCCCGTAATACATGCTCACCGTCTTTTTTCGGCTTGGTTGCATCCGGAAGAGTTCAGTGGGCCTCGTCTCAAGTCAGGTCGGGGTGACCGCGGTCCACCACGGATCCGTGCCCATCCAGCCGAGCTTGGCAGGTTGTGGCGAGCTGAAAATCTAAGACTGCATGGCTTTGGCAACATTGCAACATTGACGCGTCATGCATCGGGTCTCTTGGTCGTGCATGCCGCAAGCGGCAGGGGAGTGGATCATTGCCGCATTGTCCGATAGGAATGTGGCAAGCTGAGACACGACGGGAGAGCAATACTGTGATCGCTCATTCGGCCATCATCCTGTTTCCTGTCACGGGATTTTCTCTATTCGCCTTGCATCTTTTGTCTAGAGTGACATCAGTCTAAAAGAGCGGTCGCACGTAAGCAGAAAACTTCTGTTGAACCAAACAGCTGGTCCTCTTAAGTTCTGCGCAATCCTACGTTTCCTCCTCCCCCGCCAACCTTCTCTCCAATTAATCATGAAGATCAATACAATCTGTTGTCTATTGGCTGTGTCTGCCCTCTCGAGGGCTGAAGCGTTTGGTAAGTTGAGTAGCTTTTTACATCTTATCTACGGTCAGAGACAGACATAACTAACCTCTGCATCGTTCATCAAAGGTGCCTATGTCCGTGCTTGCGTCAACATGGAGGTCGAGCCAGTAGTGCCTTTCACAGTAGACTGGAAGAGTGGCGGTACTGGGGACCAATGCATGGACAAGACGGGCACTCCTGGGAAGATGGAAGTTTCGAAACAAGGCATAACATGCCGGGTTTTGGGCGACGTGTCAATTGACGATGGGTTCTTTGGTTGCCAGTGGTATGAGAGCTGGTGGACCCTTTCATACACAACCACAAACGCCACTTATTCTGGTTCGGCCCGGAGTCGATGGCAGTATTGGGGCGGGATAAAAACTGTGGAAATCACGGACCAAAGCCCAGGTACCCAACTTTGTGGCAGCGAAGCCTTATGCCCAACTACCAAGATCGAGTGGTCGAAGAGGCACTCCTATGAAAATCTTTATGTAAGTGAACACTGACGTTTTCTTTCCCCACAAATCCCAACTATTCCGATAAAAGCTGGAATTGAATTGACCGCGGCCTTTTGACAGTTCATTTTCCAACCCTCCAGATTGACGCCTTCAGAAAGCAACAGCACAGAGGTAGTCAATCTCGAGTTGTGAGGCGACACGACAACTGTTTGAAGTGGGCCCTGTCAGTTGCGTGGCACAGGATCTGATATTCCAGATTGAGTGATGTCCTTGAGCTAGTGGAAGGTGCTTTCAGCTTTACCAGGGAGAAGGACATGATGATTTCGTGCTTATAACACAAAATTCGCACCTACCTTGATGGAAATGCAATGCTTGTCGGTACGGGTTCAAACCAGCTTCTGCAGCTATATAAAGCTTCTGAGTGCCCGTGGAGCTCTTACTCTCCTCCAAAATTACTCTAAAACTATAACTCCTCGTCGCATTACAGAACAGCGTGATACTGGCGCGCGAGTATGTATTCATGCGCTGACCTCTCGCTTCGGTATATGCATTCATACAACTAAAACTGCCCATATAGAATATCACCATAGTAAAATAGTACACTTCCTTACGGCGAATTTGAAGCCTAGGATTAGGGTGTGAGATTTATACAGGGAAATTTAATTTAAACTTCTGGCCTTATCAGACTCCCATAGTGGGTCCACAGGTGACGGAAGAGTGCGGACGTCACTCGAACCCGAGTGGTAATCTAGACAACTCCACCCACTTCAATGTTCCTTCACCCACACTCCGATGTCCTGATCTTCTCAGGCTTTCCTTAAAGGTCGGAATTGAGACTAGGAATGGTCTCGAGATGCAAAAAAGGAAAACAAGTAATGTACTTCTGTCTCATGCAATGCACGAAGAGAAGAAGCTAAGAATACAATGATATAAGCAAGAATAAGAGGCCCCTATCGTGTGTTGTCATCGCAACCGTACTTCGTTCTTCGGCCCCATATTTCCTCCGGCGAATGAGACAGCTTTAGGGCACGATTACGATCTCACGTCAAATTTTCCAGTTGATCTAGACTGATTCCATACGATATTTTCCCAATTACTCCCACGCTTGATAGCACAGCCTTGCCGCATTCGTAGTACGACGAGTAGTGTTCTGGTTTCCTTATCCAGCCATGCGTCATTAATGATGTTTGGGAAGTGCGAATTACGTATCTTGCTCGTAACGCGGTTGCCAAAGTAGGCGCCTTCCACTGTCATTCGTGACTACGTATGCCTAAGATGGTATCCTTAAAGAAGTGGTTTTGGTGGTGGAAACGCTATTATCCTCCTGTCAGTCATTTTTCCACTACGCCAAAAAGGTGTCTAGACGACCATTTCTAGCATAGTAGAAATGACAGGCATATTCTGGTTGACACCTCCTTTAACCTGACCTCCTTCTTTAGCTTATTTTATTTAAAGACCGGAAGGTGGGACCCTGCATACCTGGGCGTCAAATGTTACTGGCCATGGACTTTCTCTAGCTTACTCCCTGTACTACCACCGAAATTCCTAATTTACCCGGAAATACACCGGTGTTCGCACAATTTTGCTGAATGGGTTTATCAATAGGCAGGTCAAAGTATATGGCCTAGACCCTTGTCTTAATTGGCAACGCATCACGACCGTTATGCCACCCTCATAATTATGTTGTAGGCTGCGAATCGTTGTCACCTGTCAAGTCGTCATAAATCTATGCCACTGTGCACGCAACCGGCAGATTCAAATCATTGATCATGCATTAGTTCTTGTCTATGACCAGCGCTGGTTGTTTGCGGAAGCAAGATATGCGTTAGCGAGTATTAACTTTACGTAGTATTTGGTAGTAACCTCAGCCACCCAGAATGCCGGCCTATATTTGCTAGTGTTGAGGCAAAAATGCATACTGAGTGTGGACTGCCTTCAAGGCCGATACTACAACCTTCCGATGCTATTCAGATACGATAGTAGAGCCCTTGGGTGTGGTAAATTCTATTTAAATAGAAATATGAAATTTAAAATGAACCGATTGGAAATATTAGTACCACCAAGCAAGCCCCAGAAAGCCCCCTTCCCCTTTTCTGGTCTAGCTGGACTTAGCTGACCGAGAAGAGAATTTCAGTGGTGCATCGATTGTGATCAACTAACGATCAACTGTCTGGCCCACTTAGGATGAGGCGCTATGCAAGCCTCCCAAATTACATCTTGCCTTACTGGGCTAGCGGCGCGTAGCTAGTTGAAATGACGGTTGCGGCTCCCACAGCAGAGAATAACGGGGTTTGCTCGATATGAGAGGAGTGGTACACGTGTCGTAATGCTTGGCATCTTATGTAAGTCTGACTATTCTATCCTTCTTTGCTGGCTTCTGTTACTATAACCTCTTACCTTGTGTCTAAATTTCTTAATGTCTCAGTTTTCTAATACATATACATCATCTTTCTATGATGCAGACATTACTGATAGTGGCCTTGTCCTCCCATCCGATGAGATTACACCTGATCTGTCTATCAGTCAACAGAGCTTTCCTTATGGTGCAGAGTCAGTAGTAGATTCTGACTTTATCCGACCAACCTTACCCTTAAATCCTATACCTACTTCCCTTGAGTGTGTACGCCCTGATCGCATCAATTGCTACGTGGTTTACTCCAGCATGACGAACAACGACTATGTCAACTGGTGGCTACAAACAGATTTTGGCAAGAACAGACGGCTACGGTGGGACTCACGACATTCATCTGAGGTCTGGAACCATTTTAGTCAAGTGGCTAAGGCTCAAGATGGTACACCTAAGGTAATGTGTAAACAATGCAAAGGTATCTTGGATCACCCTGGGCTTGGAAATGGGACTTCAACAATGAAAAAACATGTCAATACCTGCAACAAACGATCAAAGAATCATCATATTCAGGATTTCATGCGAGAGGTAAGCCCTGCTACCTATTATATGATATGAACTAATATCTTCTGATGTAAATAGGCATCAAAACCCCAGCTAGCAACAGTATTCAGCCAACAGGACTGGGAGACCAGTCTTCTACGATTTATTACTGAGTCACGATTACCATTTCAGCTTCTTGAACATCCTGGATTTCATAATCTGATTTCAATGGCCCAACGTGCGCCACAACAGCTAGAGATTCCATCTGCAAAAAAAGCACGGCACTGGTTACAAAGTACTATTTTTGAGCGGCATCAACAAGTCCTTAATAAGCTACCAAAAGATGGCAAAATCTCAATTGCACTGGACTGCTGGACATCTCCCTTCCAACAAGCTTTTGTGGCCGTCACTGGTTACTTTATTGATGATGACTGGAATTATCGTGAGATGCTTCTTGGATTTGAACCACTCCATGGGTCGCACTCTGGTAGTAATCTGGGCTCTGTTCTGCTGCAGCTATTACAGAGATATAATTTAACAGATTGAGTACTTGCTATTACCACCGACAATGCGTCAAATAATAGTACATTGATGGCAAGTATTCAGGAAACCATTCAATCACTGGACCTTCAAAATAATACAGCCATTATCCGAGTGCCATGCATTGCGCATGTGATTTAGTTAAGCTTGAAGCAGCTTCTTGGCCAGATGAAAGCAAATCCCAACAATGATGCCACTGAGGTGCAGTGGACTGAGTCTCAGGATCAATTAGTTCGGTCAAGACATCATAAACGGGAGATTATTGATACTTTGAACAAGGTTAGTTAGGATCTTATGGTTTCTTTCTGAAGATAATTAGTCGACTTACTCAGAGGATCTAGCTTCGAAGTTTGGCAGTTTTCATCAATGCTAGCCCACAACGCCGTGAGGCTTTCTGCAAGCTCCAGCTAAATTCTCCAGCAGTCATACCAATTCAGGATGTCCGGACACGTTGGAACTCAACCTTTCTTATGCTCCAACGGGCTAAGCGACTACAGTCATTCCTTGATGAGTTCTGTTCCAAGTACGGCCATCCATATCTGAAGCTTGACCAGGAACAGTGGCGTCAGATTGACTACTTGCTATGGATCACACAGCCATTTCACCAATTTACAACTGCACTTTTAAAGACTACAGATGTCACAGTTCATCTTATTTTTGCTATCTACAACAAGCTCTTCGACCATCTTGAAAAATCAATCAAACAGCTGGCAAGGAAAAATGTACCATGGAAAAAAGTTATGCTTACTGCTCTTCATGCAGCACGGACAAAGCTTTCCCAGTACTACAGCAAAACAGATCAGGTTGAGGGAGATTTATTTGCTATTAGTATAATGCTTACACCACAGCATAAACTTCAGTTCTCTCGGAGTAAGGACTGGGGTCCTGAATGGCTTACTCAGTATCAGCAAAGCTTTACAGATTACTTTGAGCCATACAAACAAAGTTACTCAAAGAGACAACATGGGGAAGGAACTCAAAGATCTTCAATACAGACTACAGATATTGATCTTTTCTAAATGGTTGGCTTAGATCTATTAAACCAGGAGAATAAGGACGATGAGCTTACCAAGTACCTCGAAAGCTGTAAGTATTGTTTTATTGTGATTATTTATATGTATGATTTACTAATCTATACCCTAGCTACCATCTCAGGTATGCCAGTTCGCTGATTAAGCCCAACCGATTGGCAACTAAGGGTTGCTTAAACCTTCACAGGATCTTCCCCAGGATGCCAGTATGTATCAATGCAGGATATTCAGCCTCTGTATAGAATAAATGGTGGTAAGGTGCAGGTCTACGGACGGTTTCATTTCTGCCGAGTATACGGACCAGTAGCAGCCCGACTGACATCCCTGGACAAGCAGCCATGGATCTGATAAATCAAAGCGATGGGTACGCGGACACCGGCATCGCAAGTCCAAATTTTTATAGCAACTTACCTGGGGATAGGGCAGATAAATTGGTCAATCTTCATTCTAAAACTAAGCTCTCGCAGAATGCTTGCGTGCGTCGCCCATCCTGTGCGCATTCCCTACGTATGGAAGTGACGGCTCAAGTGCCTGGTTCGAAGCGACCCATCAGCGATGACGACAACATGAACCCAGCTGAAGTACCCCAAGCTTTTGAATACTATGATATCCACAACAATGGCCGAAAATGCTATGTAATCCGCCCCGTTGTGTTCGGCCTCCCTCCTTGGGAAGAGCTTTAATAACTTAAATCGGTAGTGCACAGAGTGCAATATGAGGTGGGAGATATCATCTATATTTATATCCGCAACAGTGACGATGATGGCATTGCTCTTATCCGTGAAATTCGGGATCTTGGCGACGGCCGAGCAATGATTTGCGTTCTCTGGTATGCCGTGTTTGAGGAAGCGGTGATATACAAATGCAGAAATCTCCATCTTTGGCCTCGCGGGCATACGCATATGGTGATAATCAGCTTGCGGTTCTGATGTGGGACACCGCAAACGGTAAGGTGACTGGAGATGCTCTTAAATCACTGTGTCACGACAAGATTCTGGATCTTTGTGGGACTGGCCGCAAGATATATAATCGGCATCATAGGTCTTTTGCTTGGACAACAACCTACTGATTTGTGAAAAGTTGGGACCTCGATGCTTGAAAGGGATTTTTTATTCTCGTCCTCGATTGGAATTTAGTAGATCATTTGCACAGAAAAATAAATCAAGGATTATATTAGCTCGAAATATGCAGAGAAACCTTCCGCAAAGGTTTTACTTTCAAGGTTTATCCCAACCATGGAGGTTATGCCTTCCTTCGGCCCGTACCGGTTTCCAAAAAGGCCAATAGTCAAATCCACAAATCTGAAAATGAGTGGGATTCTTGCATTCTAATTGGCAGTAATTTTGGCACAGTATGAGTTGAAGGGAGCCAATAGGAGCGGCTGTATGAATAATTCCACGGGAATTTGCCTCGGCTGTGGCCGAGTCACATGAGGGGTGGAAACCTTTGGTTCGACTATTTCTGCTCTTCAAAGAAAATACATTCGAACAGGAAGACCAATACATACTTAAATGGTTGAACACTCTTTTGAGGGGTGGATGGGTGTTGAGGCACAATATATTCATCACTTTCAGAGCCATCCGAGAGACCTGGTTATAGAGGCTAGGGCACTGTGATCATATTCAATAAAGATGCCCCAACGAAGTGATCAACCTGCATTTGGGTGGGCCCGAAGAAATTGAGTGGTCTCTGACGAGGCATGTTACTGGCGATACAGAGCATTGAGCGGGGCGAATACATGTCTAGCAGCTCAATACTTGAGCGCTCATCATCACTTCGCGCAAACTCTGAAACCGGTTGATCACCTTGGTATTTTCCAGGGAGCTTTCCCCTGCCCCCACTCTCCAAAAAGCATCCTCTCTTTCCCCTTGGATTGAGCTAAAAATTTTATGAACTAGCTGTTGGAATTAATGGCTGCCCTATTCGTATTAGACCAGGCACATCCGAGCCAGGTCCCCTACCAAGCGCCACCGTTCTATGTCATTCAACAGAACATGAGGTCTTTTCTAGGTATGATATACGAATATATGGCTCAACTTAAGAGGCTTTCACAAATGTGAGCTATAGCGCTGTGAGCGAAACCTCTCAGAGCAGTTGACCACCGGAGACGCATTTCTTATGTTGATTTATGGAATATCTGGACCTTGCTATGTGGTATGCTACATAAAGTTATTCATGAAAAATTATTCATGGTTATGGTTCAATATGATGGGTTCTGAGACGGGAAGCTTGGCCCAGAAGGCATCCAACAAAAGGAAAGCCTTCTTGAGAGAATCCTCTTGTGACGAAATCAGGCACGTGAGGATCCCATCGAGAGAGAATGCCAGATAAGATGTATCCAATTACGTGAAACAACTCATCGGGATGGGCTCGTTCTAGAACATCTTCTATTGCACGGGATATTGAACTTTGAGTGTAGAGCAATTAGAGTGTTTTAGACCATTGTCGTGGGTTCTATGTCCATTATGGACCATAAGCTTCAGATCCGTAGCCCGCGTGGACAGCGAACCGCTCGGGACGCCAGTTGGCTGTCCGCAGGCTAGGCGGGCTCACGGACCGCGGCCCATAGTCCGGCCAGGATTGCGGACGGCTGTACTAAGGACAGGGATGAAAGTCACTAGATTTCCGTCCCTGGGCAGGAAGCTTTGGCTTGAATGTCCCTGCTAGTGGGCTGGACCGCCCTGAATGAAGCGTTGAAGTAAATATTTTCCAGGCCAGCCAGCGAATACAAATATGAAGCAAGGAGCATCAGAATAAAGCCAGGTAAGATGAATGCAAGTCCAGCAACTATCCCACCCACACGATCAGCCGATAGACAGCCAAAGAACATGCAGAGTTCTGCTGCCTCTGGGCCTAGCAATATCTGATAGAGCGAGAAGACTCGCTGGAATCGAGCAAGAGTGATCCACTTATCCTGAATCACTAATCGCTCTTTGATCAGTGCTATCTGAGCCACTGGTCCACCCCAGGCGAATAGACCAAAATTATAGAAAAAGAACCAGAACAGCTTCAAAAGAGGAAGACGCGGAAACGGGATACTACCGTAAACCAAGTGGGAAAGTAACTTAGGTCTGAATTAAGTATCAGGATAACATGCAGGCAAGTACATAAAATGGATCCGTACATTACAACTGGCTAAGCATTTTGCCATATTTCAATGAAATCTAAAGCCCTGCATCTCTGTCGTGGCAAACGATAGCCGTAAACCTCCGCCAATACAGAGCGACAAAATCGGAAATTACGAACTGTCAACTACAGCTTAGAGCACGATTCTGGTATGGCAATAATCCTCTGAAATTGGTCAAACTATTAAAGTAGCTCTCGGAACCAGGACTCATCTCTCCTAGATTTTCATTTACCAGAATACCGCAAGCAACTACCCGTTAAAAAGGCGAAAGGAAATGTGCAACAATTGGACGGCGCACCAAACTGCAAGATAATTATTATTATATAGAGTCATCATATGGGAGATGTAGAACAATTGCACCACAAAGAGTGGCTTATAGCCACTATGGGAGCTTATTGCCAGAGTAGCGTTCATTTGCACATTATGCTCTTAAAAGCCCAGATCAGACAATGAATGTATTCCCCCTCCAAGGACCTTCCCTAGCGGAAGGGAAATGGCACCTTCGAAGTCAATCGCTTGAGGACACGAAACGAGATTCCACTGCCTGTCTTCTTTTGTGTCTTCTGACGCATCCTTCTTCCCCGCAGATACGGCAACAGACGACGAGCTTTGATCTTGCGAAGGCGAAATGCCCTGCTCCCAATTCCAGAAATTTTTCGGGTCCCAGTTGGCCTTAGCTGACTGAAGCCTCTTAACGTTCTCGCCATAGTATGCTTCCAAATACCCGTCTTTGAGTCTGTTGTCGGGGAAATTGATGAATGCGGCCTTCCGGTCGATCGAATATGGCCTTAATCTCTTTTTGAACTTGTCCAAAAAATTTTCCATGTCGTCTCTTAACCACTTCTCCTCCCATACCAACATGATATATGTATGATAAATACCATCTCGCCAGGGGTATGCTGTATAACCGGATGCTTTGTCGGCGGCAACTCCCCCGGAATGAATGAACGAAACCTGCAGGAGCCCGCGTTCACCCGCGAACTTGGCTCGAAAAGACTTCATTTCGTGGCGGATGACGGAAACGATCTTCTTCATTTGGTCCGTGTTGCCGTTGGTAAAGACGAAAGAAGTGTAAATGCTGTAGTTTCGGCTAGAAGGCAGGGACTGTATTGTCTCCTCTGACCACTGGGACACGAGTGTTTCGTGGAGGAAGCGTGTTGAATGCTCCGCGGAAGTTCGCCGTTTTAGCATGTTTCCCACCTCTGCTCCTATGACCAAAGTCTGGTCGATCTCGTTATCGAATTTGCACTTGCTACCATTGTAATAGCTAATAAATCGGACCGCAAGCTCGCTATCAGTCTGGCTGAGATCGCACAACCAACTGGTGTCGATGGTCATTTCGTTACTCCACTGAGCAGTATAAAATTCACACATCGCGTCCATAAATTCACCCATATTCTCTTGCTTCGGCCGGTAAGTAAGCCTCCCTGCTGTAACTTTCTCGCTGTTCAGACATTGAACATTCATTTCTACCTCCGTGACGATCCCAAAATTTCCTCCTCCGGCACCGCAAAGTGCCCAGAACAGCTCTCGTTTGTTAGCATCCGCGTCATCCCGGCTGACCTTCCAAGTTTGCGCACGTGCGCCCGGTCCGTCTCCTCGCGGCCCTATAGCTATAGTGATTGCCTTGATAGAGTCGCACCCCATCCCCAAACTTCTTCCAAAAGGGCCAAGCCCCCCACCTAAAACGAAGCCGCTGACGCCGACCGTGGGACAGCGCCCACCATTGATCATATATCTGTCGTGCCGGCCGTTGACTAACTCTCTGTATGCATGACCCCATTTGGCGCCACCTGCAAGGGTAACTGTTTTCGGTATGTTGCTGGAATCAAGCTTAAGGTCGACCTGATTCATGTTCATCAGGTCCACCAAAACACCTTTTTCAGTGGTGGAGAATCCCGCATAGCAATGGCCTCCGTCTTTGATCGTAAGGGAAACGCCCTTTTCGTATGCTTCGTTGAGGATGGCCTTGATTTGGTCGGTAGTTTTCGGCCTAACAACCCCAGGTGGTCGCGTGAAGCGGTACAGCAAGTTTGGGGTTGCCACGGAATGTTCATACTCCGGTTCTCCAGGTTTGTATACGCGGACATTTTCCGGCTTAAATTCTTCGGATGGGCTCATTGTGGAAGTAAACGAGGTTTCGTTAAACAAAATATTTGAGTCACGCTCTCTCGTAGTCTGCCAATTGCTAAAGTATTCCAAATGCCTTGGGTGGTGAGAAGATCGATAGTTGGGTTCAGATCAAAACACTCATCGAGGGGCTTGTGCGCGTACTTATACCTACATACGGTCCCTAAGTAGCAAAAAGTCTGTTATGCTTTCCCAAGGAAAAGTTCAGATGCACGTCATATCCCACTGTCATTGTATCATCATGTCAATGTAACGTCTAGATTTCCAAATGATCCATGGATGGCGCACTATCCACCACTACGGTGTCCGTGTATAGTATGATAGAACTATCTCAGCTGACTTCTCTCGAACCTTACCTTCCAACCACGTACGCCTACATCGCCACTAGTTGGAGGCTCGATTTCCTCTGTTTTTCAGGCTCGTCGGAGTAGTCGTCAGTTAATCAAAAGCTTCGAAGACTGCAGAACAGACTTAATAAGAAACAGCAGCTTTCTAGCAGTCCTGTTACTCATATTTAGTATCTTGAGAAAGCCGCGCGAATAGCGATGCAATCTACTCAGAGAACGCCCGAAAACGTCAGAAAAAAGGCAACACTGCATGCAAGAATAGGTGACAATTTCCTGATTAATGTACCCGAAGGCCAAAATTGTGTTTAGCAGCTTGATAGGCAGCTTAATGTGCAACCTACGGAATCTACTCCGGTGCCTTGTTTACAAGCTCCGCAACGCTGTAGTGGCTGTGGAATGGTTGGAGATACAATCTTGTAATTACGGTGTCCACAAACACTAACTTATAATGAAATATGGCTAAGTAGCAAGGGATACTAACTTGCTGGATCTGTTGCCCCAAGCTCATAGGGTTCCGTCTGAATATAATTTATTTTCTATTAATTGTGAATTGACTAATTCTACGATGCGTTAAAAATAATGAGTAATCTTGTCTCGAAAATTAATTGATATGGCAGGTTTCTCTTCTCCGCTTGCGGAAAACCCCCGTATGATGTAAGATGGGTCCAGATGGTCTTTAGAATCCCTAAATCACTGCATGATACATGCAACCATCTTTATCTATGATCTAACAAGACGAGGCTACCATATTTTGGAAGCCAAAGCAGCTTGGGTTTCAGATGCAACCGGTGAAGACGGTGTATATGATGACTAACATTCGGCCGAATAACTAGTCATAGGGTACAGGATTTCGTTGACTATTTTGTATCTTATTCGGAGCCGCAATTTATGTGATCGGATAGCTGTACAAGCTGGAGAGGATAAGGTATCACTATGAAAATTTCTGTTTCTAATGGCTTTATTCTTGGGCGCAGGAGGTCATTATCCGCTTAGATATGCTCACAGTAACCCGCACGACGAGGTAATCCACGTCGTCTACTACGTAATCTACGCCTCATAGAAAAGACAGATATAGTCACCTTCAGAAGCTAATTACAGTGGCTGTCAAATTTGTCTATGGTCATAGATTATTTACTCGGTGGTTTAAACTGTATTTTGTAACATAGCTGAGTCTATGATGGTCTTGTGTTACCAGGTAAGGTTCTGTAGCGGCTGGGCCCGCTGGCAGATGCCGTCGAGTCGGTCCGAGGTTGGAACGTACGCACCAAACTCATACCGCAATTAATCAGTAGGCTAACTTCCTAGACTGTCGAACAGCTGAATGGGAACTAAAAGCAGCCTGATGGTGGTCCCACCTGCAAGGGGTGCCGCACCCCAACAAACGCGTCGGGGGTCAAACAGCTCATGTTCGAAGTGACCGAACGGATCACACCAAGCGAGTCAACGCGAAGGGAAAAGCGACCCAGAGAGCAGAACAGCCTAAGAGACGGAGTGGGCCTGCCATTATAGTTAGAGTAGCTATGATTAGCCAGGTTGCATTGCGCTCTAATTTGAACGGATTGATGATATTAGTTCTAAATTGCCATGCATCCATGTATAGGGGAATGGTAACCACCCAGGCTGGCAGTGAACCATGTCCTAATCATTATAGCCTGCTCTATCAATAACCTGTGCCTATGTTCGGCATAGTCTATGGTGATCTGGGGTGGGCCACCAGGAAGATGTAATATATATGCTAAAGCGCCTCGAGCAAATTTCTGACCCCTTTCCTAGAAAGAACTCTGGATAGAGCACAAAAAGGTTCTTTTCAAGCAGGTCCTTTTACAATGGGCGAATGTCACGGCGCATTCTGGACCCTTATTCCCTTTGATTCAAACCACAATTGTGCTTTTCCCGGTACATGGATTCCGCATTATCCTGTTGAAAATTACGTCAATATGATTTTCCGGCTCGTAGGTTGCTAAAATTCCTCTTTCTAAGCAAGTGAGGAGGAAGTTCTTGCAGACAGTCTGTTCATGGAGAATAGTGTACTAGAAACAGATATGGATAGCTGCCCACCTGTACAGATGATTGACGAATACGTATGAATGCTAAATCCTTACATCCTTACGCAAACAGCAAACAGCAATCAGTACATCGTATGAGAATCAGATCTAGAACAGTTCTACGATATAATTAATTCATACAAGTGCTTCCCAGTAGAATGGATTTCATACATTGACATCATTGATGAGTATGCCAACTTCATACTGTTTATTGGAACCACCGCCACGTACTCATACTCGCTGTTCCATAGGCATGGGTTCCTCTATAAATACATGGGCAGATTACAGCATTTATCTCGGAATACAGCAACCAAGACAAGTGAACGGAACACAAACAATCCATCCACCTCTTTATCTCTAATATCCCAGGAAACATCAATTCTCAGTACAAAAGTAAGGCATCCCTAGACATCACTGTTCTCTTCTTTTCTTCTTTTCTTGGACTTGATCTGACTTTCTAGCCAGATGTCGGGGACAGGTGAAATGTCCGGTGCGGGCAACAACTTTGATTGCCACTTGAAACTCCTCGAGCCCGAGAGAAGTGTTGAGTTTCGCGGTAACTTCGACCAAAACGTTGAAAAATGGGAGTCGGACAACATTTGGTTCAAATATGACAATGTCCATGACCTTGTTGGCGCCTACGTCATTGACACGGAAGGGTCGCCATCATACATCGGCGCTGATGATTTAAGACTCTCGTTTACAAACCAGGAAGGAGCGCAGTTTGAGATCATTGGTTCTCTCAAGGATTCCATCTCTGAGAGAACCGACGTCACCGGTCTGGGAACCTGGATCGAAGGGGGCCTTGATTAACAAGTTTGATAAATAGTTAGCGACCCTTGTCCATGGGGAGCCTAGTATGCGAAGCAGACAGTGCGGATAGGTGGATGAAGATAGCTGAGGAGGCTGAGCAGGATGATAAATTATTCCTGACCTAGATGACTGTTGCTGGTCAGATTATATGGTCTATTTTATGGGCCTATATCTATGCCCAGTTGCAAGCGTATAGCTAGCTATTATTCTCTTCAAGCTCTAATAAAAAAGTCTAGAAAATGAGAATGCAAGTCCTCATTGAAGCCGACAACATATTGAGTATACTAGACATAAAAGTACACGCATTGGACTTTGAAATAAATCTTCCAGGCTGTTTGGGTTTGGAAGTTCTCTTTATCACCGCGGACTACCCATGTGGTTTGAGGGTCCCGTTAGGGTACCAGGTTGGCAACTCCGATCCGTTTGCGGGTGATGGCGAAGTCTACGGACACGTCATTAATAAACACGGCTGGTTCGTCCTGTAAAATCATCTTTCGACTGTCATTCCAGTTTCAAGCCATGATCTTCTTCGGTTCTAGACTATATCCCAATAACAAAAGCCTAAGAGCACCTCTTGATACCATACAAAGACCACTTTCCACCCTACATCAATGTAAGGACCTCTTCTTGTTGTTTTTGTTATTAAGTGTATTGTTTTACTGAACTGCAGTCACACCGGTGGTTTAGAACTTGGGTTAAAGGCACAACGTGTTCTTTGATACACCGACATACACATGCTTAGAGTCAGATGGAATATTTATTTAAAACAAGCACTCGTCCATTAAACGTCTCTCCTGAAAGTATTTTAAGTTGGTCTAAAAATCTTTGTAAGCTGCGCTATTCCCTTGCACCTAGCTGTTGTAGATTTGTTTGCTTCTGCAAGACTTTCCAGGTCACGTGCATACGGCACATACGAATGATACGATATTGATAGTTTACCGCTAACCCTCTTCAGGTGGTTCGGTCTGGTTGCCCTTTTCGTTATCCGTTTGCCTTTATATCCGCCTGATCAAGAAGAGTGGTCTACCCTCTGTGGTATCAACTGGCGCAAGTGATCTACTATGCGACGACTTGCGTCATGAATACTAAGCGACGAAAACGACATATCCACCATAGCCTAGGGAATATGGATCACCTAGATGGTCACTGAGAAGAATTGAGCTCTGATAATGTTTTAGAGTCGCATACATGACTAGCAATTTCTGAACATTGTACTGTATTGAACATTCTAACAATTGGGTATAGTATGCGGCCAAATTTCCTCTTAAGGTCAGGTTGCAGGGCGAGAGGTAGGGCGACGACCGAGCAACAGCATTGAAGGGAACTGGTAGGGGCTTCATAAGCGCAGTTGCCTCTCCTGTTGGCCGGAGAGACTACATTGTCTTTTTGCAGCCGGGCGTGGAGGTAGCGATGGCAATACACGGGAACGGTAGCGAATTTTGTGTAGGATGGATTCGACAAGCCGCCTGCAGACTGTTAGCCTTAAAGTAATGGTCGGATCTCGGTGTTCTTGATGGCGAGAACCACACTGTTCTTCTTAGCTTTAGGGGCTGTCAACCATGGTACATCCATGCTCAAGGCGGAAGGAGTCATCATTGGGGACTGTCTTGCCGTTGGCGTAGATACGGCCTGCATACCTGCAAGTAGGTTCGCTAGAGAAGAACTCGATAGGGAACTGTTGGCTGAGAGATGTTGAACTAAGGTAGGTCGCCTAACCATGGGGAAGTGGTGTCCACAGCGGACCAACTCGCGCGCCTAGCGGCCGGCCCTCCCGCTGCCGAACCTTATCCGGTAACACAAAATAATCATAGACTCAAATCTAGTTACACTTGCAGCATATATCATTGAGCTCAACAGAAGAAATGGTCTTCCGTCATAGTGATGATTATAATTACCGAAGTGATTCTGAAGGTGACCATACATATCTCCCTTCTACGACGCGAACATTAGACTGTGGGTATTTGTAAACTCAAAGTTGGCATTTGTCCCCACTTGTAATCACCCATTCATACCGCGTGCGAGTGCAACGTATCTACACCCAGCTTAGATTTCCGGGAACGGAGGTTGAGAGGAATCGATCATATTCTAGAATAAGTCGTGAGATAAATCGAACGTCATGTATGGCCAACATTTAAGCACACCTGCTTTATGTTATGGCGACACCTAAAGGGATCTACCGGTCACAATTAACATGTTAGCAAAGCATAAAGGCAGCATGAATCTCTTCATGCTTTCTAACCTTTCAACTCCCAGACTGTAATTTTTTCCACCAGGTCATTGAACTGAAACTGTGACCTCAAAAACCTTCATCTATACAGCCATCTTGTTTTGAAAGCCTTCATCCCGCAAAAATGGCCGCTTTGACTGCATCTGGTTCCCGTCAGCCAAGAACAGCTGATGAAGAGACCTACCAACTCTTCTGCAAGAGTCTGGGCCCCGATGGAAGCCTTTTTACGGAAGATGAAATTAAAGCGGCTTACCAATCGGAGTCCGAAAAGCCTGGCGGACTCGAAGTCCTCAAGGCTAATCTTAAGGATATCTGGTCACCGAGAGTTAGATGGGAATGCAGAATCCCAATAACTCAGGGAAGTCTTACCATAACATCTGCCAAGGTATCTTTCTTTGCTCAGGTTACAGACTGGGGTATGCAGTTCAAAGGGGATTTTTATGGCTTTTTCTTCCCTACCCTACCCCAGGTCAATGTAATGTATTCTTGACCAATCCCCTAGCAGTATAGTGCCTTTCGTTAACTGTTCGACTGTAGGGGTTGGGTTCTGTACAACGACGCCAGTGCTCTTCAGCATGTTGGACGTGAGGATGCCCGAATTTCCCTTACCGCCCTGGAGTCAAAGGTAGGCCGCTTCTGGTCAAAAAGATCCATTCCACATGTATTCTAACAATCACCTAAGGTCTATATCGAGATCTTTCCCAATGACGGCGGACCTGCTATTGCTGCCATTTTACTCGATAGGTTTGTAACATCCATTCATCAGCCTACTCGTGGATTCGTCTATCTCAGCAAGGTTGAATAGAGGACTCGACAAATCAGATAGCATGGAGAGCCCATGCTATATATTCTTATGTTCATGTTCGTTGCTATTCGTGGGCTTGGTCCAGGCAGAAGGCTGTTAGTTATGCCTCTGGTATGGGTTTTTTCCTACTGCAGTAGGTTTTCCCCCTACCGTTTTGTGAATGCAAGAGGCATCTTCGCAGCATAGTTGGTTATCAAATAAATCCTCTAGTCCGAACAAAAGTAGCATGATGACACCTCACTGTACACGTAAAGAAAGGTTTGCATCTCTATATATGCGTTTGATTGACTCTGGAGCTTAACGCTTTGTAGTTGTTGCCGCTGTCTTCTTCATTGCCCTCTCAAGGTCTTCCTTTTGCATTTCAACTTGTGGTAAGTCTTTCATTTTGTAGTCGCCGTCCTCATCGTAAGGGTCACAATCGTAAAATTGATCATTGTCATCGTCATGATCAGCTGGCGTTTGTGTACTCAGTGCGGCCATTCTTGCTCCAACTGTAACTTCTGCGCCTGGCTTTTGCGTACACACGGCGGCTGGCCTTTCTCCAAGTTGGACTTCTGCTGCTGGCTTTTTGGTTCTCAAAATTCTGAGCTTACTGAAGGCCATTCTGAGCCCTGTGTTCTCCCTGAGTAATTTGTCGCTCGAAAGGTTGGGAGTTTTGCGGTGAAGTAAGCTTACAGTTGAAGGCCATTTTAGCTCTTTCTTGTCTTACCATACTGGAACTTGAGTAGCTGAGCTTATTTTCTTTATATTTTGTTGGTTGACCAAAGGCGGAGCCACCTTTATATGAGCTCAATGGGTCTCCCAAACATTGCGTATGTTGACAACGCTCAAATTCGCTTCCCTGCCATGATGACGGACGTTAAATATTCTGCAAAAGGGGAGGTGCTCTATTAAATTCGTGACTTCTTGCAGATATGGATGACTTGGCGTTCGTATGAGGTCTTCATAATTTGATGTCCTGGGTAACAACAGGAGCTATCCTTCTGTGTGGCTTTTTATGTTACATCTGACCATAAAAATTCGAGAGTCGGAGCACACCAGGGCTTATTTTTCTATTTAAACTCTGAACAGCCGGACCAGCTGGTCCGTAACCCAACATCTGCTTTCAATAGCTGTGCTTTCACCAGCTGTCAGCATGGGATTTCCAGGTGGGTAAGAACATGATCCTTTTGATCTCAAATACTTACTGAAGTTCCAGCTTGGCCTAACCGGGAGCGCCATGCTCGATTTAAGCTGGAATCGTTTTTGCCCCCGGATACGAGGCGGTCAAGCCTGGACGCTGCCTTGTTCGACGAAGATTGGCGTTTAAGAGATGGTTGGACCTGCGAGTACACAGATGGAGGGGGCGCGATTTTTGTCTTCAAGAATAAGGGGGACATAGATGGGCCAGGCATCACAGACACACAGTTAAAGAAGTATCGCCACAAGCAACCGCTACCAGCACCACGTCGTAGCGGTGGCAGCCTTTTCGGCTAGAACAACGGTTTGAACTTTGACAGATCTTAGATCTTCACACCAACCTGAAGCGACGGCCTAGTTTCAGTTGAATATTTAACAAAGTGACTGCCATAAGACTTTGAGGTCTCTTGTAAATAAGTTACGTAGACGCAAGATAAAGGCGACCAGTATGCTACGTGTCCTCAAAATAGCAAAATGACCGCCCCAGTCATGGCACCATTACAGGGAGTGTAGTTCACTGATACAATAGGATCAGCGATTGCGAGGCGTAACACATTTATACACTGTCCCTCTAATACAATAGCATGTGGAGCAACATCTTGGCGAAACCAGCTTCATCGACCGCATAACGATACTATGTCAGGCACTCCACTAAATTGTCTACTCTTCAGCCATCGTACCGGATTATCTTTGAAAAGGTTTTACGAGCCTTCAGGAGGGCTAGCTTGATTTGCCTACCTAGACTCACGTAGAAGCCAGTCAACAATTGAGAGTAATAAGTAGATATCAGAAGCCATAGAAATCAGGAGCAGCCTTACCTGCCAGGTTCAGCTCTCTATGGCATAAGCCTGTCATTCTTCTTTTACAGTTTTATGACAATGACACTCAAAGTCTGTCTGGTTTGCAGCTGCCCTTCTAGAAACTTCAGCAAGTTCACAAAAGCGACTCTAATTGTACGCCTAATACTTTATAAAAATTACGTCAATATAAGGCTAGTATAAGTTAGACTGCGGAAGCGGCTTTGAGAAACAGTTGAAGAGTGTAAACAATGTAAAGCCGAACCTGGAAGGCGCTGTATGCAGTGACTAGATCTGTTGTTCTGCGTTACTGATACTGGAGGGACTTGGAGCGTTTGACACCTCGCTCTCACCCCACCAGCGATGACGAAGAATAGCATATTATGAACTTGAATGTCTAAATTGAGATATAGTACGCACTTGAAAAGCATAAATAGAACATCCGTCACCCTGAATTCATGTTGTCAAAGCTCAGCACTTCAAGCCATCAACATGCATATCTCCAGTGTCATCTCTCTCTCTCTCCTTTCTACCTGTATCCTTGCCTCCAGCGCAGTCATTCATTCCGATTTTGCGAAGCGCAAGTCTGTTGACTGCCAGAAAATTCAGATTGCTCTTGGTGAAGCCGGTGCATACTATCGAGGTAGACTGAGCGGGTACTATGGGCAAGCATATGTATGTCAATTGACAAAGACCTGAGAAAGCGGTTACTAAGTTCATTTCAAGATCACGTTTGCCAATAATCTTCAAGCCTTCGAGAATCTAGGCAGTCGCACATTGCGTCAATGTCATGATATGGCATCTCTCTAGGTTATTGACGTCTGAACATGAGTATGTTTCTTATACAGTACGGGAAATATGATGTGGAGGTCGCGATTGGTGATAATATTGAAGAAGCTGAAGCTCGTTGGTGGAAGGCTATCTTGGTTGGTATTGACGATATGCGGGATTCAGGCTGACAGGCAGTGTTACAGGATGGCTTCCCATGATCGGGTATCATCATATTGTAATGATTATCTGTTTGATTACAATTATCCTTCTATGTAAGCATAGTGATAGAGATTGATTCACCCTTGTTCGAATGCAGTACTCACAATCTACTAGCAATTCTGCTTGCTGGATGCACCTCCTCCAACGGCCTGAGCAATGTCTATCTGGTTTTCCTTAAATACAGAAATTCCAGCAGCTTGATTCTGAGTGACCCCGTGCTGGTAAACCCAGCCATTGCAGAGAAGGTCTACAATGTTCATGCTTATTTAGGTCTGCATAGGAGACCCTGAATACTTATTATAGATCAGGCAATAGAAGTTCGGTAATGTTACTGTAGACATGCAACAGGTGGAGTATGCAGATGAACCCTTGGATAGTGGATAGTTACTGTTTACCTTTTGGTTTCATGGCCCACTATTACGTCACATCACTTGATTTAACTTACATTCTGAATCTTAAATATTGCCTGTCATTACTAGTTTTCCTGTCGTCTAGGCTGACAAGGTTTCTGAATAAGTCGGGCCCTTTTTAAGAAAAATACCAATTCTTAAAGTTAAACCACCGACTGTCTGCGCTGAAACTAACCCCACTGATTTGACTGTTACTAAGACCAATCTGCATATCTAAGTTCTGATCTCCAAATGTAATTGCTTGTTGACTGATTCTAGCTCTTAGCTGTAGTCTTTCTAAGAGAGTTCTCCTGTACTTCCCCCATTAGTTCATGGAGCTCCTGGAAAGCATGTAGTGCTTATAGACATGTTCTCCCTGATGGAACATACAAATTCACTCCTAGCCGCCAGTCAAATGGTCAAGATGTTGATAGGGGCTCAATTTGTGCTGGTGCTTTAATAGTGACTGCCCACTCTCTAGTGGCTAGTCTGTCTCCTGTATCCCTCACTACCTGGCCAAGAATCAACATCGCCAGCGGTGATATCGCCGCAAAATGGACAGGATAGTTAGTCAGCTTCCACTAGCGTCGCTGGTGGGGATTGACCACTCAAAAGCTGGAACTGTGACCAAGAATCGACATCTTCAGTGAACTTACAGTGGGGGTTCAAAAGTATTTGATCCCTTCGGTGATACTAGCGGGTTTCGGGGGGTCAAATACTTTTGAACCCCCACTGTAGCCCGTAGGCAGCCGATGGTGGAGGCCTCAACTAATAACCACTAGTTAATCAAAACTCTGTCATTACAGTAGGCCCAGAAAGACGAAGCCCGTACAATACCATACTCGCCGTCTACCTCCCATCTTTTTTGATTTAGCTTTTTAATAAGATATCGCTCTGAAAGTGATGCCATTTTGTATATGCCAGTGCGGAGAAGACATAGGCTGCTCACAAGTAGGTGGCTCAGTGCGCAAGTCATGGGCGCATCGTAAGGCGGACGCCAATCGTATCAAGCGTGACGGAGTTTCGCACGCAATATCGTGGCCCTCCTTAACCATGATAACGCATCGATCAATCCGGTCGAGGCTACATTAGTAATCCCTCGCAGGATCCGATTTGGCTGGAAGTTGAGATGCCGACCCCGCCATCTCAATGAAAACCGACATCTCAACGATAAAAGCTTCAAATGTCGTATCCCTCTTAGAATTTCTATTATTTCTCAACCACCACCATGCCGGATGATTATCCTGAGATAGAAGATCGAATTGAGAGAGCTCTGCGCGCGTTACGGCGTCAAGAAAATCCAAATATCTCAAAAACTGCGCGAGAGTTTAATGTCCCAATGCAGAGGCTTCGACGCCGCTGGCTTGGGACACCTTCACGCTGCGATAGGCCCCCAACGAATACAAAGCTTTCCGCAGAGCAGGAGACAGCTCTTAGGAGATATATTGACATACTTATCAAGTTAGATATCCCCCCGCGGCCAAAGGCAATTGGTAAAGCAGCAGATTCGATACTCCGGGATGGACATACTGATCCAACGACCCCCCCCCTTCTTCAGATCGGCGAGAAATGGACGAAACGCTTCCTTGAACGCTATCCACAATATCGAATACGAAGGCAGAGAGCTATCGAATTGGAGCGGAAGCAGGCGCATGACCCTATGGTCATCGAGATGTGGTTCCATAACCTGAAGGCGTTGATGGAACGAAATTGTATCCATCCACGAGACCTATACAACTTTGACGAGACTGGCTTCCAGATTGGAATCGGTAAAGATCAATGGATAGTCACTAGTGAGTTTAAGAAGCCTTCTTTCTCTCCTAGTAATACCAATCGGGAATATGCAACGGTCGTGGAAGCAATCAGTGCGGATGGTCACTTTATTCCACCTTTTATTCTCTTCCCTGGCAAGTGCGTCTTAGCCTTGGAAGACATGCTGGGATGAGGGAAATGTGATTGACCAGAACGGAAAGAAATAGCAGTACTATTATTTATACTTTGGACACACACCCAAAAATCATCCTCTCAATTTCAGTCAAATCAACCGTTTGCAGAGAACCTGTGCCGTGAAGTCTGGCTGCTCATAATCTAATAACTACTCTATGGAAGCTTTGTGGTTAAATTTCATGGTCTGGAACGATGGCTTGAAGGGTCTATGGACGTAATGTAAACTTAAAATTAAGGTATGTACGACATCTCCCTTAGTCCCTTGTACAAGAAATATGCTCAGATGATGCTTTTCAGGCTATCCCTAAGAGGTTGATTGCATGCAACCCAGTTGCTCTTACTGGTTAACGGTAAGAAGCAGACAATACACATCATCGTCGATATATTTTGCAATAGAATGTTATACGGCAAAAATCAGATAGCTGAGTAAAGGAAGATAAAGTGACACTTTCAAACAAGCGTTCGTGTCCATGTTGTAACTAGCAACCCTATGCTGTTTGGGACTCTTTCCCGTTTTCCCTTTCATGCAGTCTTTTTCAGGAGAGTTATCACAGTAGTGCAGGAATAGCAGTCTGGGTCGCCGTAGTTCAGGAGCTCCCTGATAACCTTGATATGGCCTCTTTGTAAGGATTCGAACAAAACGTCATGGAAGCCCGGCGAGCGATGCCCCAAAAAATCCTCCAGCATTATTGAGACAACATCTGCATGTCCTTCCCCGGTCCCTGGGGGACCGTCAATGAGTCTTAGCGAAATGGACCTTCCTTTTAGTCACGTGACCATGCGGCCGAAATAGGCGGCTGCGGCGCAAATCCCAATTGTACGGAGACTCCTAAAGTTCAGATACATTGGAGACTTTCCAGCTCTTCAGAGGCCGGGTGTGGGGTGCACCCTACCCGTGCAAGCCTCTTTACATCGTCACTGCCGTCGGGTGCAATACGGCGCTCCAGATCATTTATGTACAGGACGATGGCCTCAGAAGGCTGAGTGTTCCACCAACCATGTATAAGCTTCCCGTAACAAGGACTTCCATTCCATCTTCGCGATCCCCTATTTCCCTTGCAAGCCTTACTGCCCCCTCAATTGTAGGTGCAGTTGTAACCATGGCCTGCGGATCAAGTTCCTTCCACACCGAGGTGTATAAGGCGCATACGTCATGTGATAGTGACTCAGAGTCTTTGATGGTCCGGTCTGCCCACATAACGTAAATTCATCAGTCAAGACCTGGAAAAGATTTCTCCTATCTCCACTTACCGATAGGGTCACCATCTTTCTCTTGATATGTAGTAAAAATGACATGGCCAGGTTTCACATTGTTTTTAAAGAGTGTGTGCGCTAAAGATTGCACGAGCGCCACTCCATCTCGCTCTTCTGACAGATGGCTGAAAATAAGGGCGTGGCACCTTGCTATCTTAGCTGACAATAATTTTTGAACTGTATTTGGTTGACTTACTTCTGCTCATTATTCACGTTCCTGGCAAACCATTCTGCAGTCTGTTCTAAACTGAGAATGTTGTGCGCCCCATCCACAAACCATTGTAACTTCCCTTCATCTATAACCTCAAACCTCCCTGTCAGCCGAAAACTTTGCACACCATGGTAGATGTCTGCATCACTAAGTGTATGGCCGGGTGCTTTGGTTCGAAGAAATGCTTTAGTGAGCTCAAGCGCTAAGGAGCAGTTCAATCGTTGTACTGGGACGCTGAGTACTCTACCATCGGTGGGAAGGCATTCATTTTCTGACACGAACGTCAAAGTTGTGCCTTTATCAAGAGCACGCTTTCGCATAACTTCCGCGGGCCCAGGGTCCTGGGTTACGGAAAAGGAAGGTGCACCTGGTTTAAATATTCCTGCTTTGTGCCAAGCAATAGTCTCGATGGTAGGTCCGAGCTGTGCAACATGGTCCATTCCGAGAGATGTGATTCCGGTTACAACGGGATTTCGTATTACGTTTGTTGCATCATACTCTCCGCCATGGTGGACCTCGAATATTGCCGCGTCGACCTCTTCTTTGATGAAGGTGTGGAAAGCCAATAGGGCGAGAAACTGCAGGTATCGGGGCTGCTTTGCGACTCCCGCATCCAGTTCTATATCTGCAGGCATAATGCGATCCCACACTTCGAAGAAATATCGGGTAAACAATTCCTCCGCGACTGGATGGTCATCAATCTGTATTCGTTCGCGGACGCATTGCAAATGTGGCCCCGTATAGAGCCCAATCTTCTTGGGAAACCCCGTCCTCACGCTATGTGCACGAAGGAAGCTGCGTGTAAAAGCGCAGGTGCTACCCTTCCCCTTCGTGCCGCTGACATGAATTACATTCAAGTTGTTTACCGCATTATCCTAGAACAAGTCAATTACCGGTGTATCGGAGTTCATGAATAATTCGTACTGAGTGCCCTAAACTTTGCAGCCATTCCTTCATTCCAACCAAGCTCGGTACGCCTTTGAGAGAGTTCCCATTCACTGTCGTGGTATCTTGAATGGTGGAAACCGGAGTTGTCAGACTCGTCGGTCGGCTCGTCGGTCGGGCTTTACGTCGTCTGGTTTCAAGGAGTTTGAGTGCGCTCTTCGCGTTGTTAGTCCTGGTATCAAAACTCAATGGAGAGATATACCTCGTAAGTGCGTTTCATTGCGGCTTTATGTGATGGTTTAATCTCTGGTTGACGATTCCACATCCACTCGAGGTTGCCTTCGCTCCTCTTCCCATCTGTCATCTTAGCTGGCACGTGGCACGCTAGTGGTTGGTCCATTGTGCCCCGCAACGGGTACGAGGCCCAACGGACCTATTGACAGTTTATCAGTTATGCCCGAAGAGGGTATAAAGTCATTTGCACAATGCTTGCTACTGTAGGATGATTTCAGTTGCTGGCTGAAAATCAGTACCTAAACGAAAATTCATACATGGCATTAAAGAAATTATGCGGCCTTTATCCCTCAGAGACCTTGCGTGGCTTTGGTAATGTAGTCGTGCCAATGGGAATTGAAAATGGGAATCCAATATATGCGAGCCTCTGATTCCATATCTGATCTCGCCTCTTGCAGTAAATGCGCGCCATCTGTCTCACGCCCGGTCATTAAAAGTGCATGAGCGACAGAGCAACGCACGAGACCGGCATTGAAACTCTTATCCTGGCCCAGGCGCCGCAAGGCTGATAAAGCGTTTCTCCAGCGTGAAATCGCTTGCTCCCACTCAAACTGCTTATGAGAATTCCTTGCCAGTGAAATCCAGAGGCGGAAAACGTAGAATTGAGCATTATAGTCCGGTTCATTAGTAGATGAAAAAGCGCGTTGAAGCTCAAGCAGAAGCTCTTCGGCCTGTACAAACATATTCCGTTCCAGGTAAGTCTCTGCCAGCGACATTCTTAGTCGTCGGCCCGTGGCGATGTCCTGAGTGCCCTTCTCTCTCATCGGAGTTAACTCATGAAGCAGGAGCTTTTCTGCCTCAAGCGGCTGGCCCAGCTCGCAACGTAGGTCTGCCACTTCCGAAAGGAGTACCCGGTACCAGCCGGTTCCCTCAAAGTACTCATCGAGGAGGCAGCTTTGAAGGATACCATCAAGTAGAGTTAAGGCTTCATGGAAGAGGCCCTGGAGTCGAAGGATCTTGCCCAGAGTTATGTCTCGGGCTCTTGATGTGATTTTTTCAAGAGAGGAAGGGACATCGTCCAGCGGCTGCCACTCTGTCAACTCCGCTTTCGCTTCGACGAGCTTCTGTTGGCGGATTAGATTCTCCGCGAATGAAATGATAAGCTCCCCACGTTGGGCGTTATATCTCCGACTCAATTCCAACTCTCTCTCTTGGGGTGCAGCCGCGTCGTGCAAGAACCTATGCAGGGCGCTCTCCGACTCCTTTAATTTTCCTGACATTCTCATTACCGAGCTCTCCCTAAATGCGAGCCAGGCACTTAGGAACCGATCATTGTCACCTTCGAGGAGCTTTTTGGTACGGTCAATTGCCTCGACCTTCCACTTTGCATCCGAAAACCGCGAAGCGGCGAGAAGAGTCGATGCAAGTTCGTGCCGGAAGGAGGCATGGTCGCCGTACTCGAGACTCATTGCATCATATTCAGAAAGGGTTCGGCTCAGGTGGGGTAACAACTTCCTTCCAAACTCTCCATTTCTGTGTAGGCATTAGCTGGTGACTCCCGAATAGAAAAGAAGGAACCTACTGCTGCTCAAGGAAGCGATTCCTCGGGAAGGCATGACAAACGAGCAGGAGAGCTTGCCATCGCCATTTCCTCACATCGGACGACGACAACCGCTTTACAGCACAGTACTGGACAAGCGGATGAATGGAAAAGCTCCTAAGCCCTTCAGATTCTTTATTGCAGGAAATCAGTGAGAAAGAAAGCAGCTTCTCCACGGCCGTATCAAACTCAAAATCTCCTTGGATGACCTGGATCAATTGTCTCTCCACCCCTTCCATTTCCGCATCCACCTCAGTCATCTCACCATCCTCACCCCATCTTCTTTGGGGAGAGGAGCCTCGATGTAGAAGCATTTCCGGAATCGAAGACGGTTCCAGAAACGAGAACAGAAGAAGAAGTGAGGCGGCTCCTGAGGACTCTCGCTCCACTTGCTTAAAATTGATTTCCCAGGTTGTTAATACTGCCTTTTCAGAGTCTCCAAGACGTGAAGCAAAGCCAAGCAAATAATCTCGCCGAGTTGTATACAACCTACAGTATTCCCGAAGGCTTCTGTGCCTTGAGCGGACGAATGCCCCGGCCTGTACTAAGGCGAGAGGAAGAGACCCGAGGAGGACTGTGACGGTCCTTGCGTCTTCAACATCCCCTTCGGTAGGGTTCTGGATCCCTGACTTTTCGAGTAGTAGTTGCACCGCATCATTTTCCGTCAGGGGACTTAGGACGTGGCCGTTCTCGGCTATGCTGCCAATCACCGCCTGGTCACGACTGGTGATAATAATGTGGCCCCAGTTCACGGCCGGGTAAAACTTATGAAGTGGTACGTTGTCCAGATCGTCTGCATTATCGAACACCAGAAGCCACTTATTGTTTTCAGGCCGAGATAGCCAGCCTTTAACGGCGCCAATCTTGTCCTTAGAATCTCCAAGCCTAAGAAGCTCATGTAAGCGGTCAAAGTCTGCCGAAAGCGAGATCACTGATGTTGCGTTTATAAAGGCAATCCCTGACGGGTATTTTGACAAATTTTGGACGGCATAGTGCAAAGCTGTCTGTGTTTTCCCCGCGCCCCCTGCGTCAGGTTAGCAAAGATCATATATTGATTATCGTGCATAAGTTTACCAAGACCGCATATTGCGAATGTCCGTCTGCCTTGAGCCTTCTTCTGGTCTTCGTGGAAGTACGTATTCAGCATGCCAAATACATCATCTCTTCCACGGAAAAACGAGCATGGCTGCGTTCTTAGGTCGAATGGAATAGAAGACTCTATTTAGAAGTCAGTATGTCCATACGAGAATGTCCGTTGAATTTACCATTGTTTTGGTCCATGAAAGGTCGCATTTCACCCGGATAGCCGCTGCGTAGGGTCTGGGCAAAGTCTTTCAACCGAGAAACCACGGGTCGAAATGACCGATCCTGCGAAGATCTGAATCTTGCGATATTCCTGTGGTCGGCGAACTGGGGGACGGCGATCTCATGGGGAACATTTAGAATCGCAGAGCGCTGGTCGACGATCTAAGGGCGGGTTAGCCGGATGGAACTATGAAGGCATTCTCGAGATGGAGTTACCAGTCTTCTTAAAAAGGGGCCGATGGAGGTGAACTCGAGCTCATAGAAGGATACAAGTTGAACTTTCCTCCTCCTCTTGAGGAAGTCTTCAGTAATTTCTAACAGGACCTCTGAGTCCTTCTGCAGCGTCCCTATAAGCGCACGGGGAGTCCTGATTGGCGAAAATGCCGAGACAATATTTGCCAGGACCTTGCCCATGGCTGCGAGGCTGCTGCCGTTATGAGGGGTGCCTAAACCCCGTCAGTAGACGATATATATACGAAGCCTTGAGATTATCTTACCAAGGAATAAGATCCCGTATACGGCTTGTTGGACCTGCTCTTGCTCCTGGGTACAACCTATCAACAGCGCCTTTTCAGCGGCTAAGTATATGTCCGAAAGTAAACCAAACGAGGACAGTCACCTTTTTCGCTATAATTCCCCCCAGGCTGTGGCAAACAAAGACAATAGGCCGGGATATCTCCTTAATGCTGAGTTAGCCAAACTATGCCAGGAAACGGGCCAGCGTGGCTGACATCTTCTGTTGTCCGTAGATCTACTAGCTCTGCGAGCAACTTCGATGATATGCTTCGTAGATCTTGCTGCGCGGTGAAATTCTTGAAACGAGCATTGTATCCGAAAGTCATAATACGAATATCTGGAATCGCTGCAGGTAGAAGATCTCTTAACCACATTACTTCAGTTTCAGAGTGGGTCCATGTGTTGATAGGGTCCCCGTTGAGGCCATGGATCGCGACCAAACTGTATCTTCGTAAGCCCTCGCCCGCTTCCATAGCAAAATATAACGATGCATCTGTTTGACAAAATGCTTACTCGAAAACGGTCTTATGAACCCGGTTTTTCTCGTCGGTAGTTGATGGGTCATGGAGAATGATAATCCCGTAATCAGTGTCCTTTGTCATTTTGTGGCAACTAAGTAGTCTAGTTTCGGAAATATAATTGAGTTCAGGAGGGAACATTTGCATTGTGCTGGGCCGGGCAGTTAAAAGGTCCGCGACCCATAAAGTTTCTGACACGTGTGATGGTGGGATGATTAGCTGGCAATATGCAAGTCATCATATGCTGCCAATACAATTGTCTGAGGAGCCGCGGAGTGCATGCTTATATTGGGTGCGAAGTGCAGAAATTCGATGCCTGACCTCCAATCATCCTGCGATTGTGATGTAGGACCCCGCAATGGTAGGACGATCAATGAAGATTTATCGCCCTATCGGCCCTTGCTCCCTACCTATCAATCAGGTATATCGGATAGACAGATGACATACACAAATGAGGCCAGTTTGGCGTAGCATAGGTGAATTAACTAGGGACTCTTCCTCACAAGATTCTCGATTTCTTTCAACCATGTAAACTATTGCCTTCCGTCTGGATCCGGCACGGCCCGAAGGTAAGTCCCGGAAGGAAATGGACCACTCAGGACAGACCTTTCTGGTCCAGACCTGTGAAGATCAGGTTCCCCATGAGGCGGTGCGACTGTACGAAAGTTACGATATATTCCACACCGTTGATTTGCTGTGGGCATGCTAGATATGCCATTGCTGAGGTATGGCCTTAATTTGAACCACTTTGGATTCAACCGAAAATGATTAAATGACCTCTTCAGCTGTTCACGCTCTGAGAAACCATAGAGATTCGCCCACCCAGCGTTTCTCTCCTTTAGATTTGTTTATACAATCAGGGAAAAATATGTAGAAGTAGATGGCTTGCACTCACGACTAGATACATTTTATTACCCCTGGATGACTGGAGTAGAGGGAACTTACTCGACGCCAAGCAACATCATCAGAATGCTGACTCACATGCGTGATGACCTGCATCGCGTCTTCCGATTTGTCTGCCGGGCATCCTCCGCCCAGTTTAGTGTAAGATCAAGTCTTGCGGGAGCAAAAGTTAATGACCAACTTGGTGTTGACTAATAGAGGACACTAAAGAACTAGATGCAAATCAAAAGAATCTTTAAAGCTTACACCAGCTTAATCTGCTACCACTGGAAGCAACGCGCCCAAATGAGACCAACCAGAAAATCGTTGATTCCGATGAGTTGCTCTGCGTTCAGCCTCTCTGACTCTCTTCCAGGCTGCCCAAGTCTCCGCCGCGTGTACTTAGAACCGTCGGAAGCTCCCAGCAGATTATCACCAGACGTTGACCTTCAGCGTGATGTCAATTGATCCGAGGCCACTGCGTTTGCATGTCAGCAGGCCAATCGAGAACATCGAAACATGTGCCTAGCTCGAGTATACACCTGAATGTGACAGGGGGCTAATAGTCCCATTGATCCAGTCCTATTGATCCAGTCCTATTGAAGATACTACCGACGATACCGTGCGATAATATTCCCACATCAGCTGCACAGCAGCTTCTGCATTCCGAAGACATTCAAAATCGTCGTCTTGAACACCAACAAAGGTCCATTGTAAAGAAAATTGTCTCCCTCATCAAAGTAGATCTGGTGAGCTGTCTCCACATTGAACCATTTCAATATATCGTATACGACAGGCACGTTCTTAAACCAAGCACCACCGGCCAGATCCTGGCTTTTCCTTCGAAGCATATCTTCTCCGACCATTCGCAGTGCTCCGTGTGAAGTAAGAGAATGTAGGCCATCCGTACATACTCATTCTATGTCATCGATCGGATAAGATTGGAGGATCGCCCTGAGGAAGCTATGATCCTATCGCGGGCTTTAAAGGCTCAACTGATCACCATAGGAGAGTTTTGGAATCTACACGATCAGCTAACGTCACAGACACGCGCAAAACAGCTACTTTACAACCTTCGCAAGCGTGCGACATGAGCTTGACTGCAAGCGAGCCACCTTGACATTGCGCGGTATCTCGACACCACGGTCTATGATGCAAACCGAAAAAAAGAAAAGATTTTCAGATTGAAGAGCGGGTGCTTCCGCAGCAAGTCTACTGGAGAAAACCACAAGTCCGTCGTCTGTGTCAGTGGAGGCCGGGTGGCGGCGAATGAACAAGCAGCTTTTTGTGGCAGTGCACATGTGGCTGATTAACTCTTAAGGTATCACATGTGGCGGTCAGTAATATTTGCGGCTCCTGAACTTCCAGAATCCATGTAGCCAGTATAAGCCAACCAGCTTCCTCAGCAATCCGTTTGCTTTTAATGTATCTCATGATCTCTCTCCCTTTTTCTTCCCCAGCAATGTGGAGGTCACGGCATTGTTTGGTTCCGTTGATGCTTGTCACGAGACTACCATTCCTTTCGTCGGCATGTGGGCCCAACTCCCAACAGCCCCTCACTAGGAAGGCGTTTCTTCCCCGATAAACGTCGCGCGATGTTGTGTTTCTGCTTATCCCCACAATAAAACCACGGATAAAGCTCTATTCCCAGGTCAACACTGGAAGGACTGTAAGCAGATATACCTAAAATGAACTCTCGAGGTAACTGACAGTGCTGGGGCATGATTAGCTACGACGACATATGCGCCGCTAGCGGGGTACGCTCAAGATGTCGGAAACGTCAGTATCACCAAACAACCCAGTCAGAATCCTATCACCTTCAGACACACTACGACCATGTGCAGATGCGATAGTCGAAATAACTCACAGGGTTATCGCAAGCTCCGAGTCTCCTAACCCTGCGACGAGGTTCGATCTTGGAGAGGAATTTGCGCCAGTGATAGAGGAAGCGAAGAGGCTCTATCAAGAGGTGTGGAATACCCGAATATGTCCATGACCCGCCTAATAATCATTAGATGAAGTCGTTGTCAGTATCTCCTGAGATCTCCTCTCACGGTGCGGTTTTTCAGAAAAGCCCTTACGTCGGACGACTACACGATACGATTGTGGTGCCTATAGAAAATTTGAGTGGCGTTAAAGTTACTGTCCGGGACACGGCTGGAAATGCCGCAGAGGTTGACTGGACATGGAGGAATTTCCTATTCGCCTCGCGTCTCACGTATGTAGACATTGAGAGGGGGAAAAAGGTCGGTGCTGTGGTAGTTCATTTTCCTAGAAAAGGGTAGGGCGGCTAAAGCAAACCCGGTTATCTATCTCAAAACTATGCCACTCGCATGTTGGTATGTATAGGAGATTTTGTTGGCCCTTGATACCACGGCGATAATCTTCCCCATTAAACAGAAGGACGGGGAGTCATTCCATGGAGGCCTATATGGAGCCTGCTAGTGCACATGACATTTTCTAATAGGTGGTATTCAGTAGTGGCGTAGATACTCAGGAAATATGACCAGGAATCACGTCACCTGTGACTCCTAGGCGCGCTGCACACTGTCGATCTGCAGTCTACTAGAGATCGATCCGGAGCCCACAACCGATCCCTTGCCCAGATTTCCTTGGGTCCTCTCAGTTCTCGCAAATGAACTGCGACCATGAATCGACATCTCCTGCTACCTCCGAGTTGATAATTGCATGGCCAAAGAGATGATCCATGCTGTCCAACTGGCGTATTTGATTTATCCCTCTTGAAGTCCTAGGCAGTATTTGATCATTCACGATCGAGAACTGTGACCAAGAATCAACATCGCCAGCGGCCTCAAGCTGCTGCGGAGTATTGTCTGATATCGCCGCAAAGTGGAAAGTGGATAGTTGATCAGCTTTCGCTAGCGTGGCTGGTGCGGATTGGCCACTCAAACACTGGAACTGCGACCAAGAATCGACATCTCCAGTGGACTCTGGGTGGGCGGTGCTACTTGATACTTTTCGATTATCTGCTGCGGGTGCGGTGGATTCACGTTGGTTATCCGACACAAAGCACGACCACGCGTCCACATCGCCCGGACTCCACTCAGAACATATTCCAGACTGTGCTGCTCTGACGGTGCTGCCCTGCAGCCCTGGTGGTTGAAGGTTCTGGGTTGAGCACGGCCAGGCGGATATACCCAAGTCCGAAGCGCTGCAGGGGAAGATGGACCAGGAGTCTACATCCGCATTCGGCGGGACTCCTCCCACTGAAGTTGGGTCCGAATGGTCTAAGACGAAGTTAGAATTCTGTCTTTGTTTGTCTGTGTAACTGTATGAACTGACCTTCGGAGGTAAATGCCTTTGGGTACTGTTCTAGTGGGTCTACCCATAGCAGATCTTCAAGCGGTGGATTTCTTTGCGCGAGTGACAGGGCTCCAGCGGTATYACAATGCGAACCTGACACATTACAATCYGCATTTGAAAAGATTAGGAAGAGCCTTACTAGAYGATTTAAAGGGATTCAAGATTGTGTTAATTGGTGGGAGGACACCCTGCTGGCCGCTCGCTGTACGGTTGTCAGTGCATTGACTTGGACCGGACTTTGATATTTTATTAACCTTTTGAATATACCAGTTTTGAGCACCCATCTTCACCAATGATCTGCTCGGGCTTAGATGACGTTGTAACCCCAAGAGCTGCTTCATAATTTCTACCGTTCCGTTGTTCGGCTGTCGTCAACTGGGTTGGTAGATAAGAGATTAAGACATTTCCAGAAACGTCATTGGTGATACGACGCCTTTTTGCTGTCCGGTTGTCGTGAAATTCATGACACTGATCAGAAGGAGCACCTCTCTCAGGTGTACCAAAGGTCGGGGTTCTCTTGGATGATGGAAATGCGCTGCTAGTCATCAGGATAGGGTCTCTGACCTGGGCCTTCAAGTTAACAAACCTTTCCCCTGATTGCATATGTGCGGACTCGAATGAAGGTCCTGAACGCCTTTCATTTGGATACCCATTGAAAAAGATATCGATGGGAGGGAGGGGCGCACGCTGGTGAGTTTGGTTATGGTTAAGCTGCTCATAAATTTCTGCGCTTGTTGGAGTGGTTTCCGTTTCTTTATGTTCTGCACAGTCCTGGCGTTCCGGTAGTGCAGTCTTTTTCACCTGGTCATGAAATGTTGGTGCTGTTACGCCGTAATGATTAAGGTTGCTGCTAGGGGAAAAGAGCGGGAAAGGGCCATCTCCTTGTTGACAAAGCTTGTACTCGCATGTGAGGTTTCTAGTAAGACCTGCAGATACTCGTGTTAGCTTTGCATGAACGCATGGGAGATGGAAAGTTATACTTTCTGTTGCTGAGTCACGGCCTTTCTTTGATACTGGAAAAGCTAAAGAGGGCTCTACTACCTCCGAGTAGATCTTCTTTCCTAGTGGCAGCGCTACCCACTCCTCGCTTCGAGCTATGGGCGCATAAGCATCAGAAGGAAGAAATATTGGGCAGGGTAACGCACTAGGTGCAATATGATCATGAAGAGATGTCTCCGAGCTAGGGAGCAGGATGAGCCCTTCCAATGTTCGACTAACAATGCTCGAGATCAAGTCCGTTAAACAGAAGGTCAAGATTCCGTGCACCACCTGATGAGCTTCTATTTCGCAAGCAAGCCGATGAATGCCTCTTCTCAGAAGAGAGGAGACCAGAGACATCCGTCTTGTTTCTTGCTTCTTCGGCACATGGTGGAACCAACTGCTGACTATGTCAGTCAAAGTAAATCAGAAGTGTGTAAGCTCACGCACAAATATTCGCTATCGCCCGGAAGTAGAAATAAAATCCCCACACCACCCAGGTCGGCTGTTAGTAGATGATAGCGTTCTCCCTTCCTTACCCAATCACTTATTTCCCTCGCAGAAACAGTTTCACTGGGGAGTAGTATTCCTGAACGGTTGACAATGTGTGCAAGAACGGTGGATGTGTAATGAACAGTCGACTCCCTGGAATTACTTGCAGAATTAAGCCTCAGCCAACATTGCTGGAACAAAATGTACCACAGAACAGCAAATATCCGGAACTGAACTCGGTCTTCGAGATGAAGAACAGGACGGCGGGGGTCTCTCAACGTCAGTGAATCACTAAACGTGCGAAGGACATAACACGTCTTTGCGAGTAAACTTCGATAGACTGTATCTGGTGCCCCTGTACATCGTTTGAGAAACTCCCAGGGAAGTTTCCAGCCGTGTATCTTCTGTTCCAAGTTGATTGGTATTTTGATAGGTGAGTTCTCGGCAGCAACGCGGTCGACTACATTTGAAGGAGGAGGACGGACTTTGGGAAAGACCTGGCCTTTGTGATTGACGATCTGATCAGTTAGCGCGTTAGCTCTCCTCTTTACTATATGTATTATTACCTGCTTTTGGCTTGAATATAAAGGGGCATATGTCTTCTTCGCTTCATTGTCGACCTTGTCACAAAGCCCTGAAAGATCGGTCATCGTCTGAATCCAGTCCGCCAGTACTGGCGATGTTAGAAAAAGGGAAAGAGGGAATGAGTTGGTGACGGATTGTGGCAGATTATGCACCAGAAGCTCCTGGTTGACCATGGCCGACTTCCCCTCATCTTGTTGTAGGGGCTTGACAAGGTTCCCATTGGCTGCCCTACACTAACCAGTCATCTTGCGATTGCGGTCATCAGGAGGCGTGTGGGTCTATTCCCTGTTTGCCACTTCTTTGTCTATCGATTTAACCAGGTCGCCAATCAGGAATAAGGGCTTTTGTTGGTTCGTACAGAATGCAAAGTTGTTCAACTAAGGTCCCCAAGTACGCTGACTTTGCTGCGGTCTTCGAGCCACCGTGTTTATCGAGACAACCCTTTTTGTCAAGAAGTGCAACCTGAACAGCCTCAAAGCATTATTTATTGCTAATATAATGGCTTTTTCCACTCTGATTAACTTCGAAAGAATTACAGCATACACCTGCTTTTCTGAGCTGCAAATCTATTCCCTGCACTAAACAACGTATGACGAATTGAATGCTGAACACCCGCGGTGTGCCTCGTACCAGGAAAGGTTACTGGACCCTTAGCTTAAGAGTCTCTTTTCGTAGGCAAATGGAGGTCCCACGAAGTTATCTCAACCTCTGTAATTCAGCCAAGGATCATCACAGAGCTGTCGTGCTGTCGCTCGATGTTCCGGTTCCCATTGCAGCATTCTTTTAGCAAAATTGAGGAACAACTGTTTGTCATCTCCATCCAAGAACGGAGTAAGGTTTGAGAAACTGAAGTCCTCTGCAGGAATCAAATCCGGAGACCTAAATTCACCTATGAGAGACGTAAGCACCAAAGAAACCATTTAAGGATGGAAAGTTGTACCGTTTTTCGAGAAAAGATCAGAACATATAGTCTGGTCAGCCCTCTGCAGAAGTTGCAATGGAGGAGGGCCAAGAAGTCGAATCATCTGGGCTAAGTGAGCAGCTCGGCTGTAACTACCACTTCTGGGATCTTTCCCATTAAAAAGGGTGGTATCTGCTAGTAGCTCCCAGAGCTATCCAGTTTAGTTATAACATACCCTAGTTATAATGCATGGGACCTTACCACATTTCCTAAGTTCCATATATCCGTGCTGTATGACCATGTAGTCTTTAAGAGAACTTCCGGTGCGCAGAATTGCAGGGGTTGAATATCATGATTATGAGACTGATCACCAAAAACAGCAGAACTGAAGTCACTTATTTTCACACATCCCATACCTCCTTGTAAGTGCCCAAAATCAGGCCGAGACTGATAGACGCGACGACCAGCACATATCTTGTATGGAGGAGGATGGCTTTCCTGATAGTGTACATAACTATCAAGGACACTGCTGTTTTCGAATCCCACTAGGAAATTGTCTGACTTAAGATCTTTATTTTTGTTAACCAAGGCCAAGGAGGATAAGTAGCAGGTAGGGAGGTTACCAGTATGTATGATATGACATTCTGTATGAAGAAAGTCAAGGCCCTGTAGTAATAGTTTCAAGAAGGGCTTCAGCACAGTAGGAGGGACACCAGCTTCCCCAAGGTGCCTCCCTAAAAGCCAGAGTGGCTCTCTTAATGGTTCATACACTAAGCATGTATGTTCCCCTAGAGGACCCTGGATCCCAAAAGACTCCTTTGCTACACGCACGTACCCTCTACCCTCGTGGCTAGACCTCAGTCGAGAGATATGTTGAGATATTTGGGCCTCTTCCTGGGCGGACTTTTGCTCTGCAGTTCCGCAATTCGATATTTTCAAAGTATAATACCGGTGTGACTGCCAGCGCCATCTTCTCCTATTAGTGCTGCTTCATAAAAGGAATATAGCTTGTTAACTTACCGCGAACAGTCCTTGGCCAGCCACACAGTAGAATTGACACCCCAGCCAAGTTTCGATATAAGGCGGTATTTATTGTGAATAAGCTCCCCAATGTAGGCAGGATAATACTTATTTGCATCGTAATAGGGACTTCCATCTTCTTCACCACTGAGGTCAGAACGAAGAACACTCTCGTAGCTGACCATCCTCACAGACGGAAAAAGAGAAAGTTTGGAACGGAGGAAACGCTGGATCGACATTGGAATATTAGGATGCTCTTGGAGCCGAGGGTCGGCGTACCGTTATTAAATACTGGGGATGTTTTTGAACATCGGACCGTTATTACTTTTATCCGAATACTTATGACTGATATTGTTGCACTATTATTTTCGTTCTCTAGCGTGCAAGACGGTAATGATGAATAAGCTAATCAGACACGATATTCTGCACTACAAAATACAGAGTGGGATAGCTACTTATCCAGGACTTATTTCACGATTGTGGTGCACTGTATACAATTTTAAACTATCTAATTTTAAACTACCTTCAAGCATTGCGTTCCGAAACTAACAAGCCAAACCTGACCCACTGGCCCCGCTCTACCGTATTCCCCGCGATTGCATCAAGCTTTTCCACCAGATCCATTGCCGGATTGCTCTTCCTTTGGGAAGTAATCGTTGACCTTTTTTCCGTCGTTGTATTTTGGTCTAGAGAACCATACGTTCTTGCCTCCAAGTGGGTTCGGGTAGTAATGGACGGAGGTGATTCTTTGTCCCTCCTCCGAAGTAATTTCAAAGTTCGCGTGGAGAGGATCTTTCCTGCCGTCAGCCTTCGGCGTGGAATGCGGTCTTGACCTACTGCTATGTTAGCAAAGAAAGTACAAGCTCCAGGAACGATAAACTATACATTACTTTGGCGTTTTTTGCTTTTCCGAGCTCAGGAAAAGAGCCTTTTAATTTGACGACCGCTTCCTCGACTGCAGTCTGCGCCGACGTTTCATTGATACCTTGAACGCCGGTCGTGCCCGATTTCCAGGAAAAGGTGAGAAACCGGCCAACTCGAGTAACCCAAGACATACTGATAGACTGATAGCAAAGGGGAAAAAATTGTCAGTTGATAGAAGTGTGATGGTAATGGTACCTGAGAGAACTTGATAGATTCCATGACGGTTGAAACTGCCATATATATTTGGTAGATAGGGTTGAACGACGACACAGAAGGTCTAGATATGCCCATGGGATCAAGATTGGTGTATTGTTTTAGTGCAATCTCTGTGCGCGATTGTACGATTGGTTCTCTCAAGAACTGGTCTTTCACCTTTCCCTCCAACTTCGCCTGGAATTGCCCAATTCTAGCTGAACATGCGGCACTTCTGTTGTGTGGCTGGCGCCTCTCAAGAAGCATCCTAGCTGCCTCAGCAGCGGCACCAGTGACACTCCAGTAGGATCTCCTAGGAAGTACTCGGTCGTAAGTGCCTTCTAGGAAGCGCTAGTCTGTTAGTGCCTCCTAGGAAGCACTAGGCTGTTAGTGCCTCCTAGGAAGCGCTAGGCCGTTAGTGCCTCCTAGGAAGCGCTAGGCCGTTAGTGCCTCCTAGGAAGCGCTAGGCCGTTAGTGCCTCCTAGGAAGCGCTAGTCCCTAGCTGCATCCGCAGTCCTAGTTACAGATGCCTAGTGATCATATTGATTGGGCGACGAGACTGGGATAAGTTTGAGAAGAAGTGAAGATGGTCTGATGAGTGCGGTATATTGCTCCAGCTGGCTATGAAGAGCTTGTGTATGAAGTCTAACTTTTCTAATTTGAGTAATTACCGCACCCAGGACACTTCTCTTCGAATTGAGTGGTCACGAGCCGCTCGAGATTGGATGATATTGCTCTACTTAACATTTTCAGCCAGTCCAAATGATTCGAGCGTGGAGGGTCCAGGGATTCTAACCTGTGTCCTGCTTCACTACCAAAAATCGTAATTCCAACATCAATATCAGGACATTAAGGACCGCAACTTGATCTATAAATGCCAGCCTTGTCTGGAGTGCTCACGGCAATATGGCACAGACCAGTTCATACTTTCAGCATGCTCTTCTCTCGAGTAACCTTTGCCTGGGCAAACATGTTCTGCTTTACAAAATCCTGGAAAGCCTCCTCATCCGCATCAGGTGGCGCACAATCGACAGCTTACCAGGCCACCAGTGAAATTATTTCAAAATACGCCAGCGTCTCGCCGATGACTCCATCAAACCCTGGAAAGATGGAAGATACCGCGCCGGCTAAACCCAGCTTAGCAGATCTACAGGCAGGGCAACCAATTCTAGATGTTGTCGTAGCCGAGATGCACTTTGGGATATCTTTCTGCAGAGACTACTGCGGCATTGAAAACATACGGGGCCAGTATCGTATGGTGTTTACCGCTCGTTTTCAGAATCTCCCCAGCAAGATTCATCTCATATCCTGCCCACAATTTATTCGTGCACCTAATCTGACCCCTAAGGGCCGGGAGTTACTTCGAATCAAACTTGACGCTGTTTTGGACCGTATACCAAAAGAGGAGTGGGAAAAACTCAAGAGTTGTTACAACATTACCAGAAAGGAGTGGCTCATTGTTTCTGATGTGTCGGAAGAGCAAGTGGTCTAGTTTTTTTACCTGGTGCGATGTACGCATGTAGCTTAGCAGTGCTGTCCCATTATGCATTGTTACCGATCGCTAAGGTTCCAACGGAGCTACGATTATTGTAAATATGGCCAAGCACACCCGAACATCAGCCTACGTCGTAGACCAGACTATCAGTTTTCGGAACACCAATTTTGACCGAAGGTGGAGATGCGGGCCGTAAAACACCCGCGGCTTTTCATGTTGTGCATCTCAGTTTCCGTTCTTTCGTAACTGGTACATCCATGTCGGGACCGGGTGCGTGCCCGACGGCCGTCTGGCTGGCCCAAAAGGGGTGAGGACGGCAGATATTATATTCAGAGCCAGATCCATTATACTCTGAGCCAGGCGGAGCTTGCCGTAACTCTTCTTACGGGATCTCGGAAAGAGTATAATCAAAGCAGGTCTTCCACACAGGAACCTGCGCCCGCGCAGCATTCCGCCACTCCTGGCTACGAGGTGGTTAACGGAAACCCGCCAGAGACAAAGTGCGCGCGAAATTGCGGTTTTTCTTGCTCATGCTTCCAATCCACATCTAACCCCCTGCGGAGAGGAAGTTTGACTTGTTTACATTCAACAAAGCTCCCGTCCTGTTAGATTTCTCCTTCTGCAGTAATTTTTAGTTCTGGGTACCTTGTTCCGAAGAGCTAAAGCAATTACTCCCTGTTTACTTATACGAGATGTCCAATCACTCCCGTTGTTCTTCGTTTTTCGACAAGATTGCCTCTTCACGAGTTGAATTAGATCCCCTCACAGCTAGCGGGCTGAATGGGAAAGCCTGGACGAGCGGAATCAAGTCCGTGCCAACGGTTAGGCCAATGTACATGGAAGGGATAATTTCGTGCCCAATCACATGACCAACTTCATCTTTTGAATCATGTGATGCTACCCGAACCCCACCCATCAACATTGCCCCTCAAAACTGAAATGGTGCCATGACATATACTACTGAAGCTATCTTCACACCACTTGGTGGATAGCAGAAGAGTGCCTGAGCCTGTAAGTCGTCTTGTTATTCCTTGATAGCGTCAGTTGCTTACACTTGAGCAGTCCGAAGTAGTTTGAAGCGCTACTCCTAATTAGCAATGGGTGCTAGGAGTGATATTGCCTGCGACCTCGCGGATCTTGTGGAACTCGAGAAAGACTTCTTTGATCTCATTGAGATTGCAGCAGCCGACTACACTACTGTCGCTCAGAGTCACTCACTTGAGAATGGCCAATCGTACAAACCTTTGTATGTCACCCCGGCGTGCGTCGACGTGATACAGAAGTTTGAAAGAGATTATCTGCTGAGGGTATGTTTACAATAATATGTTAACAAAAGATATGCACTAACATAACTAGATTCCAGCAGATGTATTGAATCCCTCAGAAATCGCCGATAACCGCACGAACGTTTTCCTGCTTGGGAGAGGGCCCTTTTACCCGAGGCCACTTCTTGCGTATCTTGTCATGGTTCTACATAATCCGGAAGCATTGGAACTATATGCGGATAATTTTCGGTCCCGAAGAGTTCGGCTAGAGAATAAAAAGGCTTCTATGAGCCTCATAGCAGGAAATAGTAAACTCGTGACAGAAGGTAACGGCACTGCTGTATGTTTGGTCTTAGGTTTCGAGAAAAGGTCATGACATGCACAAATTGCGAATTAATGAATCGTACTTGTTTCCGGATCCGAGGCTTGAGCGGTTCCCAGCTTACTTGTACTCGTCATTGTAGCGTAAGGATTGGGACCAAAGATTGCCGAGAGGAGGGCTGTGCTTGACATATATACATCGGGGTTTAAGAACATGCTTGTGCTCTCCATCACGTCATAGGGGTTCGAGGCGTCGTCCATTCGACAGGTGCTTGTCATCATATTGAAAGGACTCTGTGTATTGTATGATATGCCGTTATTTGCGTTTGTCGATAATTCGCCACCAGTATCCGTCCTGTTCGAATTGGCAGCTGGGGCCTCTCCATTGGCTTCGGAAGATGTTTGATTGACCGCAGCAAAGTTGAAAGGCGTGGAACCAGATGGTTGGCAAGTTGGGTTACAAGGTGTCGGGGACTGCTGAGAGATCCCCGGATTTTGTGCCTCTTGCACATTTGTTTCGTGTGCTATTCGTGCATGGGGTGATTCGTAGCAATTTCCAAGGGGAGCTATAATATCAGCAGTGTATTCATCCTATAGTGAGGTGTATTCTTACGTAAATACTGCTCCAGCCGATGGGAAACAAGACCAACTGCAAATAAAAACAACGATAGGATTTGGTGGGCGGCATGATGAGCATCTACTCTTGATGCTTCCTGGGTAATACCCCTTCTCTTAAGGGACATCAGCATGTTACTCCGTCTTGGCCCCTTGCCTTTTGGTAGCTCTTGCAGCCAGCTAAAAAATATGTCAGCAAACAGAAATATTGATGTCCGTCAAGGTCTTACATATTCTCGCCGATGTCTTCAGGAAGAAGAAACAGAACCCCAGGACCTTCAAGGTCCATTGACAGCAGCCAGAGCCTCTCGCCCTTATCCACCCAGGTACGCAACTTTCTCTGAATCTCATGTTCTCCAGCGCTGACCATATCAGTACGCTTGATCATGTCAGAGAGGCAAACTATTGCGTCCTGGCGGAAGCTATCGCGTTGAAGTTGGTCTTTCATCAAATAGAATGCAACATAGCATAGTCGACAACGTACTTTCTCGATGATCATAACCCGTTCAATGCCACAAAGGAATAAGAATGATTTCGCAACAAACTCATCCGGAGACTTAACTGGCAGCTCTTGACTGTCACCTTGCGACTCTGGCAGGAGAAGCGGAAATCTCTGCGGGAGGCCTTTCCACTGCTCGAAGAGCGGCCGTAGTTCTTGAGGAAGACGTATTGGGGAATAAATTTGGGCAGCTCGGTCTACTTTGTTTTGGCGACGACTGATTCGAGCAGGTATTCTCCTGACGACAGATCTTGCGATAGACTCGATATCCTATGCTGGTTACTAGTGATTCATTTCTTATTAAGGAGATTACCTTAGAAGCCCAAAGACAGCTAGGATCAAGATCGGTTTTGCCCTCTTTCTCTGCCTTGTTACAAGCCTTAAGAACATGAGTAGCTAGTAGCTTGCTCTCATTGATACCCATTGTGTTAATGTGCAAGTGCGACCCAGTCTGGAAGATGGAGACTGTCTGTCCATCGCGAGTGGGGAAATAAGATGTCACCTAGTGTAATCCACCGCGCTAGACATATCACATGAATCTTTTACTGACAAGGATTATTCCAAATACGGACTAAAGGAAAGAACATAAGATGTATTTGCCAACTGTAGATGGTACATACATGACAGTACGGTCCATTACACTAAGATACCCTTCATCCTGTACCAATCATGAAATACTGTGGCGTCAATGGCGTCTGTTCTGAGCCCAGGTCGCAAGAATTGTTGTGGCGCCAAAAAGAATTGCTAGGAAGCTCAGGTATCTCCTCTCTGAGAGACATCTTAAAGAACGATTAAACAGTGACGGCGAGATGCTCTCCGTGTTAAAAAGAACTCAACGCCTGACGTAAAGAATGTGCATTCCGGTATCCTCCCTGTGTCCAGCATTTTTCAATTATCTGGCCGACCCACAGACCGTTTGTGCTGGGAAGGGATGTTCGCTGGGGCCAAGTTGCTCGACCATCATCAGGGGCGTTATCTTTGAAGAGATCAAAATCACATTTTAACCCTGTTACAACTTCGTACATAACTGCTCCGAGTTGTCCGATATCTGTCTGTATTGAGAACCCGTCATCGTCGGCTGTTTCCATAACTGTATCCAGCGGGAGAACAGATGCTTCGGTGAAGTCGCACAGTTTGACGGAGAGATCAGAATCAAGGAGGAAGTTGCGAGTAGCAATATCAGCCACAAGCACACGTTTATCATGGATCTGCTCCAGTGCATGTGCCATTTGACGAAACCATGACATCTGGAGTGCCAGAGGAGGCTTATTCTTTCCCAAGTAGGCGCGAAGGTCGCCCTGTTCCATGTAGGCGAGTTGAGTAGTTTTCGTGGAGAAGCCGATACAAGGCACAACACCGTCAATTTGACCATTTCCGCCCCCAGTGGAATTCAATCGACGGTAGACTTCTTGCTCTCGCTGAATGACCTCCACGTTCACCTGAAAATCATCCTCAGTACTCCATGGATGCCTTAAAGGCATCTTGACGGCTAGGCCATTACGCAAAATCACAACACCTGACCTTCCATATCCTAGAACTTCGCTGTCGGGTATAGGTTGACCATCAAGGTCTATAAACAAAGTAGATGCCATTGTAGGCTCGAGTTTCAAGAAGGGTCTTATGTTGGACTGAATATGTATCGTGACTGAGAGCTGGAAACACAAAACCACAGGTTTGTTGGCCCCTTCTTATATCTACAGGGGAGATATCCACGGTTCACGTGATAGAACGCCAAGAATCCAGCCACAGAACAACTGAACCGCTGTTGCGCTATTTTACGATTCTATCCTGATCACTTATGGTTGAGCATCGCACGTGGTTCAGGAAACAAGTTTCGAGGCCGGCTTAGCAATCAAACTGTGCAAGACAATGTATTCGAATTGCATAAAACTAAAGTAGCAAAGAGAGCATCGCCAAGTATATGTTGAATATAAAGGCGCAAATGAGATCCAAACCGTCAAAAACCTTTCCGATTCTGTTTTGCTATCCAACGCTTTGGATTTCTGACCTTGCCTCGAAGTCCATTTTCGTCGTGATAGCACCAGCAGCTGTTTCCTACCCGTCAAGCTCCGACCTTAACACTTTGACCAAGCGAACCACTACCACCTGCATTTCCGGGGCCTGGATTTGTATCATCTGGCTTTGGGTTTTGAGCGCGATGTCTTGGGCAATCCACTTTTCGCCGAGTAGAACTCGTTTGCGTCGTTGGAGTGGGGTTGGGGCACGCACTCCCCCTTCGCTCGGCCTCGAGGCACCATTTGACATAGTCTTCGGTCGGATCAAAAAGGATACAGTTTTTTTGAGACTTCCCTTTGCAATTGGGGAATTTGGCCGGAGTTTTGTGCATTTGCCAACACATTTCTGTATCGTTTATCAGCATAAGCTAAAAATGGATTATCTGAGGATGTTCACCGGAGAGATTTTGGCCTGTTCTGATGGTGGGAATAATGAAATTATGCTATCAGTGTCTGTACGATTTGTATAGAATCAGCAGAGATTCACGCCATATTTATAACTATCCTATATATGGTCCCTGTCATGGTGTACTCCGCATGGAGTCTCGCATCAAAGCCGGTGAAAAATTACTTGACCAGGATTCTTAATGTTGATGCAGTGGGAAATGAGTTTAGGGGATCGGGTTAGGCATGCGCAGTGAGAAAGGCCCAAGCTTAAAATCCCACTAAGTCTTCGCGCGCGAAGAGCTAATGCAACTCCAAAGTACTTCCATCCAGGCATGGACCAATGCTCATCCTCTACAAGATTATCTCCAGATTTCGCGTGGGTCTGGTCTTCCAGCCTCCCATGACTCGCGCTATACAGTGTCGTGTCCGCACAGGACAGACGAGAGGCAACGGCTTCGTTCAGTTGCGGAGATAGATTTGTGGCGTAACTTTAGGTACTAGAAATAGATACGTGCTGCAGTAAACAAGCCTAAAAGGTGTCTAAGGCTTCGCGCGCGAAGAGCTAATGCAAATCCTAAGCCTAAAAGGTGGCTAGGTCTTCGCGCGAGAAGAGCTAATGCAAATCCTAAGCCTAAAAGGCGGCTAAGTCTTCGCGCGCGAAGAGCTAATGCAGCTCCTAGCACTCCACAGCAAATGACAAGTATCAAAGTAACGACCTGTGCAACTATGTAAGATGATTAACAAGGTCGATAACATGGAACTACTGGCTGTCATGACTCTAGTGCAATGTGTGAGTCTAGAACAATTCACCCGTTCAGACGCATGATCGTCATCATGTCTGGAAAGCAGATAGTACGGATATCCCGAACATTATATGCGGCATTTATTCGCAGTTCCAGGTTATTTGCTCTTTGAACCAGAGGCTGTTCGTTCAGCCCACCATTAGACCATGATCATACATACTTATTTGATGTCTGCAATAATGGTGCTCGTAATGCTGGTAGTCTAGTGCCTCACCGACAAGCACCAGTCCCTGGCTGTATCCACTAGCATGTTCCAGGAAGCTTGGCATGAACGATCTTTACCTGATGTATCCAAGGAAGCGTTAATGTCACTCTATAGAGCCCGATTTCATTTTCTTTTGTCATTTAGGAATTGGTAAGGATAGGAGATGATGGGAAAGGATGCGAAAGGGTGGGACAGGACAGGACAGGAGTCACAGGACGGTGACACCACGCTGGAGATAAAACGTCCAGTATTAGCTCTCCCACTCTTATTGGCTGGATGCACTAAAAAAAAGCTGAAGCGATTGATACAGACAATGTATATCGGATTGTCTAATGGATAGATTCAATAAATATAACAAAACTAAATAATTCGAAGTTTCATCAAAAAGGTCTCAATGAGCACAGCGTTGTCTATAAAGACGCCAGCCTTGTCCCAGGTACTCGCCGCAATTCGGCACAGACCAACTCTAGCTTTCATTGACCCTCCTTCATTTCTAGATCGCTGCATGATTACTTTGGCATGGCTTGGTGTAGAGCCTTACTCCCTGCCAGGTCGTGGTGGCAGAAGCTCCTGTGGCGTAACAGCACCAATAAGGATGGAGAGAATGGAAACGACCGGGCTCCATCGATCGATCGGACGCCTTTTTTCGAAGAAAGGACAATTGTGAGTACAGTTTGTGAGGTTGCTTCCAGCCATCTAATACCTTCCGTGGGCAGACCGCAAAGTACATCAACGGTCAAAAAGTCATGGAGCATATCGTCGTGAAGACCAAGCATATTGATGACCGAGGACACACCTGTGTCAGTAACCGTGATTCGAACAGCATTGCGGAAACCAGACATTCTGGACTTAGCTCTATCAGCATTTCCGATCAAAGTACAATTGCGGAGGATGCGAAGGCCCTGGATGAACCTGAACTCTTTGTTGTTCGCTCGCCATAGGTTGACGACTCAACCGGCGAGCGGATGGTTAGGCTCTACTACGAGCTCTCACTAAGCCTCGATGACCTTGAGATCAGAGGCCATGAATCTCGTATCCCAGAGTCTGACGATGATCTAATCGAGGCCCTCTTTCACTATGGAGGAGAGAATTTTTGGACATATGGTCCTTATTCGCATGCCAGAGCTCGAATGGTTTCAAGGGGTGTATACTGAATGGTCTGACATTTTCAATGCTATTATTTTCTTTTTCCGGCTGCTGGCCGCTCATTGTTATCGTGAGCATTATATGAAGTGGATAGTTCTATCTCCATAACCGAGTACGTCACAAACTGCCTTCATCCTTGGTAAGAACATAAATAGTGCCAATCCGCTGAGAAAAGGAGTCATGGAATCAACTTTATTCAAGCAATGGTTCTCTTTCTATACGTTATTATTTGTATATGGATGGGGACGTTTCTCGTCTTAGTTTCCTTGAACGCCCGCTTTCAGAAGAAGCGCATTGCTGATCCTGAGTCTTCTGCTGCCTTCACTGATCATCCCCATCAAGAGTAACATGGATTCTGTACGTCCCTTCTAGGCATGGTTATGGCACCCAGTTACTAATGGATTAGATGGAAAATAGGAAGCGGCAAAATACAGGGGCAGGAAGGGAAGGACTCATTCCAAGAAAGAAGGACAAGGAAGAACACAAGAGTGTAAGGGATAGCAATCCTCATTGGCGTCCACTAGCTGATGGGTTACAGCAAGAAACAGATTTATACGACCCTGCTGTTGAGAGGCAGCCCTTGATTTACAGGAGAGCTGGAAAAGCACCGAAACATGATCGGGACAAGAAGTTACCCAGTTTGCGCCTTAGGCGGCCCTGCTGTAGATGCAGGACGGAAGTACCGGTAGACTATGCTGTCGTATTTGTCACCACGAGACTTGTCCTGAGTGCTTGTACTTGCAAAAGTGAGATTACGGATGTTGATCAGACACACGGGCCTCTGTATTAGGACTAGTTACCAGAATGGACTCGACCTTGACGGTGGCGTTTGGTACTTTGTTATAGCTGAGGATAGAGGACAGTTTTGCTACTTTCAAGCATTTCAGAGGAGGCTCATCCGACTACTGTTGCTGGAAGGGAAGATACTCTAAGGGCAGCAGGACGTTCATGCCATCCTACCATCCATGGCAAGCAAACTATGCCGCATTAGATGCAGGGATAGAGAACCCATGTATTGTACTTGATTCACGCTAGAAGGGCAGAGAGAGATATCATACCCCGCCGGACCCCCTGCACGACTTCCCTGCTTGCAGTTTGTCGTGCGTGTATCAATTCCGTGCGCCACGAGATCGTAGGCAGTGGAAGTCCAGAGCACTCTTTGCCTCCAACTTGTCCCAAAAGCTTCAGCCATCATTGTCCACTCGCTAAGCCGAACGAGTCATCTGGTACCATCCGCTATGCACGCTGGACAGGGCTCCCCAGATAGGCCGTAGCAAACTAGAAGGGTCATTGCTGCCAATCGACCAGTCTTAGGATTAGCCAAATATCGCGTAGCTAGGCGACAATGCCGGAAGCACTGCAACCAGTCAGACTCCGGTTAAAAGAAATATAGGGAAATAATAATAATAAAAAAAAAAAGAAAAAAAAAGAGTCCCAGATGGCGCTTCTACTTCTATATTCCATTGTTATTCAATACCCCAGAGGCACAGGCATTCCGATCTCTCATCGCCAACACTAAAAAACTGCCATTTCCCCCGCCTTGAAGCTCCAATCCTTCTTCTTCTCATCCAGTTCCTCTCTCCTTCAGGATATTGAGTGTTCCCTTGAGCTATGGGTAGCTTCTCACCTGTCAGTCACTGATTGTCTCTTCTCTTGACTTGACTTTGTGTCACCATCCTCGTTTACCGTACATTATCCCCGGAGTAGAAAAACAAAGGAAAGGACCAAGTAGTCTTGATCTAATTCCAACTCTGTTGCAGCTTGTCGCGCCTGCCCATCTGTGTGCCGAAATCGGTTGCCAGTCCATCTTGCAGCATCTCCCACTTCCAGGCCGATCTCGAACCTCGTTGGGTGTATGATCTCTGTTCTTGTCTGGGTGCATCCTGTGAGTAGCATGTCGCCACTTGTCACGCATACTACCCCCTCTCAAATTTTTGGGCCTTTCTCATTACTGTATCTTGTATACCCCTTTAAAGGCTTCTGGCACGCTGACATTTCCAAGTGTCAAACAAAGCTAATAAGCGGCATTTGTCTGCCGTGACTTCACCAGACCTGGATCTCTGCAGCCTCATCACTATCCCGGAAAGACCTTCGAGGCAATATATATTGCCGCCATCGCAGCTGTAAACTCGCTCCGACCTCAACGGCATTTTCATGTGTTGAGCACTATATACCTCTCAGCCTTCAGTAACTGTACTGCCTGAKAGACGTCCAACTTGAGATTGTCCAAACGATACACCTGCTCGACGAAACCTGCTGTATCTTTGTCAACATCAAGCTCTTAAATTACACAATGGTGTTCAGCGCACCTGCTCCTGGGGTAGGCTCCAGTAAAAGGCCAGCGTCATGCATGCAGGACGATGTTAATGACCGGGATATTGTCTCGGTAAGTGATACCGGCATTGGAAGACATATGGAGCTGACTCATCTCCTATATAGCCCATAGGTCTATCCATGCGTTCATCGATCAACATCCCTTACGCCCACTACGCCATGATCTATCTCGACAACATGGGCAGACTGAAGGTGATGGAATCTCCGTCTATCCAGGAGCAAAATGAGACCGTTTTTACAACCGAAGTCCGTGAAAGGTTTTTGGAAATCCTTGGTGCTAAGGTCGGATATCAACCGCCAATGGTTCGAAGTATGTAAAATCTCCGCGCATAAGTGCAATATTCTTGCTGATCTCATTTGAATAGGGTTGTTAGCTGCTGGTGCTACACCATATAGCTATGATGCTCAACAACCGCTTGGTCACTTGCCTTACCGTCAAACTAGGCGGGGCAGAAATTCCCCAGCCCACTCTATGTACAGTGTGCCGCTATCTGTCCAGTGCTCAGTCTCTGTTGAGGAAACGCCCTCTTGCGGATCAGTGGACAAGGTCGGGCTCGAGATCGGTAATACTCCTGAAGTTCTCGACTACTATGAGAGATCCTTGGAACACTTCCGGCAGTTCAACTGTCGTCAGATTGCAAAGGCATTCATTAGGTTCATTGAGCCAGGAAAACAATTCAAGCACCCCTATAATGGAGGTAAACCCCCTGCAGGAGCCCCTGCTGGTAAGAAGGGTGATCCAGAGAAGACAAAACCTAAATGGTGGCCCGCCGATGTGGTTCACAAGGAGCCTGACCATCTTCGAAAGGATCGTACGTGTACCCCTCCAGAAAATCTCCAGAGTCAAGTAATTTTGCTGACAGATTCAGAACGCCTGTCTCTGTTGATTCATATCATCCGCAAGCTTGGAGAATTCAGTATCACAACGGATCAATTGCAGGAAATTGCCCACGAATGCAAGCGGCAGCTCAGAGACCCCCACAGACTCCAAATCTTGGACGAGGTCTTCAACGTAAGAAGGATTGAAGAACGCTATGAAAGAGGAGAAGTTGGTAAGCGGCATCTTCTTTCCGTGAAATTCATTTTGACAGCTGTTGAAGAGCCTCAGATGCCAAAACGATTGTATATGTTGTCAACCGGGAGTCGAACCAGAAAGAGAAGGATGGCGACTCCAATGTGGATCCGGACCAGAAGCATGAGCAAGAAGACGATAATGCAGATGAGGCACTTCCCAATCTCCACTCTGAGATGAACTCAACCAGCCCGATGTCGAGCTCAGTCAAACACACCGGCATGGCGGCACCAAGTCGTCCAATGAATGTGGGAGATGACAGAAACCAGTTGTTTCCTTTACCGGAGTCGTTGAGCTTCGGTAAGACACCCCTGGATGATCGGGCCTTCTTTCCCACGACCTCCGAGTATACCGAAGATTATGCGTCGCAGCGGATGCCCAGAACACTTGCAACAACAGCACTTCTCAGCCCCAATGAGACACATGCCGCTTTCAATTATATGGCACAGGCGCCCATAACCTCCTCCGCCTCGGAGCAGATTTCCAACCACCGCCAAGCACCCTTACCCATGCAGCACTCAGCCAGCTTCGACCCTAGGACGCCTTCGTTACAACACAATCTCTTCAACCCAATGGAGTATGGTACTTCACTCAGTCACGCCATGTCTCAGACTACTATGTCATATCAGCTTCCCATGTCCCCGACGTTTCATCCCCTGGAAATGCCTCACATGGCTCATGGTCTGCCGAACCTGCCTCAAGACAGACCTTCAAAAATGGATGGCAGGAGCATGAGAGGCCCTTCTTTCCACACAAGATTTTTGAGTCATCCCTGTGATCCATCACAGCAGGCTCCTCATTCTAGCGGATGTGGCCATCCTGACGGTTGGATTCAAAATAGACCACATGCATGATCTTAAATGATTGATCCTTGGCCACTGTTGACCCTCCTGCAGCCTTGGAATTTCAGTTCACTGACGATTGTTTTTCGACTTTGTTTCTTTTTCTTTTCCAGTCCCTGACTTTGTTGTCGATGCGGACTTAGCCTGCGGCTTATTCCACGTCAAGTGACTGCCAGGACACTCCGTAGTTTTATATGGCAGGTACTGTCGATGACTTACCAATTTTTCTTCGTTTAGTATGTATACTCGTTGCTTGTTCTATGTTCGATCATATTTTTTCCCTTATACATACGTTCAAAAATTCTGTTGGAGATGGCGGCAGATGACATGCAAATATGGGCGATGTTCTTGTTTCATTTCACTATGTTTCTTTTAATCGCGTTTTGAACAATTGGCAGCCAGGGGTGTCGAAGCTCGTTCACTTTGGATGCCAATCGGCTGGATGGGAGGTAACGAGGCCTAACAATGATTCATTTCTGGATTAGCTTTCTCGATCAAAATACAATGATCACTATATCCCATAAAATTACACTGGCTTCACATAGCGCATGTTTCTGAATCGATCATTTTGCTGCCTCTGAATCTGGATGCCAAGGTCTTTCGCACTCCTATTCTCGGAGGGCACACTCCGTCTGTCCAGCAATCCTTGGAAAGTTGATTCACTGTATGCGCTACCGGAAGCGCTGCGTGCTGGTTTGCAAGCGGTTTGTGGTGTTTCTGAAGTCGTAGATTATTGCGTCGACGTGCTTGCACCACCAACCCTTTCTTTACCTCGCCAAAGTCCCTTGCTGGCATCTTCTTTATTGTGTACTTAGTGTGCATTGCCTTGGCTCTTGTTCTGGACTTTCATGCTTGCTGTTCACTTTGCTACTACGAGCTTCCGCTTTTATCTGAACTTGATCCGTAAAATGTAGAAAATCTGGCTCAAAGCTTAGCCCTTACCCTGCGTTGTTCTCGCCATGTTTGCCATTGAAGGTGCGAGGGTGAAGTGTCCGTTTCGATATCCTAGGACATCGGAAATCTCACTAGTCACAGCCTAAGGCAGAGCTTATGGCCATTTTTTGCCATGTGAACCCGTCCATTGTGGCTGGAGATTGCAGGTTCGAATCCTGCGTCGGTCAGTTTTTGTTTTTCACCCGCCTTATATTTTTCTTTTTTTCTGCGTTTGCCGCTGTTTTTCCTCCACCCAGAGTGGTCTAACAAGCCGGACTTAAATTCACTAGTCACCGACAGCTGGCATTATTTCTAGATTCCAATATCTCAACGCCATTTGTTTCCGTAAGCGCTCAGAAAATGTGATATGGATTCCGCATCATCGTCCGGATCGCGAGCAGCACAGCCAGGGAAGGCAAACAACAACAGATTCATCGTGTCAATGAACATTAGTCGGTTGGAGGCCGTCGAAGTAAGTGTCTACAAACCAGCTACTAATCAAGCAGCCCCTGGCCACAGCTACGGCGTCCGATCAATTTCTCAAAAGGGCGCTGAAGTCCAAATGAGAGGCAACGCCGCTTCCACCCTCGATGTCCATCTGCAATTTCATCATAGCAGCCCCTTTCTGCCCACCTGGTCCAGTTCCAAGCACCTGCTCGCCAAACATGCGCAGCTGCATCGGCATCAAATTGTTTCCATAATGCTCGACAACGTCGTGCTTCTCCACCGCATATCCAAGATGGCTCCAGTTTTGCAGAATCCGTGCCGTACCGGATGCATTCCTCCGCTTTGGCTGGGGTCCACCACCTCGGAAGGAGATCGGGTTTGCGTTCAACGCGCTTCAGGAACCGGCGGAAACCAGCGCATCCGCCATCAGTCGCCCCGCCATAGATGCTGTCCGCATGAACATCCCCTGTAAATGTGTAGTCGTCGTCTAGCCGGAGACGGTAGGTGTCTATTAGTAACTTGTAGGTATCGTTTTCGGTGCGGTCATGGAGCCAAGTCTTTGTGTGGAGGCGATGAAAAGGCTTGAGGAAGTCAACCTAAGACTTTTGTGGATTGGGTGGCGTTGGCGTCAGTCGTGGACTGGCTGGCGGAGCCTGTGTTTGCCTGAGCACTGCTGGCGCAGACTTTCTTGTGAGCTTTCCAGTCGGTTTTCTGGCAGTCACGGGAGCAGTAGATGGCCGATTTGCAGCGGGAGCAGTTCCTCAAGGGAGCACTTTCGGATTCCGTCTTTTTGCAGCTCTGGCATTTGCGAGTCTCGGTGAGATTGGAGTCGGACATGGTTCGTGACTGTAGTAGGTTCAGTGAGGGACTTGTAGAGAACTACTATGATACATTTATCGTTGAACCTCGTCTCAAATGATGTGGGTACACAGAGTAGTGGAGCAGATCTGTGCGCACTTATTGCATCCTGATTGGACAAGAAAGAGCCAATCATTCCACGCCTCCCTCCGCGGCTGTTTCAGAGACAATTATAAAGGAGTGAGAAGACAGCCATCTCCGTCGAAGCGTGAGCCTATTGTCTATCCTGGCGCCATGGTAAAGACCCGACGCCTTCTTCGACGGGAGATCACTTATGCATCTGCTAAGGAACAGGAGGTTAACATTCTTCATCAGCTTGGATACCATGATAAGCAAACCAGGTTCTTTACACACCTCTACAACAACAGTGACTGGATCAAGACCATCGTTGCGCATCATCTTAATTTGAGCTCACCTGCTGTTTGTCGCGTGTCCGAAGTGAAGGACTGGCTGCATGGAAGCTTCAACGTTTGCATTCCTGTTACGCTCAGCAATAGGGATGGAAAACGGGTGCTTGTGCGTTTTCCGCTCCCCTACCGGGTCGGTGAGGATTTCATGCCCGGTAATGGTGACGAAAAGGTCAAATGTGAGGCAGGAACCTACGCGTGGCTCGAGAAGAACTGCCCCGATGTGCCAATTCCGCAGTTATACGGGTTTGCTCTCTCTACCGGTGAAACTGTACATATACGCACCATGACTTCCTCTACCGAAGCTAATTCGTCTAGTTTACTCGCTCAGAGAACTTGCCGGTCTTACGTCAGTGGTTTCACTTTCTTCTGCGTCGGATTTGGTCATGGCTAGGGCATCCAAACCCTTCTGAATATGTTCCCCACCCAGCTCGATGCGAGAACGCCGTTCGCTCCGCGTACTTACTGCTTGAATACATTGAACCGAAGCGCGGCACTATGCTTTCAAATACATGGACGGACAGCCAGTACGATATCAAACTGCGGACAAACCTTTTTCGTGGCCTTTCCCGCATTCTCTTAAGCATCAGTCGACATCCGCTCCCCAGAATTGGTTCGTTTGTTATTGACAAAGACGGATTTTTGGTTTTAGCGAACCGGCCCCTGTCGATTCAAGTTCAACAGCTGGAGAATGAACAGATACCTACGGGCATAAATCGCGAGTACACATATTCAACTGTTGACTCATACTTGGCGGATGTCCTTGCGTTCCATGACAACCGTTTTCGGCATCAACCAAATGCGGTGAATGACCTCGGAGATTGCGTTTTCCAGCTATCTTCACTCTCGGCAATGCGAACAGTTTCCAGATCTTTTTTCCAAAGAGGGTTTCGGCGCGGCCCCTTTGTTTTTACTCTAACGGACATCCATCAAAGCAACATATTTGTTGACTCAGATTGGAATGTAACGTGTCTAGTAGATCTGGAGTGGGCCTGCTCTTTACCGATCGAAATGATTAGACCTCCGCATTGGTTAACGGACAAGGGTGTGGACGAGATAGTGTCATCAGAGTATGATGAGATCCGGAGGGAATTCATGGACATCTTGACTGCTGAGGAGGAGAGACACAGACAGGCCACTTCGAGCGGGAATAACATGCCACTACTATCAGAAGTCCTGAATAGCACATGGGCAGCAGGGACTTTTTGGTATACTCTGGCCCTCTCCAGCCCTTCTGGCCTATTCGGGATTTTTAAACATCATATTCGACCCCTATTCTGCACAGAATATCTCGAAGAATTCAATTTGGTCATGCCTTTTCTTTGGGAGAAGAATGTGGGACACATCGCGAGTTGCAAACTTTCGGATAAAGAGGAGTATGACAGACAACTTCAATTAGAATTTGAAACCGAATTGGTGTGACAGAATTTTTTCCAAAGAACGCGCTCTCAAGAGGAGCCTTGACTCTGGCTTCCCTGTTGCAAATGGGCTTGAATAGCTCCACCTATCGCCCGCATTCCTTTCTCCACCTGGTTTTCTTCTCTTTTCTTCTTAGCAGCTTGGCCCGAAGAGCTGAGTTGCTGAAGGGTTCTGACATCGGCCTTGATTCCAACAACAGCCTCTTTGCCCTTATTTTGGTCGGATGAAGCTTGGTCGGCCATTTCGAGAAGCGCTAATGAGCTCTGTTCGGTGTATGGGACTATAGTAGAACTCTATAATTAGGCTTTAGACTTCTTTACAATCAGCCTTTTACTCACCTCGTGCTATCGAATTGAGAACTATCAAGCGTTTTGTTTGTTAACGGCATCTACAAAATTTTCAGATAAAATGAGGAATTACTCCCATGATATACTCTGACTAGGTACGCTTACTTCCGCTGCATGAGAGTTCTATTAACCAGGCTACGTAAGGAAGACTGGTGCATCAAGAACCTGGAGAGTACCGTGTATGCACTTGTGGCTGGAACGTAGCAGGCTTAGTTGCTATTTCAACTTACTAGGAAGAGAAACAAAAGACCTTGCTGAAAATGTTGGTAAATTGTTGGTATGTTGCCGGTAGCTTGCTGGTGAGCGGGCAGAAAATTGGCGTGCCATATTAGTAATAGCTGGAAATTTTCGGGAAGATTAGACTATTGAGAAAGGCCGCCCCATCCAAGCAGCTTTCGTCAGGCATCACCCTGTCGCTGCCCCACGCTTTGAGTATTGCTACCTTACTTCAACTTTAGAACCCAACAATTTGCCTTCCTGCGCTTCGAATGACCAAAATAATCATATGCCTTTATCTTCATCGTCATCACTGATTAAATCGTCACCATTGATTAAAATTTAACCCCCGAGAGCTGGTTGAAGACAAGTGTGGTTTAGCAAATTGAACTTTTCCAGCGACTTGCGGCCGAGCTCCAGAGCGCTGCCAGGCTAATTACCTACGTCTCTCTCAAGAGCGCGTTTATCAACCTCATTACTCCTGGCTCTGTGTCCCTATCGATCGAGCACCTTCAGTGTCTTGGGTTATGCCAGCAACGAACCAAATAAAACCCATCGAACTACCTGAGCCTAGCGACGCTGAACTTGAGAACGCCGCTCGAGAACTGGTCCGGTTTATTCCTAGATTCCAGTGTGAGATTATGACTGTACGTTAACAATGGTGTACAGATTCTCAGGAACGTTGTCATCGATCCAGCAAAGTCCTTTCCAAAATCCTTCTCGACAACAGACGCATCAGTCCGAGCCGTTCTCGTCTACAAGAATGGATCTGCAGGAGCGGTCCGAGTTACTGGGCCTAATGCCCCTCTGCCTGTGCCAAATATTGTAACCGGACCGGACGAGATTGGCTTGGAGATCATTGAGGTGAAGGATGGTCAGACTTGTATGTTTTTCGGCGACCCTGTCGTTCGGTTCTTCCGATGCAAAGAAGCATAACCAAAAGTCACTCTTCTCCACGATTCATGATGTATTGAATGAAAAGTGTGGCCAAAGGTTGAGAAAACTCGAGCTTCGCTTGGTGGTCCGCGTGTTGTCCTAAGCGAAATTGAATGAAAGGCAAGGGATCTCCGAAAAAGGGGCACTCCATTTGCAGCTGCTGATTGCTTTCTTGGTAACGCTGAAGGAACGCGACCAGGTCCCTGAGTTGAAGGTTCAACGACACAGATTGGAGATGCTTCTGCGCTGGAACATGCGCGGAACCGTGCTGAGACATATTGAGGGATGTCAGATTAGGAGTATCTGTGACTAGAATATGCATTAGCTTCTGCCTTGCATTTACTTTCATGATTACACACCTTGCTTGTCAGACTGCTGGACTGCTGACTGTGACTGATGTGGTGGGGAATTCGCTTGGACCGGCACTAAACCACTATTAGGATAGATTCCGGAGAGCCCAGCGTTACGAACCTCTTGGGTAGGTATCGTAAAGGTCTCGCAGGGTCGGATTGACGAGTTCTTCCTTGATTCTGTCGATTTCGTAAGGTAAATCTAATCGAAGTCGCTCCTTCATGTTGCTCACAGCGTATAAGCCCAGAGCGGCAGCGGACAAAGCAACCATGGACCGACCAGATAGCTCATTAACTTTTTTGAGGAACTTGAAGTACTTTTTCCGGTTCTTCTCTCCTTTCGAGCCTGGCTCTGGGCCACCATGCTCCAGCAATGAGAAAGCCTCAGCAGCTCGCTTTTCTTCATCCTCCCTGAGACCTCCGCGACGGTCGATGACGACAGAGGAGTCGCGAAGCTTCGCGAGTGCACCTTGCATCGTCAACGGCTTGTGACGTGATTCGAGTGCCATGCTTGTTGTGGAGAAGGCTGTTGTAATTATTGAGGATTGGTGATGAAACTGTGCTGGAAACAGAAGAAAACCCGTTAGGATTATGCCGGAAAACTGTTGGGAAGCTGCCGGGAAGGGGTGGCTTTTTAAGGTGCAGAAAGGCTAATCTATACCATATATGGTTAGGTCAGCATATCGCTCCAACTTATATCCAATCGAGTTCAATTGTCTACAATAGACTTCGTTTGAGGCTGCTGATCCTCGTACAATCCAACATGTTCAAAGCCTCTATCGCGCATCTCGCGGCCCAGCGTCGTACAGTAGAGCACCGTCGATATCGTCACCGTCACCACGCTCTCTGCGACACAACGACGCGTGATGGGGAGAGGGGAAGCCCTGTCTTGCTCAGAAAGGCGTGACATATCCCGCACCGGAATTCACCCAAAAAGACATATCATGGAGCAATTTTCCCTCAGGCCTCCATCTTTGACATCATTGAACCAGACCTACTGTCCGCGTGCCCCATACCGTGCCCCATACATCTTCGAACTCTCTCCCAATTGATTCCTCACCATGGCAATTTTTCGAAAGGCAATCACTGCACCTCCGTCTCCATGTCTGCAGGTCATGACGCCTCCTCGCAGGCCACCTCGAGAGTCGTCCTTGCGGAGCACTGATAAGGATGATCTCAAGCGACTTTTTGTCGATGCCATCCGACAGGTGTTGTCGGAGATGCCCGTTGTGCCTACCTCGTCGCCTGAAAAATCCCGGCTCACCACTGCCAGCCTGCTTACGGATCTTCTGGAGCTCTTTCAGTCCACTCCGACTTCCGCTGCTACTACCGGAAACTCGCCATCAGCGTCTGTTGGCGTCGAGAAGGACAACCATCTTCAACTGGCTTGCGACAGTCGGGCCGTGACACCCCCTAACAGCCCCTGCATCGCCCCTTCGGAGCCTGTTGCAGTTTTCCAGCTGAAAGAGCTCACTGATTCCCTCGTTCATGTTCCCGACGACCCGAGAGCATATCCAGTCTCTGCAGAGAAGTCGCGACCCTTTGCATGCGGCTGCAAGGTCTCTGGAAATCCAAAATCGTCAGTGCCTCTCAACGACGATGATGTTGAAATTCTGCAAGATCTTGGACCAGCGAATGGTGATCAAGCGACGCCGAACACGGCTAATATCGCTGCTACAGGTGGACAACGGCTGGTGGAAGGCTCTCGGATTTCGAATGTGGAAGAGGGGAAGACTCGTAGAGTGTACGGTGTTGCATTCTATTTCCTTGACATCGCTAATCTCTGTTTTAGCTGCGACATAAAGGAAGGCGAACACAAGTGCGCCTCAGGACCTTTTGGCACCTCAACACCTCAATTCACTGCAGATGAGCTTGAGAAGCTGTCGGCAAACGCTGCCCACACGAGAGGCCCGTCTGACTCTTCCGACACGGCAGATGCTCTTGGCTTTTGTGAGGCTAGTGAGATCGAATCCGAAGATGTTAGAAGTGAACGTCAGGGTATTCCCCTTCCCGAGAACTCCCACCTTCCCTCGGAGCCTGTAACAATGAGCCAGCTGAAAGACCTTTTCCAAGCTGTGCTAGAATGCAAACCTCAAACAGATGGGGCGGGGAATGGTCCCGCTGGACCTGAGAAGAAGGCAGAAAACAATCAGGACAGAGAGGACAAAAGAATTGTGGCCTCCAGGATGGAGTACAAGACCGTCAATGAAGCGTATGTCCAACCCTGTCCGTATTCTACATCTGCTAATTAGATGCGCAGCTGGGACTCCAAGACGTACGAGTACAAGGTCGTCGATTCCCCTCCCCCGCAGGATGTGAGTGAATTAGACGAATTCGTATTCGTCGTCCGCAAGCGTATCCGTAAGTACGGCCGATTGTTGCAGCTCTTTTGACTGTCTGACATGTGTCCAGAGAAACAAACGCACGACGTCATCATCTACGTGGACATTAAGTCACCAAGCCTGCGAGACATCCTGAGATGCATCCTGAAAGACATTAGAACGGCGGGACTAGAAGCCGACAAACCTGCGGTATGGCTACTCATGCTTTATGTAGGCTTTGATGCTAATGGCCGCATAGGTGGAGCGGAACTTATTGTTCCATTTCCTTCCAGAGTTGAAAAATTTCGGCATCAGCTCCGACGACGATACCACGGAAAAGGATGGCTTGCAACATCTGAGTCTGTTAATCAAGCACCTAGAGGAAGCATACGAGTCAACAACTGCCCAAATGAACTCGCTTTTGACTCACAGGAAGATAACATACGACTTGTTATGGGCGTTCTTCAAACCGGGCACGCTGCTGTACATGACCTGCCCTTCCACAGGCCTGCCCCGTTGCGCTCGGTACAGCTGCGGCAAAGAGACGAAGACGGTCCGGAAGGGTGACTGTTTTGCGATCCAGTGTCAGTATTTCGATTACGACGGAGAAGTATTCGGCGAGTCTACCGAGACTTTGCAGATTGAAATGTTCTCCGCGGCCCGCAGGATCGAAAACCTCCCAGCATATCCATTGGAATTCCACCCTGAACCGGAAATCTGGTCGCGCCTGGTATCGGCTGGTCGAAAGTTCGTGTCGCTCATTGGCTGTTACCATCGGCAGTATGACGGGAATATGTTTGTCCCACATAAGGATCAACTGGTGAAAGTCCATGTCAGTAGCAAGATCATGATCGACGCTCAGCAGTTCCGGAAGTGGAATCCCAACTATGCAAGACTGGCGATGCAAAAGCTCCATACCGATATGTTTGGCCAAATATTGGATCACGAGATGATTGATCGCGTTCGCAGTAACGGTCTGGACCTCAGCGAGCTAAAAGAGGAAGAGCTAGCTATCTGCAGTCCAACGGTTCTCGGTTTCTCCTTGAACGAGAAAATTTGGGGTAAGTCGGTGCTTGACAACCTGTTAACTTAGTTGACTAATGTCACTAGGAGAATTTGCCGTAGAAAAGATAGCTGAGATCCAATTCTCAGATACGCCCTTTGACATGTTAGCTATCCCAGAGGACAAGAAACGGGTCATCAAATCTCTGACTGAAAGTCGGGTCTGCGCAACGACCGAGGGAAAATTTGATGACATCATTGAAGGAAAGGGGCAAGGGGTCATCATACTCCTGCAGTATGTATCCGAAGCCTCCCATAATGGCTAACTTGCTAACTGTTATGGGAAGCGGCCCCCCAGGCGTGGGGAAGACTTTGACAGCAGAAGCCATCGCAGAACGGCTTCAACGACCGCTCTACTCGGTAATTATAAGTCTGACGTCCCCTCAACCACATGGGAACTGACAAATGCAGATTTCTGCTGGAGATCTCAGCGCTCGAGCTGAGGAGCTTGAAGTCCAGCTAACGCGTACCTTCCGTGTTGCCAGCGACTGGAAGGCTGTGCTCCTCCTGGATGAAGCGGATGTTTATCTGCAGCGACGGGATGGCCTGCAATTAGAACGCAATCGCCTTGTTGCCACTTTCTTGCGCACGCTTGAGTATTATCCCGGCATCTTCTTCCTTACCACCAATATGCTGCAGGACTTCGATGCAGCCATCCTTGACCGAATCCAGTTAAAGTTGCAGTATCATGATCTAGACTCATCGGCTCGACAAGCCATCTTCAGACACTTTTGTGCTGAGACAGGTGCGGAAATTTTGGAAGATGAGATACGCAATTTCGCGGAGATCAGTCTGAATGGTCGGCAGGTGAGAGATTCGCTCCGTCGTTCAAGATATAGACGTATACTGACATAATATCTAAAGATCAAGAATGTTATCAAGCTTGCACACAATGTCGCCATGTCCGATGGGGTTCCACTGTGTGCGGATCACATTCGATCTGCTCTCAGAGCAAACGGGTATACTATACCCACTCCTGGCTCCATGATGGAGAACAGTCTCTATGACTAGGCACACCTTGAGGGAACGTAAAAAGGATTTTGGCCACCATTTCATTTTGCCTCCTACTTTCCTTCATTGAATATGACTTTCTGTTCGATATTCCGCCCCTTTAAGGGCAGCGTCAAATTTGGAGGCGTAGTTGTGAGAGACTAATTTATTCGAATACTATTTCCACGGGTGTCAGCTCCTACCAGCCCAGGCGCAGAGCAGCCATGTCGATCGACCATGACGTTATTCTTTCCCACAATCGCTGTATCTTATACAATATAGCCGTTCGTTTAAATGATCGGGCCGATTTCCTGATAATGACGAGACTAAAGGTTAACGCTCTACGTACCCAATGGATGCTTTGCTCCACCCTGGAACATAACTTTCTCTGATCAGTAAAATACTATATGCGCTCAACTCATTCAAGGTTGATGACTTTTATCTAATCTGCCGTCGTGCTTCCAGCTCATGAAAAGACGTCAATATCTCCTCGACCGACTGATACTAAGAAATGTAATTAGCAGCTACTTCTGATTCCAGACGAAACTGGTTAAACCAACCTTCGCCACAATATCCGCGTCTTCGGCTGTGAATACAATCAATTGATTGACTGCTTGATGGCTTCCCAAAGTCATGTCCATCCATTGATCTACCGCATTAACGTTCCATTGTTCTTCCGGGGACCAGAGGGAAGGATCGCCGTCGATGATGTTTTTGACCTTGTACTTGACAGCGGGTGGTGTACGCCAATATCCGCGACGTGACAGCAGACTGGACACCGCCGCATGACTAATATATCTGGAAGCGAAATAAAGGGCAATAACCTTTTCCTCATTGGACCATCGCTCAAGTCTTCTCGTATTGGTGTATTGGTGTAGTGACCTGCCCAGAGCAAACGAGCCCATTATTTTCTTCATAACTTTTGCGTATTCGGACGTCCACCCTGCGCAGTGAGTATCGAGGGCTCCGCTCAATATTCTGCGGCTGTTCATTTACACGTTGGCGGCCATGAGAATGTAATAAATAGAAGACTGGTCAAATATCTAAACTGCCAATCCCAGCTCGAAATATTTGTCTCCATTGGACGCGGGAAGCCGCAGCCTTTTCTTCTGCACGTCGTCGGTTTTGAAACATAGAACTGCATGCTTGCCCCGGACATCTGCCGTGGTATGCACGAGCGCAAAGAACAAATGATATGCCATATTGCTGAATATGCTCAGATGCTTTTAGGCTATCCCTAAGAGGTTTACGCATGCCAGCCAGTCGCTCTTATTGGTTAACGGTAAGGATCAGACAATATACATTCCAATCATCGTCGATACATTTTGCAATAGAATGTTATATAGCGGCAAAACCAGATAGCCGAAATAAAACAAGATAAAGATAAAGTGATGCTTTCAAACAAGCGTTCGTGTCCATGTCCTATTTCTATGCTGGTTGGGAATTTTCCCCTTTCCTTTCCTTGAGTCTTTTTCAGGAGCTTTATCACGGCAGTGCAGGAATAGCAGGCTGGGTCACCATATTTCAAGGGCTCCCTGGTGACCTTGATATGGCCTCTTTGTAAAGCTTCGAACAAAGCGTCATGGAAGCCCGACGGGCGATGCCCCGAAAAATTTTCCAGCATTATTGGGACTACATCTGTATGTCCTCCCTTGGGGGCTCAAGGCAGCTTGCGCCTTATGAGTGGTCTCCAGAGTCAAATGATCTGAACAACCTCTGCATGGCCCCGTCTTGCCGCGATGACCAAAGCATGTTCGGGACATAACCCAGTCAGTTTTGGGCTTGGTCCGTTTAGTGTCGCCTCAGGATATCGAGCCACAATTCTCTCTAATAGCTCGGAAGCTCCGGTCTCTGCCGCTCATGAGATGAGCAACCGAGGGTTACGTTCAAGGTTACGTTCGAGGTTACGTTCAAGGTGAGGTAGTAGAGGTGTTGTATAGAGAGTAAAGAGTATCGTGGTCCGCGTCGAGCCAACCCAGGATCTCTAGGCGTAATTCTTCGGGCAATTTTGAGATGCCTCCCATTGAACCATAGACTGCACAATGATATAGAACGTTGAAGAGTAAAATACTGTATCCGAGGGGGGAGGGAAGAATTGGATGGGATGATTTTAAGTTAGGAAACTGAACTCTTAAAGGCCGGGAACACCGGCCCTTATAAGCCAGGACGCCGCACGATGCTCAGAAGAGGATAAGTCCATCATAAGATGACTTACACTTACTATTCTATTGGCAGAGCACTGTGCCGGATACATTAAGGACAACTACCCCCAATAGACTGGCGCCCTCCAGTGGGTCATGCCTAGATTGACTCAGCCTTTGTGTCCCTGTATCAAGAGCAAAAGGCATGAGCTCATAATTCGCATTCGACTCGGATTCTTTGACCAGGAGGCTAGTGTCACGCAATATCTATCGCATGGTAATGGGAATTCTGACCTGGACCACGTGATCTGATACATGTAACCTTTAAGCAACTTCTGAGCCACCTTCACATCCTTGTGAGAGACAGCTCGCTAGTCTACACCTGTTAGCACACGTCATTCACGTCGGTTTGTTTCCAGCGAGGCATAGTTACTGGGCACGATAACGCCTTGCGAAGCTAGCCTTGGCAGAGCAGGCCATGTTCCTTTGGGTCTCGTCGTGAGAAATAACTCGTCATGGCTTGCCGTGCTTGATACCACTGAACGTATAATAGATGTTAGCCCTGCTGCTTACTGAGGGGGTACAACACGTAAGGAACTATAAAGAGACCGTCCTCCCGTCGGCCCACTTATACTTACTTGCCGGGACCCGTAATTTCTGTACTATTTATGATGAAAATCGTCATCGTTGGCGCCGGCATATCTGGCCTTGCTACTTATTTGTTTCTTAAAAGACACCTTCCTTTCCCAGATTCCCATGAGATACATATCTATGAGAAGCGTCATATCCTAGGACAGCAAGGAGCGGGCGTGGGGGTCTCCGCCAATGGCTTACAAGTGCTCAAGGCCCTGGGGCTGTTGGATAAAGTGCTCCATGATGGTTCCGTGTGCAATTTCTTTTCGATCCATGGCGCCAACGGATGGTCACTTGCAAATCTGCGAACAGGACGTCATGCTCATGAATTTTGCGTCTCAATTAGCAGACACGGTTTGTGGAAAGCTCTCATGACTGAAGCAGGGGACGTCGTCTCCTATTGTGAGGTCAGGGATATCAAACGTGATGCAAGTACCGGAAGGGTCCTTGTGCAGTTGGAGCATTCCATCGTGGAAACCGATCTTGTCATCGGAGCGGATGGCATACACAGTATTGTGAGGAAGCACCTTCTCGGACCAGATAAATTCTCACTCAGACATAGGTAAGGACTTCGCCCAGGGAAAAGCGCGCCGTGGCAAAGTTTACTGACTTTGGCAAGTGGTTATGCATGGGTCGGTGGCTGCACGGACATAGGAGCGTACCCAGAATTCCAGGAAAGGAAGGATGCCTTGCACTTCGCGGTTGGAAAAGATGGGATCTTTTCCTATTGTGCAGGTGGCCCACACTTGCTGACATGGCTGTCCATCTTTCCAAAGCGGGACCCCAGTTCTAGCATTTCTAAGAACTTACTTGATCACCACGAGCACTGGAAGGATCCTGTTATTCAGAACATTATTTCTAAAGCAGAACCAGGACGTGTTTATGACATCATGACTGTTCCCAAGTTGCCTACTTGGGGTGAAAGGGGGATCGTCCTTGTTGGGGATTCAGCACATGCAATGTCGCCTACCACTGGGCAAGGAGTTTCGCAGAATTTAGAAGATGCACAAACCCTCGCCTTACTACTCAGTGCGACGACTACAAACTGCCATGCTGAAGAACAGCACGGTACTCCGATACGGGATGCCATTGAACGCAGTCTGTTACTTTATTATCATATCCGCCACGAACGGGTTGAGAGAATCGCAGCCACAGGTGAAGCCTTTGACAAGCGCATGCTCAACGCAAAACCACTGGCAGTGTATGCGAGATATTGTTTGCTCTGGGCGCTTAATAAGTTTCCAGGAATAAGTAAGAATCATTCCTGTTACAAGCCGCTTATACTGACAGAGATCCACAGTCACTAGACGGTTAAAGAGCTTGAATGATCAGCTCTATGGCTGGGACGCAGAAGGATCAGTCCGATCCGCAATACACTCAAATCAAGTACTTGTGGGAAATGATCGAGCTACCTAAGTCTATCTCCTCTTTGGGAAATCAGGCAGGCGTATATGTCAGCTCCAGCTTAAGGGTTGTAAAAGCTACACTTTTGCCTACGCTCCCGGATTAGGCTTAGCGCCAAACACACCATCGTCTTTTGTTGTGATTCAGAGGAAGGTTGATCGTTATTGTTCTCAACTGAAAACATGAGGGTCTATATACATGTTGTATATCAGTTTGATTTCAAATCAAACTGATTCAATACGGAATAATTCCGTTTGTGAAGCTCTATTGCCTACGTGATCGAGCCTCGATTCACAACATCTTTTGCTTGGGGTAGCTTCGAATTTAGATAGTTCGAACATCACGCCGTTATTATATTCCGTCCTCACTCATAGACGTCACTCCCTTGTTTAAGACCTGCAAGCCTATCTTCAGGATTATGGAATTTGTTTACATCATTATAAACTCTTTCCAGCTGGTCCAAGATGATATGAAAGTTCTCAACAACTAGCCTCTTCAGCATGGTGAGGCTGCCGAATTCCCATGACCTGAACGTTGCTATCTAGGTTTGGATAGACATAGGTAGTATTGCGCTATAGCAAACCAGACAGCCTTCCGGCAATCCATATTAACCTTGACCTTGATCGATCCAGGTACATATCGAACTTGAGGGCTGCCAAGCAAACTCTCTCGAAGTCAGGAAGCAAACGTCTCAGGCCACAGTTGGAGAGAGAAGGGTGGTTTGATTCGATGAAACCACATGCTGAGCGCCGGCTAGCTACTGTCTATACTCATTATGCATGATCGCTACATTCTGCAAATCTTCTAACCCACCTCTCCGGTTTTGTTTTCTGACTCCGGCTCCGATTTGACATCGTTATGGATCCTCAAGCTACTTATTTCCATGCTAGAGAACGACGTTCTTGACAGCGGGGCTGGAGAGCAAGTGGTGTCTCTTCAAGTCTGTTCAAGAATGACCGTAACTCTTTCCAGAAGCACGAATGCTCCTGGCCAATGATAATGGGCTTGCAGGAGGAAAGCTGATCTGGGGTTCCTCAACGCTGCTCAACGGACAACAGTCATCTGATCTGGAGAAAGCACAGACACTCGTCAATTGGAGAAACCTCGTTTCTGGCCAAGGTTTTTCGAAGCTGCTCTGGTACTCTGTCCGGTATCCCAGGATACCGAAAATCTGGTGTTACACCTATATATCAGCTGTCTCTTTCCTGACTCTTCTCCCATCATCCTCCCCACGTTTGTTTTCAAGGAAACCACTCTCTGATCTGCCTGCTGGTCCATCGTCGAAGTATTATAGTTGTGTCATTCGGGCCGCTGACATGTCTGATCCACCAGCAAGTACTCTAAAGGAGCTGTTAACCACGCTTCGAAATTTCGTCGACATAGTTTCCTCTCATCCAATGATCGAGCTTCAGTTTATCCCAGAGGCATGTTAGAAATCCACCAACCCACAGGTCATTTACTAATAAGTCTCATCAGTTCAACATCTTAATCCATCGCCTATGTGAGAAAGCTCCAAAAGCCGCTCAAGCAATTGCGGCTGGCATACAAAACTTCAACCCTCAAGGGCAGACCACGGTGGAGAAGAGCACTTCTCATCCAACGGAACACAAGCGGAAGCCAAATGACGACCCCTCATACCGGCCCCCTAGGTCTGCCAAGCGCACGGCTTTGAGCACTGATGTATTGAATAATGAATCTAGTTCTGCCCAGGTTGATGAACCCAGCCCACAAGCTGTTAGCGGCTCCGCAAGAGAGGGAAATATCTTGTCCGTTGAAAATACCACGGATGCAAGTGGGGATATGAATGGTAGCAATACGATAACTGGTCCGATATCAGCAGCGAGCAAACCGGATACAGCTGAGCCCCAGGTGTTGAGCGAGTCGAAGTCCGATGTGAACATGTCAAGATCAGCTGAGCAGGATTTAACAATGGGGGCAGATGACGGACATCTCCCATCACAGACAGGAGAGATTTATACAGGCGAAATAACAGCATCGCCCGAGAGTATCTTGTCAGAGCCCGCGCCAATACCAGATCAATCGTTAGCAAAGCCAGTCCCCATTACTCCCGTCGAAGCGGTTGAGATAATCTATAAGTTTAGCAGGTACCAGGATGGACTTCCAAGGCAAGTTCATGCAAGGGTACTTCAGTCTCTTCAAGGAGATAATCCCGAAGCAGTAGCAGCACGTTCAGACCGATGGTCTGACGGCGCAATGTGGATTAATATGCTCGAGAATGGGTCATCGAATAGCAAAAAGACTACTATCTTCAACATGTTGGAGTACATGGGAGCTTGTGAATGGTACGACAGTCAGATTGAACTTGTTCTTAAAGAAGGAACACTCCTTACCGCCAAGAACAAGTCAGTAGACCGTCGGGGCGCGGCCATTCATACGCTGAACAGAATGCAGCGTTCACAAATGGATTCCGCGCGACAATGGAAGTGGATTAGTGGTATTGGAAGGGTGGCATTAGAAGGACAAGAAGATTCACCAAATGAAAGTGGTGATGTCAGCCTCGCACAGCAAGCAAGAGAAGCACAAAGGAGTCGCATTCTAATGCAACTCACACGCGGCCGGAAATTGCGTACAAAGCTTGTTCGGGAACTTGGATTTGGGATCCTGTTCTGCCCTAAGATTTGGTGAGTCATATCATGTTCTAATGCATCCTCCCGCTAATAATCGATCGTAGGACATATACAAAAATGAGTGAAGGGCAACTTGATATCCTGATTAGGGACTGCAAAAAAAATACTAATCTGATGAAACTCCTTCGCACCTTGAGCCCACAATTAGAACTGCTGGTCAATCATGGGTCTCCAGATCTTCGCGGTTTCTATGAGGACTTACAAAACGCGGGCCTTGGATTAAATGACGGCGACAAGCTTAGCGAGTTGAAGGTTTTATTTGCCTTGGAAAGCGTAAGTAACAAGTGCTCCGTATTCAGACTAATCACTGACCTGATCACACAGGAGGCGTTATCAGTTGACGAGCTGAATGCTGCAGTTGATCGTCTAATTGAACGCGTTAGTACAAAGCTCTTTGCCAAAACTACACTAGGCAACAAAGATACAGTTAGAGTCAATGAGAGTTTGGAGTTACCTTGTGACTTCTTCCAGCGACTCCGCGGGAACGAATGGCTCGACAATTGGGCTATTATTGCAGGGATGCAAATATCAGACAGACCGGCGTTTGTCAGACATATTGCAAGTGTTCCATTGGACGAGGTGATCGGACGAAGTGTAGCAAAGCAGATTCAAGACCCTCTCTCAGGCTTGGCCAAGAAGATTGAGAAGTACCGCAGTGAGACCGAAGAAACCTTCGGTGCTTTCACCCGTTTGGTATACTTCTGTCCAATAAACCACAGAAATGATCACTTTACGCTCCTTGAAATCAATGACCGCGAAAAAGTAATACGCCACTACGATTCCAACGCGGCCCCGGAAGTTATAAAAGGTGACAAGAGGACGCGAATATCGGATCTGGTTAAGAAAGAATTTGGTGAATTGGAGTTCTCATACAGCGAAGCTGTAAGTATCTGATTATGTCAAACCAACCTACAAAAGCCTAACCAGCATAGCCAACTCCGCAGCAGAGAGACAGCTGGAGTTGTGGTGTGCGGGTTGTCTGGAATTTTAGAAGGCTGTCCAATGGATTTCCAATTGGAACATGGACCACAGAATTATGCCCCAAACGCATGAAACTGGAAATTGTGGAGGGCTTAATTGCATGTGTTGAGAGCAATACCATGAGAAAAGGAAGATCATGAATGCAAGCAAACAATTAAGCTTATATTGTCAACCTCAATAAGGACTCCCTTAGACAGCCTAAAGTTCGCTTGCAAATGAAATGGAAGCGGAGGATGTTTAAAGGAGTTCGAGTGTAGGAATCTTCGGCTGTATACATTACTTCGAAGTGAGGAACTGGGTCAGTCGACCGCTATTGGATTCACCACTAATGATAATCTCCAGGTCGATGTAGCTGCGTGCCTAGCTTTTGGAGCGGGTAACATGACACGTCATACTTGCTCTGTGCTGTGTGCTTTTGGAGCTCATATCCTCTGGGGATACTCCACTAGAGAAAATAAAATATACTATACGAGCTTTTTTGGGTATGTTGAAATAGACTCTTGTAGTCTTGCTTAATTTAGCCCTGGTACGCCACTAATTATAGGCTAGCCACATCTAGTATAAGTGAAGTGGGGATGATTGGTCTAACTTTAAGCACACCCAACTATGGGATTGTATATATTTTGTTTTACATGTAACCAAGCTACTTAGCAAAGTTTCGATATGACTGAGAATTTGTATTCAAGTCTGGAATCAAAAGAAAGTCTGATGCTTTGCAACGAGCGACTATCTAACCCATACCTATATCCCAAAGATCCAAAATGTTTCTGTATCATTATGATCAATTCAATGACCATGGTTCCGTAGGTTTCCAGCGGTTTCCCTGTATAGTAATATGATATAGTAGCCCGAATGTCTCACACAATGTAGTTAAGAAGGGTGAGTGTTGCCATCCCCTTGCAAGTAATCACTGTKAATCCATGCCTGCCAGTCAATATGCCCCTCTTGTTGGCTGGTGGATGGATTATATTCTTGGTTCATGGTGGGTGCACGAGGCAGGACACCTCTGTTCAGTGTAGGAAATGAATGCGCCTCAGTATCAGTTGGAAGTCTCAATCGGTAAGCATAGCCTGGGGTCCCGCCAGAAGAGGCCACTTTTAGTACCAGGTATTACTCGGGCACACTTCGTTATCAATGTAGGGTTAAACTTACATGCCTGAGGATCATGATATTGTTGGTTGCCGAAAGTATGGTAAATGCGAGTATTGGAAGGTAGAAGATCTTGTACGCAGTTTATAATTCTAGCGATAGAAGAGGGATCCATGGTGCTTAGAGTCGTCAAAGCACCCGCCAGAGATACCACTAGCTATGAGCTATCAGTTGGATAAAATCGAACTCTGAGGATGTGACGAACTGATGAAACCTGCGTATCTTCATGACATTGATAGGAATCGATTTCTTGGCATCTGCAGGCAATATCTAGGGTGCCGGCATATGTGACCTGGTTGTAGGTTTGCTCAAAGTGGTACGAGTCCTCCATATCTGATATTGGCATGTCACGAGGAATTGCTGCTGGAGAATTCATAACCCTGGAGTGTGGGGAACAAGGCTCTTCAGCTACATATAAGATACGCAAGGTGATGTAAAACGATGGAAGATTTCGTTAGCTGGTCGATGTTTATTTGAGATTCTAATTCTATATCCCATATGACACTGCGTGTCTTTACTTCCGTTGTGCCAAGGCGGCCGGAATCCATTCGGAAGGGCACCCATTAAATTCGCACATACAGCGCAATTGCTGCCTTTGATGCTCATAAGCCCACTCTGTGTTGGAAGGACAAGCCCTAATTCCCGTCAAATCGAGAAGCCTGCTCATTTCATGCAAAGAGACCAGCGCCCCCAAAACATCGAATTGGCAATCAGATCCCATGGAGATTGCTGAGGACTGTTCGTTTCCAGTGTATCTAAGCAGCATTTCCTCCAGATCATCGATAACTTCCAACTTGGGATGCTGTCTAAGCAAACTCCAGATTAGGCTGAGCCAATGGACCACGGCATCCCACGGCTCGTGGCGCTGTTTATCCTGGGAGATAGGATATTCATAATCGTGAACAGGTGGAAGACGGCTCCAGCCTCTCATGTACTGCTTCCTTTCACAAAATCTTTCAAGTTGCTCCTTTAGGAAGTCCCGATCTCCTTTCTGGTTCCAGCCGTAAATGAAAGCGGCGTAGTCAATAACACCAAGGTCGACTGGCAGATCAAATTCCTTATTAAGATCTCTGATTCGTGAATTGATCGACTCGATATGTCGGATGGCTGACCGTGCCTGTTCAGCTTGTGTTTCATCGGGGTTGTTTCTATCCGCTTCGTATAGGTCCACAAGGTGTTGGGTTGCTCGCTGGTGCTTATATCGATGGTACATGTGTAGCTGGTGAGGCCAGGAAGCATCTGTATGTTTCTTTTGGCTCGTAGCCATGGCTTATCACTGTTCTGGGAGCTCGTTTTCGTAGTAAAGGTTAGATGTCTCACGGGGCAAACCACATCAGCAATGTCGATGGCTTTTAGCGCTTTTATGTTCACAGACTATCAGCGAGTATGTGGCAAAGGCTGATAGTGGCACACTTCGGCAGCTGCGGATTTCAGCAGAAGAAAAAAAATAGAACCTCAAGTTTAGTGCTGGTTCATCAGTTGATTCTCATGATTGTTGGTTGACCTATTTGGCGATCCTCGTTCTATATAACCAACTACTGTAACGCCCATGTTGGAAGAGGTTTCAACTTCAACTTTCCTTAATAATCTTCATACCGCAACATGGTGCCCGTCCGCCGCAAAGTTGTTATTGTAGGAGAAAGTGGCTGTGGAAAGACATCCCTACTTAGGTAAGCCAGACTTTTGTCTCATAATATAGTTCGAATAGCTAAAGGAGCCAGTGTCTTCCTCATGAAAGAATTTCCAGCGGTCCGTACTTTACGTTACGTGAGCTATCAACAAACTTGGCTAAGAGTAAAGCAGGCGCACCAGCCTACGATCTATGATAGTTACTCAACGACAATAGAAGCAGACGGAAAATTTATTGAGCTAATACTTGCTGATACAGCCGGTAAAAGTGAATATAGCGCTTTTCGGCCATTGATATATGAAGGTGCTCATGCTGTCCTCCTGTGCCTTGCTATTGACGATCGAAAAGCAATCGAACGCATCCCACATCAGGTAGGCCATTCCCACCGCCCATTCTTATAGTTCATTACGTGTATCCACATAACGAGAAATGCTAGATGAAGGTGCGAAGGCAGAATTGACCATCTCTAGTGGATCAAGGAGATTAGACGTTGTTGCTCAAAGACACCAATCATCCTCATCGGATGTAAGACAGACCTTCGGCAGAAACGCTTCGACGATCACCAGTTAGTTTCGCAGAAAGAGGTCAGTGTGAAAGCCTTCGGTACGATATTACGAAGTCCTGCTGAAATTGAAGATAAAGGCAGTCAGACTGCAGCACCAGATCAAAGCTCGCTTGTATATGGAGTGCTCCGCATTGGAGCATCGTAGTGTGAGACGGGTTTTTGAGTCAGCAATATACTTCGCGGATAGAAACCAAAACAAAGGGAGTCTATGTTGCATCATGTAAACTTCGGTTGAAATACTACGTCAAATCAAGCGCCTTATATATTTTAATGTGCAAGTCGTGATATCCCGTAACTAACCGAGGCAGATATTGATCAGCTCTGCGACCAGAGTGACGGGGCATTGGGTGTTTGCTGCAAGAGGACTAATGCCTTACGCACTCTGATCCACATGTTCGCGTGTAGGTCAAGGTTTCCTATCCATCAGACCTCATGTGCCGATCGGTATAGAAAACTCCGCCTTACAGTTTGAGGAAGTAATGGTGCTCTCGGTTCGTAACCAAGCATGGAAATAAAATTCACTCCCTATGCCATATATCGAACAATATGAGTTTTAATGGTAATGCGGTACTCGAGGGTGCGGAATACATCAGTTAGGCAGCATTGAGTCTTCGGAGTATAGAAGGTGCCTACAGTAAATATCCACAGCACGCCCGTTCCTTCCACCCGTTATTGGAGATTATTTCGCCAAAAGAAGGGATGTCAGCTTAGCTATCTGCAATTGAAGGCTTTTGATTTCCTCGTCCTGGCTTGTGGCGGTGGCGCTGCTGGCTTTCGGCACCACGATTGGCGTGGTGGTTGTTTGTGACGGGACCGTCTGTTCCGAAAGTGCCTCATTGAGAATTGCTAGTTCACGTTCGGAACGTTTCTTTGTCTCTCGTTCTTTCACTTTCTGTCTTTCCTTCCCCTGTTTTCTCTCCAGGCTTTGTCGCCGTAGTTGAGCTAGTATTTCATCCAGCACGTCAGTGTCATGATCTTGGGACCTCCTGTAAGTTGAGGATTCCAGAAGTGGCACACTCCTTTTGTTTTTGGATGAGCGATCTCGGGGTAACCTTGCCATGACATGATTTGGTGGATTCAGCCCGTGCTTCTCATAAAGATCAACAATATCATAATCACCGTCGATGCCACAACGAAGCTTGCGATACTCTGTGCGAGTCATAAGAGGTCGCTCAATATGCTCCAGCTGGCCTGTGGCAGATCTGTCAGCCAGTAACGGCTGAACCCAGGTCTCGTGTCTGGTTCCTGTGGTGTGTACGAAAACGCGCTCAAGCTCCTGCCATCGATCTTCATCGGACGTTTTGTATTTCCTGACCTCATTCTTGCCCCTAAAGGCAAGGTACTCTCTTTTCGCCTCCTGACCGAGTAGGCTACCAGACCGCAGTACGCCGATGGGGACATTTTGATCTGGCAGAACAGCGAATAGATATGCGTACCTGTCCTCTCCACCCTTGTTATATCCGTTCTTCCATGATCTATAGCCGCAGATTTGCTCCCCATCCCGTGTTTTCGGCGCGCTGAGTTCCCTATCACGCGTCTTGGGTCTTGTGTCAAGTAGAATGTCGCGTATGTTTATTGCCCAAGAACGTGGGTAATCATGGTTGTTCAAGTAGTCCAGAAATTCGTCGTTGATCGTCTCTGCCTTGCGATAGGCAGCAACATCATTGGGTTCGTCTCTGAGGCGCGAAACAAAGCTATTTATTGTCCTGTAGTAATCCCGTAATATGTCTATTGGAACAGGGTCTTTACCATCAAGGGCCATTTCTGATGCGTTATGGTTCTGATACTCAATCGCTGCCCTGTTGATGTGTTGTAATTTTGAAATTGCCTCTGCATTGTCGGGGTCGACCTTTAAGCGCTCGACATAGGGTCCCGCGTTCGTCGTGCTCGCAATACCGGGCTTCGCTATATCCACCTTTGCGAGACGCCAGCTTGTGGGCCAACCGAAAAAACGGCCATTGGTGTCAAGTAGCGATTCTTGGTTCCTATAGATCTGTTCTGCATTGACATCTCCTGGATCATCCTCGAGTTTTTTTAGCATCTCCCTGCTGGTCCGAGCAATTGCCTGCAAAAGTGAAGGTTCAAGGTTGACTTTTTCCTCGTCATTCACAGGGGGGTCGAGCTCGTCATAGTACTGCAGGATGCGTTGATGTGCCTGACGTATGTTCTGTAGTGCACCCTCGTCCTCAGGACACTGCAATAGTTGCAAAACATCGGCAGTGACATCTTCATAGATCCGTTTAACTGGCTCCGGAGCTTCGCGCTCGATCCTAGTTGCGGCATGCTTTCCCTTGCTGCTCCTTTTCTCGTCATCAGCTTCGCCGGCCGAGCTATTTCCGTCGCCTCCTTCCTCATCCGTATCACTGTCGGAAAATGCATTGGCATGCCAGCTCTCCCCCACTGGAACTAGCTTGGGATCGGGCATCTCTGTTTCTGGATCCTTCAGCTTCTCGAGAGCATTTCTGAGCCCTAATGTCCCTTTTAAGCGTCCTATCACTGCAATTAGGAAAGTGGTTCAAATGGGTCTTACAGTTGAAAGCCTCTTTGGCTTGCTTTGGTCTTTTCTTATTCTGATCTGGGTGAACGAGAAGGGCCTTTTTACGGTAGGCCTTTATTTTTTGCCTTTCGGTGGAATCTTCCGTGACACCTAGAATTCGCAAATATTCATCTGCTTGGCCATTCAGGATATCTTCAATCGCTTTCTGTCGCATTTCGGCAGTTTTTTCGTTTTCGTTTTCTTCTTCCCCTTGATTGCCTTTTCCCCCTTCCTCCTGGCTTGCTTCGTCTAGCGGCGGGTATGAAACGGAGGTTCTATCAAGAAAGAGTGGTTTAGATTGCACCACGACTTCTGAGTTGCTTGGACCAGCCATAAGAGCAAGCTCTTCTTCGACAGTCGGGGCCTTGTAGCTCATGTTGCTTGCTATACAATATTGCCTCGACTCTGGCTTTGGATATGCATGAGGGAAGGTCAATATTTATAGGTCGATGTACAATGGACATCAGCAAAACCCCTGTATGCGATGGCTGGACAGAAATTGATGGCTATTTCTCCTAATTTTTAAGTTCTTTGGCGTGTTAAATGCGTGATTATAGTCGGTTACAGTAAGGCGCATTGTGCGCATCCCGGCATTGAAGTTACAGCAACTTTGCAGACATCTTACACATGCAACACGAAAGCTGCTGGGGTAAAGCATCCGGATCGTCTGGAGGGCAGCCTGCAGTTGACAGTGGCCTGCAGTATGTACAGTATCATTAATTATACTATGGTACTATGATCTGTAATTCCCCTGGCTATATCTCAAGCTCTATCCTTCTCCTGCTCATAATCCCCAGGAACCCACGCCTGGGGATACCCGAATAGCACACAGTCTCTTCGAAGATCTTCCCTATGCTTTTCATAGCGTTCTGGCTCTCCTGCTTGAAGGCACTCAACCATCATACGATAGGCTTCAAGCAGGCACTCTGATTGAAGAAGGCCAATCACTGACCCAGCATTTCCGTGCGCCTGATGCAGCCGGCGAAGGCCTTTGTTAAAGTCGCATTCAAAACCAAGGAGGATAAGCTCCTGGTCTTCTATAATGTCCTCCTTTACTGTTGCCTTTCGCATCTCCCAGACAAAGCGCAGCAGCATTCCTGGTGTTTTCAAGTCGCAATTCTCCCAGTACCTTTGTTTGTATGGGCGATACTCGCTACTGGCTTCTGGCGGCTGGCATGCCCAAGTCACTGGATAATGACGCAGCCTGCAGAACTCTTCGAGATATGGGTGTGAGCCCGGTTCTTCCCATGCGTGCAGGAAAATGTCGACATCGATTGTTCCCACCTCCTTATCGAGCCCACTCTCTGCATTGAGCTGGCGGATGTCTTCATTAAGCGAGTGAAGGTCGTTCAAGACCTCCCTGATCCGCCTATCGCGCCCAGCTTCCTTAAACTCAAACAGTTGAACGATAAGAGACCCTGCGATTTGGTGTCGGTCCGCATGGTACTGAAATGGAGGCAATGATCTCGCCGGGGAAGGGCAAAACCATTCCGATGTTTCGCTATTCGAATCTGAGCTGGGCAGTTCTATAGTGGTCGGATCTGAAAACTCCATACTGAATTGCCTCTTTTGGTGCAGGCAAAGATTGGAAGGGATACCGCAGGCTTTTCTATCCCTCAAGCTTCGGAGGGTAATGACCAAAGTTGTCAGAGGAAAGGCGACAACCATCCTTATATAGACAAACCAGGGTGGTTCAAGCAACTTCTATCTAGGAATGACGAAGTAGGGCTATGAATCCTAGTTAGAATACTGTCTGATCTAGTGATAAAAGAAGCAACACAGGTTATTCCGCGTTCACACATCTACAATCCGCCCGTCGCCTGAGGTCCTCCTGTGAGGCTCCTGGGGCTGAAATTCAAGGCATAGCAGTTCCAGTTGTTCATTTTTGAAATCCCCACCCAAGACCTCCAGCATGTGAAGCCGAAGCTGGTTAACAAAATATTCACTGGCAGAGACTTCTTTTATTAGAAACGAAGTTTATTTTAGAGAATCCGGCCGTACCTGTGAAAAGCATTCTTCCGCGGCGATTCTTAAGTTCCTCTCGTATGACACCTTTTACGTCTATGGGACCGGCAAATGCCTTCACACGTCGGCCATATCGCAGTGCATCTTTCTGATCCAAGATGAAAAGCTGAATGTCCAGCATCTGCTCTCAACTCAGTCACAATGGACAGACGTTAACACGAGGGGCGTACCAGTGTTCGATTATAGTTGTCGTGATCCTCTCGAAGGAGATGCGTGATCCAACTTTGCACAATAACCAAGTCCTCTGTTCAACATCAGCGAGGCACGCGGTCAAAACAATCCAAACAAGAACTTCTCGTACTATCATAAGTCTCCCACACCAGGGTGATCCGCCGCGTTGGGAGGTCGCCTCTGAGGGAACCATAAAATGCTGTCCTTAAGTATGACATCTGAGCGGCGATACCTATACCCTGTGCGAACAACACCACATGGCCATACCGATGCAATTTCTGATGCCCGCCGTATGGGCCATCGATGGCAGCTTTGAGACCCACTGAAGAATCGCAGCTGGAGAGCTCTTTTGTGAGTCCGCTTTCGGGTCTAACAAGAAGCCAGATTGCGAAACCTTCGAAATCCTCAGCACTGGTACCTGCATCTGTTTCTCCAGAGCCCTCGTCCGAGCCGAAATGCCTAATGTCTTGGAGTGCCTGAGTATCCAATGCTCTTCGGTTCTGCCTTGGTCCTGTTGGACTAGTTCCACGGATAGGCGGGGCACTAACTGGGCTCGGGAGTTGTGCTGGCGATCTCGGGTCCTGCCACCAAGCGATGGAGAACGGGTGAGCCTCTGGTATCCTCCAAAAATTTTCAGTTTTGAGATATAGATAGACAGTTTGACCCGGCCTGACCTCAAATCGTCGAGGTAACAGAACTCTGATTCTGATCGCATCTGGGCCACCTTCTGCTTTCCACCGATATATTCTAGCTGTAGGGAGCGGCTTTCCAAAAACAAAGTTATGCCACAACATTCGGGCAATCTGCAGTAACGTCGTCCCGACAAACAACAGTGTCGTCAGCGAGAGGACCCAAATTGGGGAAGTGGGTTGCCAGAAAGACGACATAGAAGAGACGTGGAGAATATGAAGCCATAAAAGTACAAAGCTGGAGAGCGCAAGACCGTAATGTAGCTTGATAAAAGCCTCGTACGCGTGGCGTCGCATCGGTTTGACTGATACCAGGATCATGAGTCCCAGACAAGCCGCAACCTTACACTCTCAGTCAGCATTGCACATCAGGTCCAGCGAGCACTCGTTTTCATTACTTGCCAAGATGCCCTGATGATCCTTCGCTTCACGCCAGCTGATTCCCTTCGTTTGGCTCAAAATAATAATATGTATCCCGCTCTGCAAGGCGGTCATCCAGCTAACAGTTTGGTGGATGCGAACCAGTAATTCAAGGCGAAGACTGAGAAGGTCTGCCACCAGGTGCATTCGAGACCCCAAGAGTAGAGGTAAGAACTGTAAAAGGGCCAGGGAAGCCGCACGTGAGCCAGCATCGGCTAGATCTTTGACGGCAATTCCATTACACGCCATCGTTCCCCCCCAGTATATCAGTTGTATGGCCAATTCACTCCACCCTACGCGGTGGACAAATCTTCCCCCATGAACAACTGCCGACAGAGTCCAGCGATGAAAACAATAGATACAAGACCGTGGGGGCCAACGGCAGTAGATCCACCTCAAAAAGGTGTGCAGGCATAGTACAGCCAACGTGCCGCAGAGACAGGTGCCATATATCGTTAACAGGTCCATAGTCAGATGAGAGAACTTGCAAGTTTCAGCGTTTGTTTCATCTGCCCATCGCTGTTATATATTGTTGCTGCTTGCCACGGAACTATCCCCCATCGACCTCATCCGCCCCAGTGAAACACCTTCGACGCTACCGCCACCTTCCGACAGTCGATCCCCTACACACGCCACGAGCAGGCTCAAGGACTAAAATGGCTGCAGATCCATCTAGCCAAATAAAGCGACGTCAAAAGAACGAGAAATCCAGGTTTAAGCGGCACTCTGACCGTTTATTGGAGCACAGCGACGAGTTCGGAAAGCTGTTTGATGCCAAAATCTATCTCCTTATTCAAAATCAGAAGGGGGACCTGACAATATACAATAATCGACTCGAGAACGAGTGGCCACCTTCTCAGTCTGAACTTCTGAGACTCTCCGAGCACAGTATCTCACAGAATTTAAACAGAGGCGACCGCAAGGACTTCTCTGGCCAGACCCACAAGAAAGACCGGACCAAGTTTGAAAAGAAGAAAGATCAGCTTCTACAGTACGGAAATAGCATTGCTCAGCAGTTTGCTGCGAATGTTTACCTTGCAATTCAATGTCGGACAGGATACACAATTGTCCACAACAGCAGTTCTTCAAAGAACTGGCCACCATCCAGACGGCAAATTGTTTGTGATTCCCCCCAATCATTCCCACAGTCTGACTGACAATGCGTAGAAGTTGCTCTTTCCTTCTGCAAAAAGGAAATACCCGGAAGATTTTGACGGAAGCCCGGACCTTTTACAGGCATCCTCCCGAAAAAATTTTGAGGACACATCTCTTAAATAGTGGGAGGGCTGGTATTAACTGCTCTGAACTATGTCTAACAGGACAATAAAATAGCCTATGTTAGAACATACAAATGCCCCGGTGGCGCTATTATTTGCTGCACTGAAGCTATGCTATGAGCCGTAGTGTCTCTTCCAGGAGCTGATTCCTTAGCACTCTCTTCGCAAATGTCCACGTCTCTCCTTTCTTCTTCGACTTTCGAACCCCAGGCTTCCTTAACCGCTCAACGCGGTGCTCAGATCGCCGAGTGAATTTCTCCACGGCTCGCGCCATAAATTTCTGGGAGTAGGCACGGAGAAACAATCGGGCATAATTCAACAATATGAGCCGCAAACTGCCATCCTTTTTCGTGGCATTATGCAATGCCAAAGGGAAACTGTCCGTCTTCCCCAAATCACTGTCCCCCATTACTTTAATGGTGATACCGCGAAGTGGGCCTGTAAGCGGAAATGTCGTAGTTGTGGAAAGACAGATTGAACTGCCACTCAGCTCGGCTGATCCAATCTCACATTTCGAAGTTTCCGATCCTTCAGAACGCTTTGATAACGATATCTGAATCATAACTGGTTTTTGAGTGACATTTTGCACGCTCAATAAGACTGGTTCTACTTTGGAGTAGTTGGTGAAGCGCGTGACGGAATTGTTCATCTTAGATGTCCTGACCTCTAGCACCGTGGAATAGGAGATAGATCGAAGGAAAAGGATGGATGGGAATGGGGATTTATACGGGTGACAGGAAATTGTATGCWGAGCTTGATGCGCGTTCAAATCACACTTCGCTTCTCAGCAGTGCTTGAGCACCGATAGTGGGTACTGTCTTGTCAGTAAACTATGTGCTAACTTATCAGGAAAAGGGACGAGTCCTAGCTATCTTGATTGAGAAGATCTATTCCACAGACGATTAGAAATTAAGAAAAGATTCTACCTTTTCGTTCGTGTCGTATCAGCAGTGCACTCCCTGGGAACGTCAGCGTAGCGAAGGCTACACAAAGATTCTCCTAGGCTGGTGCGTATAGGCTACGCTGTGGACAACTATGCTATGCACAGGTGGCCACGTATAGCCTACGTTAGAGATAATGAACAGAATTTAGAATTATTGTGGGTAAATTTATACTGCAATTACGAGAGCCTAACCATGCTTAGGCTATGGAAGGCCTGCACGTGAGAGCAAACAATTGTATACGTTGTACAGCGTAGGCTCGCGGCTAGGAGGCTCCATATATGAGCCTACGCCAGACGCAAGCCTACGCTACGAGAGGACCACAGTATAGCCTACGCCAGACATGAGCCTACGCTATGAGTGGGCC
>NW_025091284.1:1214109-1658499 GCF_018340605.1 Aspergillus pseudoviridinutans
GAGCCTACGCCAGACGTGAGCCTACGCTATGCGGGGCCACAGTATAGCTTACGCCAGACGTGAGCCTACACACTATGAGGGTCAAGCTATAGCCTACAAGAAGAGCATTGTAGTTTTCGGAGGCATAGCAGCTATAATTTTTAAGGACACCCGGGGGATCACTGCATGGCAATATGGCCATCCTGAATTCGCGCAGAAAATAGTAGCATATCCGCTGACATAAAATAATGTTGTGAGAAAGAGAAAGATAAGATACAAAAACCAACATCTCAATAGCAGTCAATGCCAAAGTACCAGCCCAAGGTCCCGCCAAATATGGAACAACAGGGCTCGTCGATTAGACGGAGCTAATTTCTAATGAACCATGATGGGTCGGCAGCGACAGAATAACAATAGCGAAGAGGCTAGCTCCAGTAAGGCTCTTGAAGCATTTTTACCATGGCAAGGTTCTTCCTCTTGTCTTCCTCTTTCTTGTTCTTGAGCTTGAGCAGCCTCGAAGCGGACAGGTTTCCGAGTGGTTTGGGCTCTCTGAACGCATTCTCACTCTTCCTCGAAAACAGAAGGTCAAGATATCGCGAATCGTACAAGCCAGGCACATTCTCTGGAAGCTTTGCGGCCCTGATGAACCACTTCAGACCGCCAATAGTCGCGGGGACCCTTCCGAGTCTCTCCAGATCGCCCAGTCGGATAGCAGCTTCAACGAACGACATGGCAATCTCTATAGAAACGAAGACATGCTGCGCAGAGGTACTGGCAGCGCCCCTTCGAAATTCTATCGTCCCGTTAGGGCTGTTCAAGAGGTATAGGAAATTCCATCCAAACATCTTATCGTGGTTAGGGTTCATGAGGAGTACCAACTCTCTCATACTGGAAGCCTGCTGAATGACTGCAATGGTTTGTTTTCGTGTCAGATTTCTATGTCCGAAGTTCTCATTGTCCAACCAGTTGCTCCGTGCATATTCATTTGATAGCCTCTCCTCTGGTAGAAGTGCTTCAAACGCAGGCTCGAAGTGTATAATGCTTTGACAGACCTTCTTGAGCTGGGAAAGTGTGTAACCGCCTGATCGAGACAGGTGCACGTGTGTACCACAGCTGCGATTTGCGCTAATCCGGTAATTGGCGGACAAAAAATCCCAAAGAAAATTGATGTGTTCACGCCATAATGAATCCTTATGAGCCCGGAAAATCGGGGAGATGCTCTCAAGGCCCCCTGTGAAGTATGCCATTAGCTGGAGAAATAGCCAAAAAGATGAATTTACGAGACACAAATGCATACAGGGTGCCTGGCCTTTATTTGGCATATCAATTGTCGAATCCGAGTCGAGGGACCATTCTGCGAATCGCGGTCCGAGGTATGACTCGTTTATCGCATTGTGCATACGTGGATGCTTGTCTGGAGCGTACCGCGCCAGGAACTCATTGTAGGCAGATGCGACAGACTTGGAGAAGCCCCGGATGTCGCCGCCAGCAGTCGTACCATCGCGAGGTTCTAGCAGGAATTCGACCTCTACTCCAATCCCAAAGCTTCCAGTGGGAACATTTGGAGTATCTGGGACAGTTGCTTCACCCGCTAGAAGCAAGCACTCTTAGTGTGTAATCTTAGAGGCGCTCCCGTGAACTTACATCCAGGTAGTCTTCGTGCTGCTGGAGGAGCGGGAGGTGGGGGTGGTGGGGTTTTATGCGCCATTGACAGAACCCGAAATATGTCCAGCTCAAAATTTTTGGAGAATGAAAAGACCGTCTGTTTTTTGCTACGGTTGGCTGCGATTCAGATCAACCAGGAGGAAAAAATCGCTTTAATTTATATTGGAAAATGGGCATTTTCCGGAGCACCAGGAACACATGTCAACTGGAATAGTACGGTCAGCACACCGAGATAGTAAGTGCATTTCTCCCTTTGGCGCCTAGAAATATGATTATCAAATCTGCGAGATGATGAGAGCCAACAAACGCTGTTTCCGAAGCATGTCTGAGACAGAAGACAGGGGAACAGCTTCAGAGAAGTTTTGATAAAATTAAATTGATGTACTTGGCCATCGAGCCATAAGAGAAACAGGTGGATTAGATCCTGATTGGCAAGCGATGGATGGTCGGCGTTATAAATAATCTGGGCGGCTTGTCAAGTTGCCAACCGCCAACCTGTACCTTGGCGGTTACAGTATTACATAATCAAATCACGAGTATCGTTATCTAGTCAGGAGCAAGCGTCTGATTAGGAGCAACTTTTCACAGGAACATCTTTTTTGATACAACATTCTCAGACAGAGCTATGTACCCGTGATTCTTGATTTAGACCGATTATACCGTTACTTACCTCTCATTTACTCGTCGTACGCACGTCATCTACAGTGAGCATGGCCAGTTCAAGGCTACCAGAAAGCAACCATCCTCCTCCCCCTCCGCCGCCTCCACCTTCGAATCCTCACTCAAAGATATCTCCCTACGTCCTGAAGCTCAGGAGCGCGCCTCCTGATTTTTTCTACCAGGCTCCAAAGCAGACGCCAGCCGTGGATTTGTTTGCCGCACCCTGTGGTCCTTACTTTTTCTACGGCACATTAACAGATCCCTTGATGATCGGAGAGATTCTCGAGCTAGATGAAGAACCGAAGCTACGGCCTGCATACATTGTGGGATACGAATGTAAGATGTGGGGTCAATATCCAGCCCTACTTGATTGTCCAGGCTCTGTTGTTGAAGGCGCAGCGTACCATGTCCACACAGCGCGGGATGCCGAGAGGCTTGCTGCATATGAGACTGGAAACTACCGTGCCGACGCCTGTCTCATCAAATACATGGATGGCAAGGAACCGTCGGAGGATCTCGGATACACGTTCAAGTTTGTTGGGGACCAGAGGGAACTAAGCGAGGGCGAGTTTGACCTAAAGGTCTGGTTGAGACGGATGGGAAGGCAAGCAGCGGCTAATAAATTGGAAGCTGCTAAAAGCGAGACATAGGCGATGGGCTTCTATCTTCATTCTCCCTACTTTATTGAATCTATGTATTTACGGTGCAACGTCCTCCAGCGAGTAACGATACATAACATATCTGATAACTTGATGACTAACGGAAATATCGAGCATGGCGAGTAGCAGGAAACCGCGGTTGACCTCTAATTTACCTTGTGTGCCTGCTAAGGAAGGACCCACGATCACAACCAGTGTAGTTTTGTATTTCTCGAAAAGATCAGGTACATACCAGCTGTGGAATCACCAGTACTCTGTATGCAATTCAGGAATTAACGAAGTTCTGATTCTTCGAAAAGCAGGAAAATACCCAGAACGTATACCTGCTCGGGTCCTGGTTTCACGAATTAGTTACTCTAGGTATTAGTCTGCCGCGTGTACTTATATTTTCTCTCTATAGGGGTTCTAAGCACCTGCTACTGTTACTTTCAGCCACAGGTAATACATATTCTAGCTTATGGACTGGCGCCCCCTGATACCATACTGGAAATATGATACCTGTAGCGAATATGGCTCTGATAGGGTCGTTCGGGGACATGGTATTCTAATAGCGTGCGCTCTAGCTTAGGCTCATGTACAGCGTAGTCTCACGTCTGGCATTGTATAGCCTATGCTATGCACGGAAAAGCCTCATAGCGCAGACTGCAGTTGTGTCCCGATATCGCAGTTAAATGTACTTTCGCTTAGAATGCTGAATTTCCGAAACACACATCATCAGTAATGCTATCTTGCGTAGATACTTACTGGGAATAACCATTCACAGTTCAGCCTCCTCATCTCTCTTGGCTCGCCACAAATCGCCGCTATCATTCCCACATAATATGAAGCGGTCTTTTTCCAGTTTCGACCGCACGTCATCTGGGTTTATGGTAATGATAGTACCATCGTGATACGAGGCATACCACCAGCCCCTCCTGTTCTGGATGAAAGAATCGACCAAAGCCAACTCATTTGCTGCAGGGTAGTAGAAATGCGGCTCATCTTGGTCATTGTACACGTAGAGCGCGTAGTCCCAATTCGACTTCTCAAAGTGTGCTTTTGCCTGACTCGGGGATAGTCTTTGCACCTCCCTTGGAACGCGCCTCTGCCAAAGGTCCAGGTCATATGATTGCATTTGTCCGGCGTTGGCAACAATGATCTCTGTGGTGGATGCATTGATAGTTGGCGGGAAGGGAGTTGGTAAGGCAGCAGGCACTACATCCTGAGTTACTACCGTCTCCTGAGGTGGAGGAAGAAGGCGTTCTCCAGTGAGATCATGCCTCCCCGTCATTTCTAACTCAAGGGACTGAGCTCCTGGGACTTGAGGCTGCTTGGCCACCCTTTGGTTGTCAAGATCCATGCCCGAATCTCTGATGTCAAGTGATGGCGGCTCAGACATTCCATCCTCGTGCAGTGTAGGGTGTAAGGAAACCAGACTGGCAGAAAGCGTCCTCCCTTCATCGACCATGGTCATTTCCCTTGACGGCGGGGGGCGGTTTCCGAAAAACGCGCGAAAACCATCTCGCGCTACTGCAAAAGGAGTAAGATCAACCGCGTTTGCTGCACATTGCATATCTTGATATATGTTCTCCACGGAAAGAAATAGCGCTGCATCCTCAAACATGTGCTCAGTTGGCATTCCACACCTGTCTTTCAACCTCCAACGGTGGGCTGTGTTTGTAGTCATAGCTGGGCATAGGGCTGGTTTTTGGAGTATATCGGTCATTGGATGACTCTGTAGTATTCTTAAAATCCTGGAGGACTTGAAACCGTGCTGGATCGCAGATCGTGCAAAATATCCCCAGTAATTGCCGGTAAACTCTTTCCTGTGACCCCTTCGGTCTTGTAGGGGTTTGAAGTCTGTTAGGTACGGGAACAAGCGAAGAGCGGTCAGCCACAGATGCTGATAGGAGAGCCAAAACCGGTCGTCTGACGCTTTGTCAATACTGTAGAATTTCCTCAATTGTCTGCGTATTGTACCTCGGAACCTTCCTGGCAGAAGTTCCCTCAGGAGTATTGCTGCTGGTTCTAGATATTTAGTATTCTCCATGAAAGTCGTCATCGACGGTATGATGCTATCAATAGCCAAAATGCGACTCTTTAGCACCTCTCGTTTGCCTCTGTCGGTGATACGAGGGAATATTTGGCCTTCTTTAAAGAGGTTTTCAATATAAACCCTATCGGCAGACGACCAAACCGGGGAGCGCCCTTGGACATACTTGACATCGGTTGAACTTAGTAAGTCAGTATCGAATCCTTGCATGATTCCAGCCCAGATCGATCGCATATGTTGCACGAATGTTGCCAGCTCCTCCGGACATTTCATCCTAAAAAAGCGGCGAATATTTCCGAGATGGAAGGAGAATAGAAGTGCCGGAAACGGAACCAACTCGTCAAGAGCATCGCAAAACGGTTTGTAGTATTTTGATGCATGCAATCTCTCGTAGTCAACACGTTTAGAGTGTGAAGTGATCCGGTTTACCCATTTTGCCACTTGCAAGGAATCGGATCGCAAGTGGCTTGCACGGATCTTGTAGTAGATCTCGCCGTCAAAGAAAGGCATAGAGTTTTCGCATTCTTCTGACATGATCTCTAGGTATTTGAGTGGGATCTCTGATTGCCGCTGTCAGCGTTCAAGCCTAGTTTTCTGAGGAGATATGAAGGGGTCTAGCCACCATCTTCATTGAGCAAGCTCACCGACCACCACCGATCTTGCGGCTCATTGTAGAACTTTTTGGCTGCCTCCCAACGATGCCTGCCTGACAGGGCTAGAAGAGTCCGTTCGTGCGGTAGATCGAGGAACGGTGGCTCAGCATCCTTGATTGACCCTAAAGGCAAGTTTGCAGCCTCCAGGGCTTGCTGTAAATACTTGGGAGATATCAAGACTGGTATTCGGTTTTCGTGGGCTAACCTCTGACACGAGTAACTGCTGAAGATCTCTAAGAGACGCTTTTCGCAGTCTTCGTTCGGCGTTCGACTTCCAATAGAGGGGAAACGTAGACTTTCCAGAGGCACCCGGGCAGCCCCAAGGTAGGCTCTCGTTTTGATTAGAAGAACTTCCTGTTCAAGGTCCATACCGAGCTCCTTCAGCCGAAGAGAATGTGCTGAGTATGACTAGGAGACCAGTGCACCATGCTAGTATTTATGACAGAGTTGAAGACCATGGCACGTACTTGGTCATAATGGGAGTTCCATTTGCGCTGTACTAGACGACCCCAGGATAGCTCTCTGGAAGGTGAAACGGGTGGCATGAGAGGTGGAAGCGACGTTGTTCTCTTTACTTCTTCGGACAGCAGTTTCACGGCTGACTTATTCTACTTTAGTACTACCTATATACGTGGGGGGATAGTAAACAGCCAGTTAGCCTTTCGGGTGACGTAACTGCCCGATTTTACCGCAAGACCACGAAACCACGTGGTAGAAGCAGATTGATTGGACATCAATCTCATTTGCATATCGTATATGGACCTCAAGCTTTTAGACGACAATAATTATAACAATCTTCCTCTGAACCACAGCAATTGACATACAGTATGTTTCTTCCAGGCAGCCTCGCCGCAGACCGTAGGCTTGTCCCAAATCAGAGCTCTTTCAGAGTCTTTTGATCTTCCTCAAGACCCAACCACGCATAGCACCTCTTTTCGCACCATTCTTTCTCAGATACGCTTTTGTGGCTTTGGATTGTGCCGTAGGCTTTCCTGCGTGCACCAGCCATGACAAAGGCGTCGAATACATGTCATCCATGGAGTTGATGTTCGCTCCATATTCCAATAGAATCTTTACGGAACCCAGGGCAGCATACTCTGCAGCCCAGGAGAGAGGTGTCCGCCTGTTCTGATCCAAATCGTCTTCGAATGCACCGGCTTCTAAGAGATAACGCAGTAGCTCGCAGCAATCTCCCATTGCCGCGTAATGGATGAGAGACCTCTTAAAAGGGCCTCGGGGGTTCGATGCGCCCTTTGATTTCAACGACGAATGTGCAGCATCCAGGAAAGCCACTATATCCTGGTCGAGCTCGATTTCTCGGATTTTCTTCAGGCGTAGGAATTCACCATCGATGATAGCCATGGATTCAGGGGGGATTCCCATCTTCAATTTTCTTGAGCTAGACCCTGCGCACGAGGATTCCTTGTGGCCGGACTTTCTATCCATATGGGCTGCAAAATGCCAAAATATCAACCATTCAATTATATTCGGAAACAAATTGACTATTCAAAACTGGAAGATCGGCAGTTAAATTCAGCTGTAGTTACAGCAATGATTCTTTCAAGTTGCCGGTGGTGAGCACGGTACCATGATATAGCGACTGAGCCCCGTTCCAAGGCAGTGGGAAAGAACTGTCCGTTAGGCATGAAACTCCTGGATGATCAGACGAAGGTTGGGCGATCGTCGGAGTCAGCGATTCTCCCTGCCCCTCGCTTCTGAGTAGTTGCACTGAAAATGAGAGTTTCTCCTCGCAAGCATTCTTATGCTTACAAGGGCAAAGTACTCTGGCAACCCCTGGCTTGATGGTTCGCTGGAGTGGTTGCAAAGCAATACTGTATGAGCTGCCTATGCTATGCTCAGAGGCAAAATCGGTGTTCGGGTCGCATTTGTTTTGACTGTTTACTATACCGCTCCCTTTACCGAGTACTGCACATGTCTAATGCGCGCCTTTTTCTGGGTAAGTGACGTAAATGGAGCTCCGAACAAATCTGGGCTTGGACGAAAGGCAATCTCGAGGCCCTGGCATATACCTCTCTGAACTTACTCTTCTCATCTTTCACAACCACTAGATATTAATTATTTTAGCCCATTAAAGTAAGCTTACAGAGGCCTTATTAAGGAGAAGATGCACTTAGGATACAATCATATTAATAAGTTTAACTTCCTTTTAAGTATATCTAACAGCTCATCTAGAGGTTTTTAAGCCTCTAAATATCTAGAATAGCTTCGCTGCACCTGGAATCTACCCTTTTAAGCTAAAGAGGGTGCTTAAGAAGCTAAATATCTCTATATCCAACTAAACCCCCCTCTAAGCCGCGCAAGTCAATTAACCAGCTCCTTATAGCTTACTACACCTTATATACTTCAGCAATTACAGAAGTAAGCATCCTTAGTTAAGAAGCTCCTAAAATAATAATAAGCTTAAAGCCCTTTAACACCTTCAAAACTAGCTATCCAGCAGCTTATTAAGGGTTGTGAGATGGCTATATATAGCACAGCTCTACTAGTAAAGGAAAATCATGATGTATGTACAGCTAATGAGAAGGAGAAGCAGAAATCAAAGAGATCTAGATGCCAGATAACTCCTAATGAAGGACTCTACATCCAGGAAGCTAGGGATCTTATCCAGGTAAGAAATAAGCAAAATAGGGCTTCATCTATTAATTCTGCACCTTTACCTTTAGAACCACTAAACACGCGCCACTAAGGTGTTCTAATTACTTCACTATAGGGCATACTAGAACCAGATGCCCTACACGCCATACTAGCTAGATCTAATAAAAATATATTGTTTTGGTTGATTTGGATGGCTTCAAATGTTCGAACACGTCGAAATCGGATGAGGGGTGGGCGGCTCACCCGGGTGGGCTGCTCACCTGGGAATTACATTACTTGTTAGCATCTTTATCATACATAGCATGACAGATATAAATGTACAGTATACAGTAGTTCCTGGGGGCGAGGTGCGCTCCCCTCAAGTGATTTGTTTGTTTTTGAGTTCTCTAACCTCCAGTTAGAAACAACCTCAATTAACAAGTAATTGAACATCACGTTGCGTATGTAAAACAAACTCACCAAGTAAACTCTCAATCATAATCACTCTTTCTATAATCGTAGGGCTTCAAACCCCCCAGCCAGAGCCAGGGGCCCCCTGAAAAGAAATCATCAACTAGATTAAGAAAGAAACTCCACAATAAGAATAAACAACATACCAAAGGTAAAAATATATATCTCATGTTCACACCAACACCACACTCACATTCTCAACCAACATGCGTCAACAACTCTCTCTCACAACCAAAGAAAGTAAACACACCTTTTCCTCACTCGAATATTCACTTCACTAATAAAAACACTCCAACTCCGTAACTAACATAGGGCTTCGCCCCCCCAGGCGCAGCCTGGGGCCCCCCAAAAAAGAATCCAACAATAACCAACAACTGTACGTTTTAAAAACAAAAAACAAACATCCAACACGTTGCATAATCAGCATGAACACTTCCAACCTTCAAAAAAAAAAAAATAACTCACCGCAACATACAAGTTGCTAACCAACCAAAGTAACACTTCAACCACTCCGAATATCGTGTCCACAACAAAAACGATAATCTTCAAACATCAGTATCAACTTCCAAAATAAACATAAACAGGACGTACCAGTCCAACCCTCAAGGCCATTCATTGCCTCCGCATACCGCGTGAATACACGCTCTCTTTCCACCTCCAGCTGTTTTCCAACCAAAACACCAGACTCCAATGCTTTCACATAAGCAGTAACCAAATTAAACGCCGACATATAATGCTCCTCCCACCGATAAACCTCTTCCCGAGACATCGACGCTCTAGCTCCCTTAAAGACAGCCACACCAGCGCGAAAATTCTCGCGCAACTTCTTCAAGAAAGAAGAATCACTATACCTGTACCAGCATTGCTCAGCACAGTCCCTGTCTAGCAACTGACGGTTAACAAAAACCGTGATAACACAAATAAAAAAACATACCATGAACATGTTGTAACAACGCATTACAACTACACAAATGCATTTTTTTCCTGGATGGGCTTACGTTTTGCCCCGTGGTTTGGCGGATATGACGTATCAGTGGGCTCGTCAGGGAGTTCAGAAGAATGTCGTTGTTGACATTGAACGTCGAGTTTCGTCGAGTCATTATGATGGGATTTATTCTTTTATTGAAGAACGCATGTGTTTGCATGATTTGTCTGTTCAGAAGGAGAAGTTTGATTCTGTTGACTTTGACTATATTAATGTTCCTAAGTTGTTGGATTCATAGATATATATATTTTAGCGTCAGTCACAGAGTTACGTTGGTTTCACGTATTCGATTCAGAAAATCCGGGGGGCCCCAGGCTCTGCCTGGAGGGGCGAAGCCCTTCTTTACAGGTAGGGCAATTAGATTTTAATTGTTTTCTTTCTAGTTGGTCTATAGAACGACCTAAGGTGGTGTTCAACTACGTGATAGTTAACTAGTCAGAGAAATTCCTGGCTGACATAAGCCTTTTACGGACGCTCGGGGTAACGATTCTGCTTTACCAGTATGTATGCTCAAAGTATACATTAGACAATGTGTAGTCAGTATGGCAGGCATATTCAAATATTCGTAAAAAACAGCTAAGAACTGTGCCTTAGGTAAAGTGGCCGCTAATCTTTAGGATAGGGATAAAACATCTCTATTAAACGCAGTCTGTCCATTATGGCCTCAGATCACTGGGAGCAAATATTCTTTCCTGAACACGCTGCTGGATCATAAGTCATCCGTCAAGACTGTTTCGCTGTTGATTACTGTATCTGCTGCCCTAGAACACATACAAGTCAGCAAATTACATCATTGGCATCTTTGCTTTACACCGTACCGAATCATTTGTTCTAGAGCCAATTGATCTTCCACTTTATTCCTATCCTGCCGGTCACGCATTTGATTCTCCACTTGAGCGACGACATTTTCCAATATCTTCTGCTGTTGTGGCATGAGGGTCCTAGATAGAGATTTCAGAGAAGTCACATAAGAACTGACGGAGCCCTTTGGTCGCCCATTATCGGTACCTGTTTGCGTTCTTTGAGGATGCTGACTTTCGAGCCCGGGAAAAGGAGGTTTTTTGAGAATAATCGTAGTTTCACTATGCGTGTCCGAATCGGCGCAGACTAGGGATGCATCCAAAACTCCGTCAAGGTCAACAGCAGCGATGAGTTCTATTTCCAGCCCTCTACCTGGCGCAACCAACGTGCATAGAGGTGTAAGATCAAAAGCGCCAACAACTTTGCGCCTACCGAACTGCCCCTCAAGGAGTTTCAGGTTTCGTGGCAAACTGAGATGAGACGGGACCGCCATGCGGATCGTTGATTGGCGAGTGAGCACTGCGTTGCGTGGCCATATCTGGACCAGACACCCGGCATGTAGCTCTAGATATGTAGCGCTGGGAACGATGTCCAGAACAAGGAGATCATAACAGAAGGAAGGGCTAAACAGAGACGCGGCTTGTAAGGCCGCACCCCGCGCACAAGCCATATGAGGACACCAGATTCCGCCTGGCGAATGGTCGAAAATTTGCACTATAATTCCGTGGAACCGTGGCAATAGTTCTGAGTCGCCCACCAGGACCACTTCCTGCACATCAGATATCTCCAGATTGCCATCTTTCAAGACTTGACTGATGAGTGCCTTTATTGATTTGGCGATATCACTGCACATATTGTCGAAATAATCCATATTATTGAATGAATCATGGCTGACTGACTCAGGTACAGACGGTGATGCCTCCAAAAGTTCACAGGCCTCGAAAGCGGGGTCATGATTCCTTCCGCGCATTTCAGGTTTGAAATGCTCGAGCAATCTCAAGTCATAGCTCCTTCTATCCAGCCAAGCGTCACTACCGCTGCATTTGATTTCGAACAAGCCATCAGAGACCTCGAGAAGGGTGGCATCTGCTCGGCTCGCAGCAGCATCTAGGACCAACATGAGACTGTTTCTGGGGCGATCAACCCAGTGTGCTATACCAGCCGCGGTTGGTGTATTCAACAGCCGGAGGACAGTCAGTCCAGCCCGGCGAGCCGCATCTCTCGTCGTCTGGCGTTCGAGGTCCCCGTATGATACGGGGACAGTAATGACGGCATGCTCAACAGGCTCGTGTAGATATGACTCAGCCAGAGATCTGATCTTACGCAGAATGGTCGTAATGCGGTCCTGATGGATAAGAGGTGACGAATTTTCCGCGTTATCCAGGCTGGACCCCCGATTTTGCCTCGGCCTGTTACCTTCACTTCGAAGAAAATCGGCGATAGGAAATTTTTTGCGTCCCTGTGAGTCTTGGATGATGTCCACTCTTCCATTCCGAAACACAGCAACAGAAGAGAGCTCCTCACCTAGATCAACACCTTTTCCACGTTAGTAAATGTCACAGACAAAGAAATTTCGGGTCATACCAATAGTCAGCAGTGCCATATTTTCTGGGATAGATGTCGTGTCTTGATGTTGTAGACCACCTGAAAGTCGGTGGCCTATTACATTTATTTATATCGGTACTCTTACAGCATGTCATGCTTGAATTGATGATTCATGATGCTTCGATGTTGGCTGCGAGTACCTGATGAAGGGTAGCTTTCAGCTGCTTTGTGTTCCAAGAAAAATAGTACAAAGCGGAACTCGAGCTCAGATTCTACAGTATTGTACATAAAGACGACGAGATTCTTTACTTGCAAATGCCGGGATTGACTGGATCATGTGAGGCTAGTGTCTTGACTCTTGAGCTAAGAATACTCTAGCTGCGCCAAGCTGGGTCTGGCGTTTAATGATTCTCCATTGAGGGGAACTAAATACTCCTCCTTGGACTGGAATCATTACGATAATGTATCTCCTTTAGCAACAGGCGATAGTCCTATTCCGTTTGTAAGCTCCCAGTCAAATCGTGCACCCCTTTGACGAGATTACGATGGCCTAGGTCCACCTGTTGCCGAAAGAACTTGATGGTTCCAGCTCCAATGTCCGAGGCGACAGCCCTGCACTTATCGTCCAATTTAGAAAGGAAAGTGACCACGAGCGGCTCAGCCGAACGCTCGACTTCCGCTTATACTCCTCGTCCCTAGGACACGCTTGGTCAAACATAATATCACGCCTCAGAGAAACGCAGCCAACGTACGTCATGAACTCGCGATAGAACCATGAACAATGCTGGAATGGTGCGGAAGCGGGGTTTGCGGTTGCAGTGTTGTGGTCGTGGGGTTGTTGCTGATTGCTGCTCTCGTGGGAAGGAGCTGAAGTGGCAGTGGACTTGGCTGTATCAGATACATATTCCCTCACTGTATGTAATCAACTGCGGGAAAGAGTGAATAGCAAGGAGTACTACGATAACCATACATTTTTGTGAGTTGCTGTTCAGGGAGTTTCTCCATACATAATTCCTGGTCACCCATTGCCTGATGACTAAAGCCTGTGAAGCGATGAATGCTTGTCTATTGGAGGGGACCAGAAATCTATCCAACGATGACCAAGCGAGGGAGCTAAGCCACAAGGGGACGGGAGTCACGTTCCAACAAGCGATGACCCAGTCACGTGACAGGTCACCGCCAAGCCGGAGGAAATCAGACACTGGTGCTTTGGATAATAGTGCACTTAGCATTTTAGCGCTCTTGTATGGGCAACTCTGAGAGCAACAAGTGGACACTTTACATTAATGGGTCCAATGTTGGGGGGTTCGCGTTGACCCTGAAATTTGCCAAGAAAAGTACCCGTGGGTACTTTGCACTGTTTGCACCAATAAGAGCTAGGCAAACTATGCAATATTACTGCTTGTGTCAATTTGTTCTGTTTGCATAGTACCCGTGGGTATTTCAGCCTTGCCAAGAAAAGTACCCAGCTGGGTATACCCCGTGGGTATACCCAGCTGGGTAAATTTCCTTAACTGGTATAAATGCATTGTTTGCACCCGTGGGTACTTTTCTTGGCAAAATTTCACGAGTGCAAACAATACAATATTAACAAATAAGGTACTGTTGCACTGTTTGTCTTCGTGGGTACTTTTCTTGGCAAGAATTAAGAGATGCAAACAGTGCAAAGTACCCACGGGTACTTTTCTTGGCAAATTTCAGGGTCAACGCCAACGCCGTCAGAGTCCATCTTCAAATTCACCTTTTGATCTGGCTCAAGACAGCCTTGGTCAAACTGATTGTGATGAGGTAATACTCCAGGTTGCGACCACGCTTCAGCAGCACACAGGTTTTCCGGGCCATTTGCCAAGAATCGGTGCAATGTATACCCACCTGGGTATCTCTTACGATGCTTGAGTATATACAGCATCCCCTATGACTATAAGATCGTAAGCCTCGCAAATACGATTGCGTTCTGGTTTACTCAATTGCTAAACTCGATAGATATGGACGTCTCAAACAAACGAAAGGAAGATTCGGATGTTAGTCCTTCGCCGAACAAAATCAAAAAGCGGCCACCACCTATTCGTCCTTGCACCACTGCCTCGCTGGACGATGTCGCATTCAAATGGACAGCAGCCGACGTGCAGGACCATTATCGTCTTGAGACCGTCCTTCATCCCGGCCACCACCTAGGATTTCTGAAGAAGTATCCCCACAGCGCGGTGTTCGTTCAATGCACCAGCGCGCCACCAGAGCAAATGCTCAATCTGAAGCCAGTCATTCATCGGAACGTCGTTCAATTATGGCGCGTTTATACGAAGGGCGATTCACTCTCTATGGTTTATGAAATGACAATCGCGTCGTTGAATGATATCTTGAGTTTTCGGCCCCACTGGACCATCGCGGAAACAGCTGCAATATGCCATAGTGTGCTTTCAGCGTTGAAGTACATTCACGGGTCATTGGGGATTTCTCATGGTGACCTCGGAGTACGTAGCCTCCGGCTCGACTCGGATGGCCTGGTAAAGATCGGTTAGTGTGGAGTGCATTTCTTCCACTATCGTTATGCTCACCCTCTTTTTGCAAGCCAACATTGGCGAGAGCTTACTTCGTGGGAACCATGACTACGATAAGGATATCCGGGATTTCGGTGTTATTGTCAAACGAATTGCTGAGCCCAACGAGCTGAAACTCCCAACATTGGCGGACTTCCTTTACCGCGTCGAACGTGGCGAAAGTGCCTCGGATTTACTTCAGGTAAGTTGCAGTTGCGTTGCGTTAGGCCTAAACCAAAGCTTACTATCGAGATGCAGCACGAGTTTCTAAGAAATTCTAATGGCCCAGAACAACTTGCACACTGTGTCATTACTTGGCTTGCCACTCGAATCTTCGTTCCGTAGGTCTTTGGGGTCATTTTGACTTGTATCTCCGGACACAGCTCACACACGAAACGACCACTCTACGTCCATTAGCTGACAGGCCATTCAAACCAATATATTACACTAGGTCTTGGTCCTTTAATGCATCAGCTAAGCTCGGAAAGAGCGTTCTCAATGCCATTCGATGCCAGTAAGACGATTAGATCGTAATTCACATGTCCACCGTGTTAGAGCCAGCTGTTACAGTTTCCTCCTGAAATCCTATCCCAAAAAACCTCTCATAGCTTCGATTTGACTCGCTGAGCTGAATCGAGAAATCCCTGCCTCCTTTCTCTAGCGCTTTGCAAGCGGTCTTTACTTTGTCCAGACCTTTGCGACAGGTTTCAAAAGCGGGAATGAGCTCCTGCAGAGTAGCTTCAAGGTCCGATGTTGCCGGGGACGGAAACAGTAGTAGGGCGTGTTCGACGGCCGCAAATGCGATGTGGAACTGCGTAAGGGCATCATGGATCTCGTCCGACCCATGATCAAGAGACTCCATGGCGGGGACGACAGTTCCTTCGTGCAGTGCGATTCCTGCCGTCCGTGCTCGACGCAGCCATCCATTCTCAGCCTGAAGGAAGGATGCATTATACACGGCCCTCCGGTACTCTTCTCCGTCGGTGAGTCGCTCGTGTTTCGCGGCCTGGAGAGATGAAGGCGACGTCTCCGCGGCTGAGCTACGGCCGCCTTCAAGCGTGATGTAACACTCGAATGAACTTGGGGTTCCAGGACGATCGGGGGAGGCGCTTGCTCCTGGATCGCTGTACACGGAGAGACTGTACTCAGAGTGAGGGTGTAGCTGCTTCATACTTGACTTGGGTTTGCCTAATCTCGAGTACCCAGTAACTTGTGCTTGACATGGCATGCTCTTATGGCCCTCATCATAGTGGCCAGAGGGTGGCGCCATTCAACCTAGTGGGTCATAGATTGCCTTGGATCCACGGGCAACCTTCCCATTGAACTTTTACTGAAGGTCCTTGCGCACGCCCTGAAGGTTGCATCGTGCGCGCTCACTATAAGATCCCAACGCCCTCGGTGGATAATCATGGACACACCGCGTTGAATTGCGCCATGACAGATCTAGGGTCAGAGACGTCTTCGATGTCTACTACAGCAGATGTACGTTTTCCTAATAGTGGATAATCACTGATATTAACCGTAGCAGCATGCATGCGATCTCTGCGGATGTCTGCTGGAGGGACAACCGCAGTCTGAGCCGTACCCGAACTATGAGCGTCAGGACGTTCGCCTAGCAATCCAGGCCCTTCACAGACTATGCGACTCCCTGGATCGCACATCTATAGGCCTGATGCATGAGTTGGGAAATATGACCAGCGGACAAGACAGACTGAGAAGAGAGCTGGCCGAGGCGGAGAAGGAACGCGATGCTCTTCAAAGACGTTTGAATTCCGTCGAGACGGCATACGAGGCTAAGAGTATTCTCTACGATACGACGAGGGAGCTTTTCGATAAGTTGATGGCTGGATTTGACCTCCGAGTGGATCGGGAAGATAGAGGAAGCGTGCGTTACAGATCGCGTTTGAGTCCAATTAAAGAGTAGAAATCGAAATGGATACGTTCATCTTGCTATCATTCCATAATTGCGAGGAGCAAAATGCTTGCGTAAAAATAAACCTTTACTGCTTTGATAGGCCTTTCAATCAGTGTTGGCTGGCAATCTTCCGTCAACTTGTTGGTGGGGTCCGTTTTACGGGAATGATACATATAATCTCTACAATATCCTCAGCCGGATATAGATCTGCACCGAAATTCGAATGCATCCCTCAGTCAGCTCATAATGGAAGCCCAAATCACCGTAAATGTTAGATTGCCTTGTGCCACATCTGCTCCGTTCTGGAGAATTCTTCAGGAGGCGGAATTTACCTCGCTGAATTACAAGTCCTCATCTTGCACATGTACCGCTCAGCTTCGGATCACCAGCGGTAGGTCCTTGCAAGAGAAAGGTTAAACCGGCTGTGATTGCTTACTTTTCTGATTGCAGGAGTAGAATGGACGCAGCCGAATAACGTTGATAAGTACCTTACCAGTAGCGGACGGGGATACCGACGTCTACTAGGTCTGGAGAAAAGCGACGAATCGATACGTGCTTTCGTCGACTGGGTCCCAACTTGGGAAGTAGCCGGAGACCAGACTGGGGATAACAGATCCTTCCCAAGGCCATCAGGTCGCGATTATTCTAAGTGTAGCCGGATACTCGAGAACCGGGTAGGAGCCCATGGCCCTGAGCAGCTGATCGAATGGCTCCCTAGCTGGGAGGATGTGGCGGACTTGGACCTGAAGTCCATAGAAGAGTTTGAGGGAAGACAGGAGGATATCTTCAGCTTGCTGGCCATAATCCAGGCGGTAGTTAAGGAGGGGCCTCAGGAAACCAGATGTGGTTAGTGGTCTATTGCATAATTGATTGGACCTATGACTTGTCAAATTAAGGGGCAGGAACGGGACAATCTGCTATGTATTTTGCGATAGTCAGAGAATAAATATGCACCGAAAAATTGAGGCCACAGTACCTTTCCCGGACATGACTATATGCCACATAACAGAGAGGTGAGTGGCAACTTACCTGTTTTATAAAAGTCGACCACCCGTCGGTTACTGTAGCACTTGGACCCTGGCAGAATGAAAACCCACCATGTCCTGCGTTTGTTCCAGCCACGACTGGTTAAGGCTTGTTCAGCGCTCAACAGGCGTTTACGTGCACCATGGAAGGTGCCTAAGCCACCTGAGGGAACGGTTGATCTCTCCACGGACCCAGTTACCTTCACTCACCCTCTTCCTAGGACAAAGACGAAAGGATGTCGCACTCCGTTACCTATTTCCAGAAAACCAGATCCCAGCCGGACACCCTAGTCTTCAATTAGATGTAGACAATCGAACACTATTTGCCGATCATCCGTTTCTGTTTGCACAATGTGATCCTCATATTACACCACTGGACCCCGTGCCCAACGACGGTGTGCGAGAGGAGATCCACATTCACTGGGCCTCTCCCGGCGATCGCCGCCTCTCGGACATTCTCCTAGCTCGTGTGCTTTTCTTGTTTGTGGATGTCATCTGTATCTTCGCTGACGATATCGGTGGCCTAGACGCAGTGCGCACATCACTGTCGACCTGGGCGACAGTGGGCCGAAGCGCATCAAGTCTGGAGCACCGGCCTCGCGTTCTGATCGTGGCCGAGGCAAACGGCCAAAGCGTCACCCATGACCTTCTCGATGAGAGCGACTTCCTGTTTCTGCTGATGCAGGACCGTAACGCAATGGAGGTCTTCAGCACTCCGAGTTTGCTCCACTTGCCTGGGGGAGACCTGTCCAATATGGCCCGGCACCGGTCCTTGAGGGACGAGCTATTGAAAGCGGTGGATTTGAGCCGCCGGCATCGGAAAGAGGACGGATACCTGTTCTCGGCGGCGCATTTGGACCGCTTTTTCCATTGTGCTCTCACCCATGCCTGCCGCACACCACAGTTGCCGTTTGACTTCGTCCAAAGCGCCCATGGAGCCAATGCGAGAGGCGTGGCGCACAGCTCCCACCTGACCAACTTCTTAGCCCTCACAAGCGCGCGGGGATGGAAACATGAGGATCAGGCCGCCTTCATCGCTTCAACGCTCCTGGTGGATGCATATCCCCAGGAGTCACACTGTAAGTAACAGGCTTCTCAGCCTGGACTGGTCTTTGAGCGGGGCTGACCTGTTCGCATAGGCTTTAGCCCGGCAGCTATCTTTGACTCGTTATACCGCCATTTTTGTGAAGAAGCGTTGAGGTCCAGAGGGTTTCCGTCAACGGTTTGTCAACTAATTGAATTTAACCTTGCCCAGTTTCACACTCGACTATTGCTTGGTCAAGGACCTCCACGTCGAATCCACCAGACCAATCTAGCTGGGTGTCGAGAACTCGTAAGAGGCGTAAGCTCCCGCCAGACCTGCTTGGGGTGCTTGTTCCGACCACCGCAACACGTTTTGTCATGTGAGCATTCTTATTGTGACATCTGTGCCGCAAGATACGGTCATCCCGTGGAAGGAGCGGAATATCGATATCTTGTCGACTGTTGCGTTATCTGTCAGAAACCTTGCGGCAATCTGGTTAACGTGTTGCCGCCTACGGCACCCGTTCGGGCAATTTGCATAGATGGCGGAGGCGTTCGCGGTTTTATCCCATTACGATATCTCGTACACATCCAGCAAATTCTCGGTCCGGAATGTCCCTTGCAGGACTTGTTCGACGTAGCGTTTGGCACGAGCGCTGGTAAGCACTCCCGAAGCGTAGCAAAATCGTTGCATATAAATAACAATGGCATTCAACAGGAGGGATCGCCGTGCTGGAGTTGTTCCATCAACGTCGACATATAGGCGAATGTGATATTGCACTCGCCAATCTCATGACGAGATTTTTTCAGAGACACCCTCCGCCGCGATCTACCCTCGCAAAGGTCTTCCGGGCGTTCAGATGCTGGTGGCGGGACGGATGGTACAACGCAGGCATGTGGGACGAGCTTTTGCAACAGGAATTCAGCACTACACGCGGCATGTTTGACGTCCAGCCAGTGTCAGGTACAAAAATCGCCGTGACGACAACGGTGGGCAGACCCGTGTTGCTCATCAACTATCGCCGAACAACCGAATCCCAAAGTGGTAAGCGCGAACAAGCCTTGTGTGGACGCAGAGGATTGTGGCTGAACAAGATCTTGGAGATTACTACCATGCTCATGAAGCCAAGAACGCGGATGAGGAGCCTAAACTGTGGCAATGGTTCGTGACGCTTCGTTACCCATTCACTACTTGGTGGTAAGGCGCTAATTTCAAACCCTAGCGCACGAGCAACCAGCGCAGCACCAATGTTCGTCTCCCCCGAAGAGACTAGGCCATAATCACAGAGTAGGCGAACGCTAACGAAAGGCAGTTTTTTCCCACCCATCGACCTTCCAGGCATTGGTACTTGCGAAGACGGTGGCCTGAAGCAGAACAATCCTGCTCCAATCTGTCGTTCTGAGATCCAATTGATGTGGCCATCACGGCCTCTGCCTGCGACGCTGGTAAGCCTTGGCACGGGGTCAGGCTTCCATCGCCGACCGGAGTCCCGCAGTGGCCAGCGCCGCCGTTCTTGGACACGCGGATTCGCTTTCCGGCTCTATGACACGTTCATGGCATCCATGGATGCAGAGCAGGCTTGGAACGAGCTGTTGGGCCAGCTTGATGAGGCACATAAGCGGCATTACCATCGCTTGAATGTGGTCTTTCCTGGACAGGAGCCGTTGTTAAACGCGACAGGGCTAGTGAAATGGATGACAGACCTGGTTGATCAGACGGCTTCAATCCAGGTCCCGCCAGTGCTCACCTCCCTGGCACTGGCTAGTCTTTTCCTGGAACTTTCTTCCGCGCCCCGTTGGGAGGAGGGACACTTGCATTGCGTTGGAGCGATCAGGTGCCGTCTCAAGGGGAACGTACTTGTTGATCTCCTCAGGAAGTTACATCCACAGGCCGCCACTTACGTCATAGGCGCTGTGAAGTTGGATATTTCTCCAATCGAAGACGCGATCTGCGACAGCTGTTCTAGATACTGTGTACCTGTAAGGTTCGCGGTCGAGGGGCATGACAGTCAAATCGCCTTAGCCCTGGAGCTTAGCAGAGACGAACAGCAATTACTGGGTGGTTTCCCAATCTCACTAAGGTGGCTCATCGAACGACAGGGATTTGAGTGCACCAACTACGCCACCGACTGGCTAGACCTGCCTAGACGGACTGAGTGCAAAGCATGTGACTTGCGGATCAACCGTAAAAGTGCACTTGCGCAGCCAAGCCGCCGTTACAGGAAAAGGGTTCGTTTTATTTAGTAGGAAAAAAGAAAGTTGGAATGCTCCTCACATGTCTCTCTACGGATGCTCAGGTCGTGTGTAGGCGCATATGATCACTTCCTGACCCACTCCTCGTCTTTAGTGAAGGGAAAGAGTTTGGCCTTAATAACTAGTACTATACGGAGTAGTACAGAGTAATTAAGAAGCAAAACAGCCTCCAAAATACAGACTTGTTGGATATTTACTTTGCCAGTGATCGACGGGTCTCGATAAATAATTTATCAAAGTTCACTGGTCAAAGTTTATTTCGAGAATTAGCGGGGTTTTCCCTTCATCCTTTCAATTCATTCTCCCAAACTTCCCCTATCGTTGCTCATTCCTCTCTCGTATTCACTTCAGTCTGGCACGCGAGGCCTCTGTTGGCCCTGGTCGCGTCGTGTCGGTTGGCCCATACTGCCAATGCTGATATGGTTGCTGATGGGTGGGTGGAACTGGACAATACTGCTGACCACGCAATGAGTTGGAATATCTGTCTTCTACACGCTGGCAAGTCGCTCTTAAAGCGGCAACCCACTGGCAGAGCTCGGATTCAGCATGCTGTAAAGACAAGCTTCTCGCCTCCAGTTCGAAGAAAATAGAAAGAACGGGTTGGGCGCTCCCTCCTTCTCCAGACAACATGCCGCTCAAACGCTGGAACTGATCATATAATTGGAGGACCTCACCGCGCGTCTGCGCATGTCGGTGGCGTTCCTTGTTGTAGTCACCTTGGAGTTTGGTATTCTCCCTTTGCATCCTTCCGAGCTCGGTTTGCAGCGCTTGTATGTGCCACCGAAGATTCTGACAGTCTCTCCAGTATAGGTTAAGCTGTTCGACCAGAGGGCCAATCTCCAATTTTTGGTCGGTTGTCGGTGTAGAGACCAGCATCCCGGGAATCTACTGACCCGTTAGATAAAAAGTTCAAGACTTTCTAATCGCAGCAGATACCGTTTCTGCCTGAGGCTGGTTCTCCATGGCATCTATCTGTACCGTCTCGTGGTTCAATGAGATTTCGTGGTTAGTGATCGATGGGTGTTCTCGTATTCATATATAAGAGGGCATGCAAAACAGTGTCCTGAGTCGGCTAGAGTCCTCTATTCGGGCGACGGGCGCGAGATTGAAGCTGGACATCGAGACATAACAATGCATAGACAGCTACAGTGCCTCAAGTTCAAAGAAAAATATCCTTCCAAGCATACCTTTACGAAAGTACGAAAAATGTGCCATCTCCAGTGTCTGGACCGCCCGGCGTGTGATGAACCGGTCCCTTGGGACCATTATAGACAAGGATAATGGAAGACCACCTATCAGACACTGTCTTGGGACGACTGTTGGAGAGATCAAGGAAAGTATCGTTGTTGACCAGTCAATGCTGTTGCTCACCATATTTGGGCGTTGGGTCGAAGATTGAAGGAGTTACCTCCTGCGACATTATAGAACAACGCCCACCCGCCATGACATTAGCATTCAGATCTATTCCCTCACTGCGACTTCACAGAGGCCACGATGGTAGCGCCTGAGGTCAAACGACAAACCCTGGAGAGAGTGGTACGCCGAGGTCCCCTTTTCGTCTCCGTTCTTGCTAATAGCTTTGGAAGCAAGCCTTCATGCAGGTTTTGGATGAGGCTCTGAACGACGATGATGTTGAGGGCACAGATGTTAGCGACAGAAACCGCGTCTTGGAAGCATTGGTAAGTACCTCCTCATCTTCCAACGCTTCCTCCTAATAGCATTGGCAGGTCGACACGATCAAGGACACGATCAAGGCCCTCTTCCTTCCAATCCGCGACCGGGCTCGGAAGTCAGCTAGCATCGCCCAGCTTCTGCGTGATATCTCGAAGGTGCTGCGCTCAGAAAACGAAGAGGAGCGGCGTGGTCCTCCAGCTTACAATAGCAGGAGGGCCCGGAGGAACAGTGTATCTTCCTCTCCGGTCTCCGCCACTGATACCACGGATGAGAATTCTACGGACCTAGTGGAGAGTAGTCCAAACATACAGGGCCGCCAAAATGGATGGGAAGGGTGGATACCAGACGTCGGGGTCGCAAATCCGATGGATTTAGTCATTGACCATTTAGTCATTGACCACACCGACCTCCCTACCATACTCGAAGAGACTCAAGTACCGGAAGGCATGCCGAGCACGATAGCAATGGATGGGATCTGCGCCGGCCATGATTTTGAAGCTATGCTTGCGCTTGTTGCTGACATGGGAGACACGGAACCGTTCCCTCCGCTTGGTTCGGCTGCGGAGATTGATGATTTGTTGTTTGTACCACAGCCAAACACTCATCCGGGTGCGCTTCTCCCTCTCCCATCATCACCGCCACCCGAACTAGAAACAGATTGGCTCGCGGGCAACAGCTCGGACTTCCCTTTGTTCCCACCGTTTTTGGAGTCTACGCAACAGGTTGACCAGCTTGGCGCGCCCTCGGAACATACTGATGAGGTGCTTGAGCTCATCACCAACACCTCCCCCCTGTCGGCGGCAGCTTCCCCTCCAAGTTCACTGAACCCTGGAGCTCTGGTTCCAGCCAATTTGCAATCAGAAATGCAAGCCATGGAGACAGCAATGGAGAGAGGGGGCACATTCGGCATATCAACCGGCAACATATCGGACCAGTTCCGATGCGCATTCGGAGTCTTTGACGGCAGTTTCGTCAGGACTCTGCTGGAACAGCTAACCCAGTCCGACAGGGTTGTGGGAGAGGAGGTCATAATATACTTTGGAAGCAAGCTGGCTACGCTGCATACTGCATCTGAAACGTGGATTGGCAGAAGAACCTCCTTACAGGAGTTGAGCCACAGCCGACGCCGGTTGCTGATTATGCTATGGGGTAACAATGAATGCTCCCTGATCGAGGTCCAGCCTCACATCGGACGGTTGACACATTACAAGTGTTCTCAGGCAGATGAGTCAATGGTGTCGCTGTCGATGGAACACAGTACTTGCAGCGATTGTATAACGACTGCACAACATGTCAATGGCTTATTGCGCCGGGAAGGGAAGCTAGTTCCCAGCTGGGAATATGTGGTACAGAATATACCGACGGAACTGGGGTATGGCGCCCTCTGGCTTATCTGGGTGACGCGGCTACGGGCCGAACGCGCGAGTCCGACGGAACCAGTTCCGGCCGGCTACCGGTTGACGCTAGCCCGCGAGGTCCTGCACGATTTCAAGGCGATGCAAAGTAGTGATTCGGTCCTCAAGGCAGGAATGCCTTCAAACACTCCCACTCAGCACGAGATGTCAACAGTGATCGAAGATTTCTGGACGCAGTTCGGGAATGAGAATGGCTTCGGTACAAAGCTATGGGATACAGTACAACAGGTTTCGGCAAGAGTGAATGCAAAAAGTATGGAGCCCGTCGGGCTTGAACGCGCCAGCGAACTTGTTCAACTGGCCGTCAGCATCGGCTCACCAGATGTTCTTCTGGCACTTAAGGATTGTCTCCGCCAGGTTCGGTCGCAAGTGCTTTCCGCAAACGCATCATACCCCGACACACCTTGGGGCACGTTTGATGCCTTGCGCGGACACCAGCGGAAGGAACATCTGTCCATTATCGGCGTCAGGCTTGGTAATTGGAAGCTCCAACAGCTGAAGAGAGACCTTGACGGTGGTATCGATGAGGTTGTAGACCACGTTTTGAGTGCGAAACCTCCATCGGCATCTGCAAGCCGAAAAGAGATCGCCGAGCGACTCAAGGACAAGAAAGCAAGCTACTGGTGTCACATCGTCGACTACGTGGGTAACAAGGACCCAAACATTCTCTGCCTACTCCCTCGCACTGTAACCATTGGCCCTCCCCGCTGGCCCCGGAAGTTTAACGCTACTTCTTATAGGGACCTTCCAGTTTGGGAGTGCAAACTGTTGGGGGAACTGTGCGCCGACCTACGACCACAAGTGTTACTGTCCGTGGATGCGGATCTATCGAAGGATCTGTTTTATATGAGAGATCCCGCCGGCCAATATCGAATTGAGACCTTAAGTGACGAGCAGATTGAAGAACAGAAACTCAATTCTGATTTTTTGGTGGGTATTTTGAAGAAAATTCCTACAGATTAAGGGAAATCGGATATCTTCGCGACGGTGGTCTTCCTTGGTATGCAGCGTCTTTGTGCTCTTCCTACTTCTAATGCCCGCATAAGTCGCCAGCTAAGTACACTACATACATGTTATTTGATCTAACCAATCTAAGTTCGCGCGCCTTTCAGTCCACGGAGATAGTCAATGAAAGTCCAGGCGAGCCGTGTCTTGTAGTTCGAACTGTTTCTCAACACGGAAACAAGTTCAGAGATCGCAGACTTTCGGGGCCTGTTATTCCTTCTTCTAAGCATGGCAAACATGGCAAGCATTTCATGGCGAGCCGATTTGCATCACTATCGTTGTATTGATTGGACAGCCTCGGATCGCATAGTTGTCGTCAGGTTCGTGGTACACGTCAGGGCAGTCGCCGTCGCCACGATCACACACCACCGGCTGGCAATTCTTATCAGAGGCTATTGCCGTAAATCCTTCCGCGATGAGTCTTGAGCCGTTGGATAGATTGATGCAGGACACGTCCCAATAGATCGTTGGATCGATGGCACTGTACTCAAATTGAAGGACGTCCGTCATGTCCGTAGATGTTGCGATCTTGATAGAAACGCCGGTAGAATTGACATTCGGCCGCCACGTTTCATTGTAGCGTCCCCCGTTAGCCGGCAGGATGTGCAGCGGCCCATCCTCTACGGAGACGGATCGGACGTAAAGGTTGGTGCTTAGATAATTGACAATGCTGACTGCTCCATGCCAGGGAGGACGGCGGATAGGCTGTGTTAATGTAACAGTCAGCGCCGACAAAGCCACAATGATAAAGATCATCATTGTGTGCTCAGCCATCCTTTCCAAACCATCGCATGAGCCCTCGTTCGGCTGCTCTAGCATCGCGGAGGCACTCCTTCAGGCAATATTTATACGGAACCTAGGCCGGCATCATAACGGTGATGCCCGTACATTGGCTCGTCAGGCAGAATGGCCATGTTGCACTTATCCATAAAGCCTACTTGACATCCAATTATTTGTTAACCACGCCGTGTACCTGATATTGTGTACTGTACTATAGCACATGGAGTCCCTTTTAGACATTTAGCTATGCTCGGATACAGATGTACATACTGATCCAGTCGTTCGCCATCCAGGGGAGACCCAGTATTCGTCAACTTCTCATGCTGTAGCGATGGCATGAAGCGAAGATACGTATCAGTCAAGTCTACCCGGGAGTAGGGCGGCTCGGATATTGAGCTGATGCCTGAGCATGCGCTACAATGGGCGTGGAACGATCTGACTGATTGCTACAAGAAACTCGCTCAGCACAAGATATCCTTCCTCGACCATGGAACAGCACTAGCAGTTCCACATCGCGTCCAAGTCGCGCTAGCTGCAGTCAATACATGGCTAATCATGGTTGCTATTGGCAGTGACTCACAAGACCATTGGACCGTAAAACGTGGATAGAAACTAAAGTCCAGACTTGTACGATCGACTCTCAAGGGGAGATAGACATTCATAGCGAGATTTTCTTTTTGCTGTACCTTTCTCATCATCAAAAGTCTCGCCTCAAGGGTGATGTGGTAGCGTCAGTAAGGATATCTCTCTTGCCTCCCTGTTTCCGCAAGCTGACACGGCACTTCTCCCAAGCACCATAAAAGCACAGAAATATCCTACCAAAGATCTAATCGACATATCCCAAATTTTCGTACGGTTAGAAGTTTTACCAACAAGCTGCAGGATGCTTGCCTTCCTACCCGCTGTAATTTTGGCCATAGTCGCGCCCATTCTTTCGGTCAGTTTGGCTACCTCTGTGAAGTGCCCAGAGGCGACGTCGTCCGTCGCTCAACCATCCACAACCTCTGAGTGCCGTGTCACTTCGTGAGCCTAAAAATCGCTCATTTACGCGCGAAGCTGCTGATAGTCTATAGTATAACTATACCTCCAGATGCAGGCATCATTCCAACCGGAGTCCAAACCTTCTGCACCTGCGGACCAAGCCAATACGACGTTAGCACTATAACGAAGGGGGATACCACATACCTTCAATGTGTGATATCAGGTCCCCGGTTGCAGACAATTTCAACCATTTCTTCTACGACGCATACCCCAAGTCAAACAATATCAATGACGGAACTTCTCTGCGCTACAAAGTCACCTTCATCGAAGGACATGGTTTGGGGCTCTACATTCAAAGTAGCAGATGCAGACCATTTTGTGGACACAGTATGCGCTTCGATGCCACGTGAAATAAAGCCAAATTCCGCAAGGACCTGGATGCAAGCTATAGGTAAAAATAACCACCATGAAGATGTGAACATTTTCTTGAGCATGGGTGTTCGCAGAGACTGCAGTCTTAGTATTACTGCAGACCTCTGCAGAAGTGCCTACCAAGCCATACTCTCCGGGCATCCGTCATGTCCATCCAACGCGGGTTTGACCATGGGAGGTATTGGGGTTAGTGATTGCTCTATTTTTATAGTCACTGCAGGGACTGCATCAGATCTAAGCCATTTTTCCGCTGACCTAACAGCTGCCAAGGGCTGGGAGTAAGTATAAGAAGACCCTGATAGGATTAGCTAGAACTTACTTTGTGCAGCAAGGAACACTACTGTGATGCGAAACTGAATATGAAATGCKAGCTCTGACGACTGGCTATCCGCAATGTACGAAGTATGGCCAACAACTTGAGCGATATACAGCGATTGAGCTGTCGACAGCCTGCAAAGTTGAGGTTCAACGTAGGGAAGTGGGCAATCCGTCACGGATGGAGGTGAAAGAGTCTCCCGATGTGGTCTAGTCAGGGGATTCTGGGCTATGAATGGAGAGTCATGTTGTCTAGACGCAGTCATACCATAGGGTTAGATCTCCAGCGCGAATCAAGGCAGGCTGCTCACTTGTCAAACGCTAGTCGAGGTCTCTTGCCTTAAGCGCAATCAGGTGCCTTCAGGCCCAAGGCCTAATGCCCAAACTAACCTATCAAACCGAAGCCATGCTAGCAGAAGAAAGAGCGGGAAATGTTTACTGTTTGGCAATAGCGCTACGGAAGCATTGGTCCTCGTATGGTCATTGGCATGGGCTTTGGCAAAGCGCAGTTACTGAACGGTTTCGGGAATCAGTTCCTTCTACGGCCATATTGTATCATGCAAGCAGTGTTCAGTTCCAAACCCACTAGTAGCTTTAGCTAGCCAGTTATTCCATTAGCCACTGATGATGAGAGTGGTAATACATGGGTGGCTTCCTGGGTAGTTAATGCGATGAGTTCACACCTGCAGGAACCGCTGTCAACGAACCACGTTTTTACCGATTTAAAACAAGCCAGGTATTGCTCTAAATTTGAAGCCCTGCGTACCACTGGTGGTAGCTACGCCTTGCCCGAGAATATCAGGCGAAGACTTAGCCGCCTCAGACATATATGTAGCCAGCGCCTCCAACACCTTACAACCCCTTGGACTGGAGTAGATGCCGTTTGTCGATATAAAGCTCCGATAATTCCATTTGATGTTCAGTTTTATTGACTGCTCCTCAAACTCTCGTTGATAGACAATGGCCTTCCTCTTCAGCCTTTTCTTTCTATTTATAAGTTCAACCATAGGGTACGTTGAGGACCCGCTCTGAGTTAAAGCTACTTCCAGCTGACAATTTATGTATTGCTCAAGACTGCCAGATGCACCTTTATCTACCCCCTCTTCTGTTTCTGGAGCTCCGCAGTATCTGGTGGACGTATCCTATAAGGCTGATGGGCAGCTAGAATTTACGCCCAACATCCTCCAGGATGTTTCTGGAGGTGCCATTATTGTCTTCAGTGCTCCAACAAATGTCCCATTCACCCTATATGAGACCCCGTACAACCCACCTCAGAGTCTGTGCACTTCTTACAAAAAGACCCAAGGGCTTAGCACCAATGCTGGCACGACCCAAATCTTTCCTGTGACGTCTGGCATGGAGGCAATGGCTTATTTTGCGTGTCCCGTGGTAACTTCCAGTTGCGTCTGCGACGGAACTTCTTTGTTCTTCTTGAACCCGAAATCTAGTATTTCGCGACAAAGTGTCCCGTCTGTTACTATTAGCGACAGATCGTCTTCGTCCGCGACAGAGTCTTACGGACCTACGAAGCCCGCAGGTGCCAGTGCTTCTACCTTTGCGACCGCTGGTGCACGGTCATCAACAACAGGTGCAGCGGCCTCTGAAACAACTGCCGACAGCAAGACTTCCCTAGCGTCTAAGTCAACTTCAGCTACAACAGGTGCAGCGGCCTCTGAAACAACTGCCGACAGCGAGACCTCGCTAGCGTCTAAGTCAACTCCAGCTGCAAATACGCAGCCTTCTGATGTTTGTAGCTGAAAAAGCTTTCAAGGCTTCAAGAAATTACTGGGACCGCCATACGTGGTTGTTTAAGATGATTATGTTCAGATGTTTGTTGTATTTATTTCATCTAACGCGCTCGCTGTCAGAAATGGGCTTCTATTGTAGTGGCATGCGTTCTCCAGGTATTTAACCAGAAGACACAGCGGACTTAGCAAACTGTTCTGTACGCGGCAGCAGTAGAAATTCTTAAACGTTGCCCCAAATACACAACTCTACATGGCTGTGTAGCTGTTTCTCCACAAATATCTATTGCAGTATAGTAACAACCAGCTCACTGTTTTCCCATCACCTCACAGACCCGATCTACTGCGTCTCTTAACGAACAACTTCCATGAACAACAAATAGAGAAATAGAAAGAGTATGGTCTGTTTTCGGGGCAATTGCGAACCATAGCCCATCGATACAGTGGCCGGCGTTGGCGTTGTTGAAGTCGCACTTGTTTGGTAGTGCGTAATCTGCTGCTTTGTGGATTTCGAGCAGCTTGCCGCCATGGTGATAGGAGTCTCAGTGCATTTCCCGGTTGAATACAAAGTCCCTCCTGGAATAGCGAGAGAGGTCGATAGCGACGGACAGGATGTGGAGGTAGGTGGGATCCAGTTCTCAGGGCATGTGGTCGACCTGGGCACTGTAGAGGTGAAGCAAGCGGTTGACTTGGACTCATCTGCTCCTTTGGCTACACTTGCTCATTGTGAGTTACATCCAGCAAATAAGGCAGTGTTAGAGTACCTGAACATGATGCCAATCAAGACGGTGGAAAGCCTTGGGGCCACCATGAGATGGCTAGGACATAGACTTAGCACCAGCAAAGAGAGCTCCGGACGAGCAGAGATTATATATAGTGCCTGCAGTTGCACTGCACACGGCAAGAATTCGATACCTTGTTTGTACGAAGGCGTGCTAAATTCTTAAGTCCGGTATGCCTTTATTTATTCGGCCCACTGGGAAGGTATAAGAAATCGACATCTCCCTCAACCTCCACAAACCGGCGCCCTGTTGAACCCCGCCTCATTTCTGGTAATTGATTGGTTTAAGAAACATCGAGCAGAGAAGGCTTTGAGATGCCTTCTCAGTGGCGAATTTGGAATAATCGGGCACCAGAAAGCCGCCCAAGAGTTATACTGCAAACCACAGATCAGCCGATGTATAGAAGGCCGCCTAGGGTCGACTATGCCCCCCGCTCCACAAACATAAGCCTGCCTTCCAGGAGACAGTGGTTTATCGATGATGTACAGACCAGAAACGGACGAACCCATTACCGTATCTGCATTTGGCTGTGGCAAGAAGAGCTCCACCGGGTAGCCCACCTAAGCGTCACGAATATGGAGATTCGGAAAACCAGTGCTGGGGTTCGTCATCGACTACAGCTATGGTTGCCTGAAAATCAGTTGCCGGAGTCCAAGACGAGTTCCTTTCGACTGAGGGAAGAAAGGATGCGGTCTTTGAGAAGCTTTCGAGGTTGAACAGAAGAGGTGCATGGAATCTTAGCTGTTGCTGAGACTTTGATTTCATCTGTTGTTGTGTTTTTATTGGCCTTAAGTAACTTGGGAATGCCGCAGACATCTACAACGCGTTGGTGATGGCGGACCAGCTGCGAAGCGCTTTCCATCGAAAGTGGAGCAAATATTGTTCGCAAGTCCTTGCTTCTTAGAGAATAAAAAGACGGAGCTACCCATTCTAGTTGCCCCATTCGAGGTGCGATTACATCCAACACGAGCAAGTACAGATGGGATTGCAGACACCATGCGTCACCTATTTACAAAGCAACTGAGCGAGCGTTCACCAAACTTCTATACTAAGCTACGAACGGCATTGTCTTTTTATGCAAAGATATCTTCCAAACCACATCTGGTGTTAACCCCAACGAATGATACATTCCGTTCCAGCTCACTCTCCGAATTGCTCTCCCTGTTTGAGCCTTCAGACAGGCGTAGTGAATTATTTACGTACCAACAAAGGGCTGGGGAAATCAATATTTGAAGGGTTTAGAGTAGGTAGGCAGGAATTGCTAGGCTAAATCCAGCATAACGCGGTCAAATTTTCTGACTATTACGATTAGTGCTACAGGCATCTAAGCCAACACAAAAATACCAAGCCTACAGAAGGAAGAAAGGGAGAGAAATGAGGCTATCGCCGAAGAATGCGGTCATCACTTGTTGAAGTATCTGATCAGGGTGACCTAGGTAGACGGTAGACCAGGTGCTGCAGGCTGTCACGATCTCCCTCTCGCTTTTGAGTCAACCCACTGCCAAGTTCTTTGGAAGACTTCTTACACTACCGTGCCTCATGGGGCCTCAGATCTGTAGGGAGGAAAGGCAAGCATAACCTGAATAGTATGGATCAACCCGAAAGGGACTTAGCTCCTTGCCACCAATGCCGCCCATTTTATAGAGACATCGCCCCTGGGGAACCACAAATGTTGATGTTAAGTAAATTACGTCCTCCTGACTTTTGCTGCACCATGAGCATTCCTACTTTCCTTATTCTGGTCTTCTTGGGCCTGGGAATTCCTATCCTCTCAGCCAGTCTGACTACCTCTATGAAATGCTCAACAGCGACATCTTCTGTCTCCAAGCAATCCACAATCCAGAAGTGCCACATAACTTCGTGAGTCTAGATAATCATTTTGCTCGCTACGCTGCTAATACTTTATAGTATTACTATACCTCCAGATGCAGGTATCAGTCCTACTGGAGTCCAAACCTTCTGTACATGTGGGCCCAGTCAATATGACATTAGCACTACAACAACAGCAGGGACCACATACCTCCACTGTGTGTTACCAGGCCGTCAGCTGCGGCCAGTCTCCACAATATCTCCAGTGACTCAAACCCCAAGTGAAACAATATCAATGACAAAATTACTTTGCGCTACAAAGCCTCCGTCAGCAGAGGGCATGTGGGGTGCTTCTTTTAAAGTGGAAGACGCAGTCCCTATTGTCGATGAAGTTTGTGCTTCGATGCCACCTAGACAAACGGATGGTATGTCCTGGACACATCAAATAGGAAAAAACAGCCATGGTGAGGATGTGAATCTTTTCATGGCTATGGCGGTTCATGGAGACTGCAGTCACATTACTACGGATCTATGCAAGAATGCCTACCAAGCCATTATCTCTGGGCATGAATCTTGTCCATCCAAAATGGGCAGGGCCATGGGTGGAGTTGGAATTACTCACTGCGCTGAGTTCAGGCTAACTGCAGGTACTGCAGCTGGTTTTGGCCCAGGTATAGGAGCTGACGAGGACTGGAAGTATGTATAAGGACAACCTGCAATTATATATCCGAACTAACGCTTTCATAGTAATGACCATTACTGTGATGCAAAGCAAAATACGAAATGCGAGCTGTAACCGCCACTCCATCAAGCTGTTTTTCTGCCAAATCATCTGAGATGTATATCGAACATCTAGGTCAAATTTGCAGCATGCAAGCAGAATGCGAAGGTGAACTCATCTGTGTCAGGGCTGAGATGATCATGGATGGCGAATGGATAGGATTAGCACTTCTCTATGTTACATATAAAAAAAGGGTCTTGCTGAATTCTTACACTTCGGTCAGCTGCAGCTAAGTGTGACTTAATTGTACTGTGCAAGTCTTTTCTTGGGTCGATAATTAACCATCCAAACGGGCGTGGATTGATGAATTTTAACATACCAACAACGCTCCTGGGAAAATCAATTCTTGAAGAGTCTAGTGCAGGTACGGCAGCACTATTTCAGTCATGCGTCCGTGCATGCCATACGTTTTTCTAATGGTCACTAGCTTCTCTATGCTTTCTAACAAACAGCTACCATCCAGCTATATTACTCATTCCAGAACTTGAACATAATGAAACAGAAAAGGAGCATCGTCATAGTCAGTTTCTGTAGCACTTGTGTAGCCTGTCCCGTCGATACAAGGCCCGGAGCAGAGCGGGTTGAACTTGGCATTGTTTGATCAAACGTAATCTGAGTCATTTTGGACCCTGTACAGCTCGTTGCTGTAGAGACCGCAGCCTCAGACGGCATTCTGGATGGTGTTAAAAAAGGGACAGCTGTTGGACGATCGGCCGACAGTGCTGGGTTGGAGCTTGCGGATGCATATGCGGGAGACATGAGGCATGTGGACTGTGCCTGCCCCTTCACTGGGCTTCTCGATTATGAGATAAAAGACGACTAGTAAGGATACAGTGACATACCTTAGCATGAGGAGGACTAGAGCAACAGACAATAGTTTACCATCATACATACTGATGGGTAACAGACACAGCACAAGTTGAGAGATCTCTAGCTGTTAAGTTATATACTTATATAACTTTCTATCAGGAATAGGAAACCCTAAAGTCGGAGACTCTCTGAGGCGTACTGCACCTTAATCCTTCTCATTCTCCATGCTGGTATAAAGAGAAAATCTCTGCCTACATGCCATATTTACTCTTGAAGCTTCAGGTCTAACATTCATTTACTTCAAACTTGTCGCCCGATTGTGGCTTTACTGCACTACGGCGCAGACCTCATCTCACTAGCAACCAAGCAGATACAACTAGGCAAGATGTCTACTGGATGGCAGTGTGGGCATGGCTGGACGCCCCCTGCAGGCCTAAGACCTATACTACAAACTTCGCATAGGCCGATGCATACAAGGTCCCTTCTTAGAGGCGAAAATCAAAGGCATCTCTGCAATACAGGCCTGCCTCCGAGGAGGCATTGGTTCATTGATGACGTACGGGCCATAGATGGACGCGCTCATTATCGAGTTTGCATCTGGCTCTGGGAGGATGAAATCTACCAGCTAAATCATTTGAGAATCACCACCACAGAAATCAGGAGAACCGGTGCTTGCGTACGTCATCGAGTGCAGATATGGCTACCCGAGAACCAACTGCCAGAGTCAAAGACTAGGTGTTTTCAATTAAGGGAAGAGAGGATGAGGTCTCTAAGGAGCTTTCGCGGCTAAGGTTAAAGGAACAGGACTCCTGCCTGCTCTCTACATCCTGGTGGTAGTGGCATGCAACCACGGTGAAACGAAGTGTCTTGATAAGATATGTACACGAATGTTAGCCAATTCTTTTTCAAGCCTGTCCGAATACAGTAGGGTAAACAATGGGGTTATAGTTCAGTTCTAGACATCAGTTTAGGAACACAATTCCTATCAGTCGGGTTGAGCAGGATCCTGCTTGACAAGTACCGTGACTTTTATTGCAAGCCGCTCATCCATATAGAAATCGATGCTGAGATTGCCACTTGTACTGGAGTGATTGCTAGGTTACAATGATATGAAGTTTCAGGCAAGTAAAATACATACGTGAAAAATTAGTAGTAAAGTACACTCATATCTGGCTGCACGATATTCCTTGTAAACCATGGACTTGTAATAGTAAACAGGCATTATGGAAAGACGTAGGGTTTGCCTGCTGCAAAGTTATCTGCGATATATTGATTCACGTCAGCAGTTTCATCAGTATATATAGAGACCATTAATCCAGATTCAAGAGAAGAAAGTAATTTCTGCGTTGATCAGGGTTAAGTGACCTAATATATTTCAGAATCTCACTGCAAACATTATCATGGGGCGATTCTTAAAGGTCTGGATGCGTGAGTAGTCCTTCTATGTCTATGCGGGAGTTGCACTAATAAGCATAGCATGGCATCATGGGGCTAAATCAAAAAGCTACGAGAAACGAATTACTCAGAAAGATTCTCCTAAAAAAATCCCTGCTGAAGGAGTTACACAGAAGTGCTCTCAGAACTTCCGAATGGATCTTCCCCCTGGGACCGTGCAGTCAGATATAGACCAGAGAATTTTCTATCCAGACTGGACCTTGAGGCCGGGATGGAAAGTATCAATTCTTGGGGTTCGGACAAAATGCGGCTATGAACATGAATTTACCCATAAAAAGACAGGAGGGTCGTACTTAGAGCTTGATTTGTTTCGGCGTCGAGAATGGTGGGCGCAAATCACTGAGGACGCGAGACAGGAGGAGCTGGCTAGAACTAGCAAATTTGCGCCATACTACGGAGACGGAGGCGGGTTTCCATGGTGAACAAGCGGGTACTATGTACCTTGGGTCTAGTGTTGTAATGCTCATGATTATTTCTCAGTAGACCGAGTGCTGTCCTTAAACATGATCGAATGCTGCAATCCCCTGACAGATAATGATCCGATTTCAAAGGCGTCCGTACTGTATGGAATAATCTAGGTAAGAAGGGCACAGGATAGGACGGTAATCTTGAAGAATGCTTTACCTTTAAAGCATGTCAGTAGGAGCTAGGATGTTAGGTGAATATTGATAACCTTCATATCACCTCTAGTACAGTTGGTAAAGCCCTAGGCCAATAACGCTAAAGACTCTTTGTAGGTCGGCTCAAGAGCAGTGTTGCCCCCATCACCAAACCTGCATCTGCGGCCTGCAAGCTGGGGAAGTGCAACTGACCTTGTGGAAGTATAAATAAGACCAGCGTTCCAGAGTTTAACAGCCACTATTCAGTTGGTTTAATGCCATCCAAATGAGGTGGACCTTCTCCCAAAGTAGAAGCATAAAGTCCCTGGTGCCTCGGAGCTGGAACATTTCCGAACATGATTATCGCAGCCGGTCTGATTCGCCAACGAAATATGTTAGGATGCTGCTTGATATGGAGAAGATTCCTATGGTTGACAATATCTTGGCTGCTGGATTTTGCTGGATCCTTTTGGCAGGGTACCTGGTTTTCCCTGGCACGTTCATGTCCCTCCGCAAGTCTGCGTCGTTCAAGGAAACAACCAGCAACAGTCAGGCTGGCAGGTCCGCATATCAAGCTGTACAGAATATATCACTCCTCGCCACAGCTGCAGTGCTTTGCTTCCTTGGTCTGGTGGGTGCTGCTTGGCTGTGTTACCGAAATCGGAGCAACTACGTATGGCTCGCTCGGAAAGTGTTCTTGTAAGTTACTGGCTACGAGCGACAAAGGTAACAAAACTAATGGGAAAATGCATAGACCTGTTCTCATAAATTCGGCGACTGGGTTTTTCAATACATTGATTAATGTGTACACAGCGCGAGGAAGATCATGGTCTGTAACAGCGACTGTGACAGCTGCTGTGACTGGGACGTTTGCTTTTATTTCTAGTGCCCTGTTCCTTGTCTACAATAATTATTTATTCAGTCGTCTTGAGAGAGCTTTTGACGCTGAGATGAACGCAACTTAAAGGGGGAAAGGCGCCGGGTTTGCGGTTCCAGTTATCCAATAAATCTGATACTCTCGCCAGAAATTGCAGGATATCAACGCTTCCAGGCTTAATTATAAAGAGTAGGCCGCAGCATTAGTAGCCTTGATCAACAGCTGAATATTTTACAACCACGGCCGGAGAGTCCATGTGAGTTCCAGATGTCTTCATATGCTTATTCATTCCGAAGACGGATAAGCAAATGCCATCGGTGACCTAGAGAAGATTGGCTGATTGCTCTGCAGACAAACTATGTCCAATCCCGCTAATAGGAAACGCCGCTTAGAGCGTCTTAAATGCCGGGAAGCACTTTCCAATTATCTACGTAAGTAGAGCGCCAAGGACTGTGAACCCCCGTCCCTAACAGAATACAGACAGTGAGCTGTCACTATCAGTCGCCCCGTCTGAAGTGCGACTACACCCGTTACGGGGTGATAAGTATATATGGCAATGCCACCAAAATAGGCGATACCTATTTGCAAGACATCTGAGTGACCTGTCGACAAACTCGTATATCGAGATAAGAACGGCATTAAGCAAAAAAGAGATCTGGGCCGTTCCAAATGATGGGATCAACGATCGAATACAGGATGACCCTGATCTTGAGATCTCCCAAATTCGCCCTGAACAGAACGCGGAAGAACTACGTGCAGATTTACAAAAGGTTAGGAAGGACTTGGAAGAGGTTACAAATCATCAGATCAAACTAGAAGAAGAAAAAAGGCAGCTAGAGAGAGCCCTTCGAATGCAAAAGAGGAGAGCGGAGTGGCTACACCAGGTTGTTCTTGGAAATGAAGCGCATATTCGAGGGGTATTGAACATGGTTCAGCAGGTATATACGGTCTTCAATAGTGAGGAGACAGTACCGCTATACTAATGATGATACCTACAGTATAAAACACATTCTTCAGMAATCCAAATGGCTTCATGGCTGGTTATGAAATGCAACCAGCCCTATTCATCACTTGACACAACCATAAAGCATTTCGAACAGTAGAACCCGTACCAAGCGACCTGCTCTGCCAGTTCATCAGCTGAGAGTCTCAAAGTGACCAGTTGGGAAAAGCATATACCTAGCCGCTGCATCAAGGACAAGCCAGACCAGCGAAATGACCTCCGCCTAGCAACGCACACAATATTGAAGCTATAGTGAGGGCAAGGAGAGCCAGTAGTGTACTGCACAGAGAGGCTATATCAGTGCGAGCGCTATCTAATCCTGCGTCGCTTGCTAAAGGCTTGACGAAGCCTGAGTCATCCCCGGACTTTGATCTCGCCATGTATAAAGGTGTAGAGACGAATGAGAGTGAATATTAATATGAGTGGTCAAGGTTAAAGAACCTGTGCAACCTTTTAATTTATATCGGGCTACATATCAATCATCAATATGAACTACACGTTACTTGAGTACTTGGATATTGTGAGATTTGACTGGCTTGACCATAAGAGGATAAGTGGTTACTGTAGAGAAGTGTCGAGTGCCTACCAAATGAGAACATTATTTTTAGATCGAAAGATATTCACCAAATGGGCTGTTTGCAAGCGAGCTCATCTATTGATCTGGGTTGTGATTCCAGAGACCGCATCCTGTTCTAATCGAAGGGAGGTATGAGGCTTGCTGATTAACGGCAGAAAAACCGTCAGATTCAATATCTCTGGGCAGCACTGCAGACAGCCTAGAACATCACTATATACTCGTCAAAGGCTCGTTGATACCTCCAGCTGAACCTCTACCCTCCATTGTTAACCCGCGATCTCAAGTAACAACCTTTGATTCGTTCCTAGCTAGGTGGTGTTGGACAATTCAAAGTACGTAATAATGCTTGTTAGTATGATCCTGGTGACCTGATATCCATTATATGGGCTGGCTTCAATAAATCTTTGGAAGCTTACCATACTTGTCAATAGTATATAAATGCCAATTTGATCATTCTTCTTTCCTCTTTCCATTAAGGGAGAGCTATGTGTCTTCAATAGACATACCAAAAATATCTACATCCCGATTCTGGCTTAATAGACGGGAGAAGCAAGAAAGTGCCTTCGTCGCAAAAAGAATAGTTGCACAGCGAGACTAAGCTTGACGCCGCTTCCATAACAAGATACATATCTACCTCTTGCCTTTCAATCCACCTGTTGGTATCGGGTATAGTATACCATTTCGACCAAAGCTCAGCATCAGCCAGGCGACTCGATCAAGTGGTCCCCTTTCTGAAAGAACATTTCCTTCACTGGCTGGAGTCGATGAGTATTTAGGGCTAATATCCGAATCTTGATGGAGGCATTGCTTAAATTTACGAAGGTGAATCATTTAATCTGTTGGCAGCTGATTACTAATCTTTGCTTGAATTATAGGATACTTCCAATACTACCATAACTTGGTTTCTCTCGGCCGCTCGCAGATTTATTTTGAAAAAGATTGTAAACATTGCTGACAAGGCGCCACTCCAGCGGTACAGCTCCGGCCTGATTTTCGCACCACAAAAGGCGTTGAATTGGGGGCATTTTGTGAGAGAGCTGCCTGATTGGTTATCAAAAGGCCCAAAAGTGGAAGAGAAATGGAGTCCAGAATTGCAAACCTTGGAGGCCCACTCTCATTGGGTTTGGTCTGTCACCTTCTCACAGGATGGCCAGCTACTAGCATCTGGCTCTGAAGATAAAACTATCAAGGTCTGGGATCCTACCACTGGCGCCCTCAAGCATACTCTAGACGGTCATTCTGACTCAGTTTGGTCAGTCGCCTTCTCACAAAAGGGCCAGCTTCTAGCATCTGGCTCTGATGACAAAACTATCAAACTCTGGGATGCTATCACTAGCGCCCTTAAGCATACTCTAGAGGGCCATTCTGACTCAGTTTGGTCAGTCGCCTTCTCACAAAAGGGCAAGCTTCTAGCATCTGGCTCATGTGACAAAACTATCAAGCTCTGGGATTATACCACTGGCGCCCTCAAGCATACTCTGGACGGACATTCTGATTCAGTTCTGTCAGTCGCCTTCTCGCAAGATGGCCAGCTTCTAGCGTCTGGCTCTGATGACAAAACTATCAAGCTCTGGGATCCTACCACTGGCGCTCTCAAGCATACTCTAGAGGGCCATTCTGATTCAATTCTGTCAGTCGCCTTCTCACAAGATGGCCAACTTCTAGCATCCGGTTCTGATGACGAAACCACAATCTCTGGGATCCCACCACTGGCGCCTTCACTCTGAGTGTTGGCGGTATTACCACCAACATTGAATATCAACCTGGAATCATTCCCAATAACCCAATAAGGAAAGGAGTCGGCAATTCGTGAGGGCGAGCATGACACAGTGTGACTTACTAAGCAAGATGGGTCTCTAGCTTCCTTCCTAGGGGATGGCTGTACAAAAATTTCCGGACATGATGTGCCCCAAAGTGCCCACGACATTTGATTCAGTCTGACCGTCGATTTACTCTTTCAATTCGTCTGACCTAACATGTTGCACTCTAGCTAATTAGCAATTTCGGTCAAAGAAGCGTAACCTGATCACCATCAATGGTAATGTTTGCAGCATATGCACATCGTTTATTGGGCTCACAGAATCCATGGAAGAGCATCTTATCACCACATCCATAGACAGTCCCTCCGCCAGGTGAGGTTAGTGCATAGTCGCCAGATTTGAATAACCTCTGACCAGACTTGATGTATGGGCCTGTGATCGACTTTGAGGTCGCCCAACGCACATCATACTCAATGTCCGTGAAGCAATGGGTTGAGTAGAAAAGGAAGTATGTGTCACCATGCAGGATAAGGTTAGGGGCTTCAACCAGAGGTCCATCACTATCATCACGGTCAAGAATTGGGATAGCGTCCCCAATTAGCGTAAAGCCATCATCTTCTACTCTCTGTAGAAGAATTGGGGTGGGCACCAGAGGAGTGATACCGTTGTTACAGTCACCACCATGGCCAATGCTATTACCGTCTAACTTGAAAATGACATAGCGGGTACCATCTTTGTCAACGAACCCCGCTGGGTCAATTGAGCCTCCCTGGTTCAGCCGGCATGATAGTGGTGTCTCATTTGGCACATATGGTCCTGTAGGATCCGTATTTTCGGAGACAGCAACACCCACGCAATGATGTCTCACCATCTCTTTAGCCTCGCCGGAATAGTACATAACATATCGACCATCAGTCTTAGAAGTTGATTAGAAGCTGACAAGTAGAGAAAAACTAGAGCACATACCCGCCTAATTACATCTGGTGCCCAGTGATCTCTTTCAGTCTCCCACCCTGCAAGAGTTGGCAAGGCCTCTTTGTTGAGAAGAGTCCATGTCTTGAAATCTGTCGATCTAGCCACCTGGATGCGCTTGCCGTTGCCATTTGTGCCAAAAGCATACCATGCCCCATCTGTGCTCCGTACGAATCCAGGGTCCGGGAAATCCGAATTAATCGCCATCCACGGTCCTCTGGCTTCCATAATGGCAGAAGTGAGGACAGCTACGACAGCTATCATTGTAGTAAAATATAAGAGCAAGTAAGTTAATTGAAGAGTCCACATGCTCGCAGAACGGATAGACAAATTTAGTGAATATCTCCTGGGATCAACGAAAGAGGTCTGTGAACTACGTCTCTGGAGCTTGGGATGCCTCATGCTTTTATATTGACCATGAAGGAAGGTAATGGTTTCATTACACAAATATATGAAGCAGGAAATTCATGAAAACCCAGCACGAACGGTATGACAGCCAATGGCCTGTACTTCTACTGCCACATTGAAATTCGTGATGTCAAGACTATTGAAGCAAAAAGGACCTATATGTGCGGCATTTCCTCGTTTCGCTGATATCCATTCATCAGCCGTTCTTTATATTCCCGGATTTCCTTATCCTGCTGAACCAGAACGCAGCAAGGGCAGCCGAGAGACTTGAGACAATCACCGTGCGTTGAGCCCGTAATATTCAGGCGATCTCGTATTTTGGTCCTCTTTCTTGCCATCAAGATCCAGTGTAAGCCGCAGAAGCCAAGGCACAAGAACCGACAACACTGATTTTCATTTTAGCTTCTTCGATTTATCAACTTCGCAAACGGGAAGCCTACATTTTCATTACACCCGTCATAGCACCTGCCCTCTTCTTCTTTTTCGGGATTGTCGAGCCGGGAAAGCGTTTCCCCAAAAAGGCAGCATGGGAGGCATGCGGCATATATAGCTGCATCTCGGGTCAATAGTGAACATGGCGATATCTCTGGGCCACATACTTATACGTAATGGCGTGCAACAACCATGGAGCAGGCCATGGGACCATTGAGTTGTGGCTTCTCCGCTGGAAGCCATTGAGTGGAGCGTCCGGCTATAACAGGTATTAAAGGGCAAACGGATCCTGGGTCCTATCTTTGGGCAGACTATCCTGCTAGTATGCAGTTCTTGAATTATATTCAGCCAAGTGCGCGGATCCGAGATTAAATAGAAAAACGTGCACAGTACTTCCGTATTGGGACCAGGGATACATTCCGATTACCCACAAATTCTGGAACTAGAGTGCTGAAAAGGGTCATCTAAATTAAGCGTGTCTTGTAACATTAAAGTGGTTAGGTAATAGACCAGAACTGAGACACTGTTTTTCTCCCATTTTCCGAGCGCTATCTGCTGTATCTGTTGACGGCCGTCTGCATATATACGTATTGCGGTTAGTGTTGACCTGCAATGATACTGTAGCTCATAAATTGCACCGGGGAGTAAGGCCAGTGAGCAGGATTGACACACAAAACTGATCCCATCTTCGAAGCGACCTTCACAAAACACATCCAGCTCTCTATTCTTATGAGAAGCGCTTAAACCTGTCTCGGCACATATTTATATGTGTACATGACGGAGCCAACTGCCCATAAAGAATCGTGCCGTATTTCCTTCCCACATCCTGCGAAAATGCGTCTATTCGATATTTTGCGTCATATTATTGCTCCCATCACTCGTTACTTCTCTGGTTCTTCTGATGATACCGGAGAAGTGCTTCCTCTACACGACCGCCAAGAACGGATTCCACTACCATGGTCTGCCATTTTTTCAAAAGAGGACTGGCTTCATAAAGTCATGGAATTGGGAGGCCAGCCTGCCTTGATTGGTTCTCGCCTTAGCAGCGTTTCTTGCCCTGGTGAAACTGGGAAATTCCATATGGTGCTTCTCACAAACTTCATGAAAGACGAGGCTCCGAGTGAATCACTAAGACAACTCTTTTTTGGATGCCTGAAGCAAGGTTATGCATATCACCAGAGGGGCCAGTATGTGGACGAGATCAAAATCGGAAGCCATATCACAGTTGACGTCACTCAAGCTTTGCGCGGGCCCGCATGGCTTGAAGTAAAAGCGAGGCGCATTAAGCAGCTTTTCTTTCTTGAGCACAAATGCCTTCACTCACAATATTGTTTCTTCAGCGAGGGGCGCATTGGGACTCTACAACCACAAAACTTTACCAGACAAGACTGGCATACCATTGCTACGCTGCGGGACTTCTCTCAAGGTGTAATCTTACACGTTCCCCATGGGGAAAGAGCGTTTGAAGTCCTTATATTTGCAAATCGTGGAGAGTATTGATAGGGAATCAGCTGGTAAAACTCTTGTTGTTACTGCGTGACTTGATGCACACTGGCGACCGTTTATATTCTCATTTGCTGTACGTACTCTATCCAGTGTGAACTGGAGTGGGTTTTTGATCTTGTACAGTAGTAACGGTACTCTGTAGTATAGCTCGGCTCCGAAACCAATCGGGAACAAAAGCAGCTAAACCATTTCCAATCACCCTGACTTACTGTCTAGTTGCCAACGGTGTCACAATAGGGGAAAATGAGAATTCTACATTCCCAACGCATCCAACATAGCAGATCGTTCTTGCATCGGGATTTAAACAATGATCCCGCAAATACTAGGAGACCGCACAATACTGTTGAAACCAAGCCTTGGCATCTTACAACTGTAACGAATCATGATCTCTAGCAGAAGAAATGGTAATGTCTCGTCTGCTGTCCCTTTGCGGATGTACACGTTCATTTTCAGCTGTCAACCACAAATACGAACACATTGTCAGTTGGCTATCCATCTCTCCGATTCCCAGATTGGCAATGGGATGTGAATGCAGTACATAGACGCATGGATTGAACCTCCTTAAAAAGTCATGGGGCTGCCACTGATTTGGTTATGTTACGCGAAGAAGATGCAGAAATTGTAGAAAGGTTAAGTTATCCTTGGAGAAACAATCTCGTAGGATCAATCAATCGAGAAGAAATCTTTCAAAGATTAAAACCTCGGTGGCAGAATGAGGATGGTCATTCTGTGGATTTCACCAAGGAAGAGGTATTCGTTGATGTTTCAGCAGCTGAGTAGTCAAGAATTTGGATAATAACCCATAGTGAATTTCTCGTCATACAGTAGAAATTCCATCATTTCCAACGAGAAAAGCCTTGATAAATGGTTTAGGACTTGGGGCAATGGCGTAATCTCCAGAACAGGTGACCGTGTTCCTACGGTAATGTAAATATACAATGCTCAAGATGGAATCAACTTAACCATTCCTCGTAACTGACCTCTTAGACGCTTAAAGAGTTCGTCTCCGCCGGTTTCCAACAAATTGGGCACTTTGCGAGCTTCTCGTTTGGCGGACCACCATGTTGTCCATCTATGGCATTGTGTGCGTCTATACATGGTCGACACAGAAAGTGGTAACACGCTGTTTGCACCAGGTGTATCTGGGGAGTAGTAGACTGGCAACTATGGCAGAAGTTTATACCTGACTTAACCATTCTTGGGCGGATCCAGTCTTCAATCTCAAGTCGACTTTTGAGAAATATAATTTCGTCTTTGAGGTCCTGTAGATGCTTTCTTTCTTTGGTACGCCGGTGAAACCGCATGGCTTAATGTGGCTTTATAGCACTTGTCAAATCACAACTAGATACAGAAATATTCTTGATTCTATCCTGAGATACAACTTTTTCGTCTATTATTTATACCTCCTTCGGGTATAATAAATTAAGAGAAAGACCCTCAATAATGGCGAGGGTATCTCCTACAGAGGGACGAGCTGGAATATCCAGTTCCTTTAGGCTTGACACTTTGCTGAGCGTTGTGCAATATAGCATTTGCTGTATATTCAAAATACTGGGCGCGTGGAGCACCCTTCAATAAGATATGGTATATATATTTCTACCACAAACTATAACATCTTTCGATTTTTGCTTATGTCTTCACTTATCCTCTTAATTTTTTTAATGATGCGTCACACAGTTCTTGAATTCCTCTGCCTAAGCCTTCTTGCCATCCAGTATGTGGTGGGATTAAGATTTGCCATGTATATCGATGAGTAAGGGCGTTCGTACATCTAAATGAGCAATATTTGCTAATGTTTAAGAAACCACACCATTGGCCTCCCAGGCTTGGACCAGACCCAGGGCATAACACACGCGATCATGGCCTTTGCAAATCCCACTTTGTTTAATTCTGATGCTCCTGCTCAGTTTAAGCCATTTGAACCCGTTGGAACAATGCGCAAGCGCTTTGGAACTGACACTAAGGTCATGATTGCAATTGGGGGCTGGGGGGATACCTCTGGGTTCTCTGAGGGAGCGAAAGATGAAGCATCCCGCACACGTTATGCGCGCAATGTTGCTGAAATGATTAACACCTTGGGCTTTGATGGCGTCGGTGAGTATCCAGTTGACGAGTGTTTACATAATGCTGACGATGAGGTGTAGATATTGATTGGGAGTACCCTGGTGGTAACGGAAAAGATTACAAGAAAATACCCGACAGCCAGAGGACTGGAGAAATTGAGACCTACCCTCTATTTTTGAAAGCTATCCGTCAAGCCATTGGTCCAAACAAGATACTCTCAATTGCTGTTCCTGGTAAATGCACCGATATGGTTGGTTTCACTAAGGAGCAAGGTCCTAAGATCTGGCCCTCTGTGGACATGGTGAATATTATGTCTTATGACCTCATGAACCGCCGTGATAAAGTCACAAAGCACCACACAAGTGTTATGGGCTCACTTAACACTGTTAACGCATATGAAGGGATTGGTCTGGATCCTACTAAAATTAACCTAGGCTTCGCTTACTATGCTAAGTGGTTTATGACAGATCCTAATTCAGACTGTCATAATCGCCCACTTGGATGTGCAGTAGTGGCTTTGGAGAATCCAGATGGTACAGATGCAGGTACATCTGGGGTATTAACCTTTGAGAAGAGCACCATGGCGCCTGCACCGGATAACCTGAAATCTTCCACAGATGGAGCCTGTGGGTTTAGTAAGGGGACTAAGTGTCCAGCAGGTTTATGCTGTAGCCAGTACGGCTATTGGTATGTGCTCTCCCTTATTCCTCTCATGTAGCTGACAATATCAAACAGTGGCAGTGATGAGAACTTCTGCCAAGCTGGTTGTCTGTCTGATTATGGTGAATGCAAAGGTATTTCGGTCACAGACTCATGGCGTCGCGCGTGCAAGAATGGCAAGACAGATGAGCAGGCTGGTGGACAGTACTACTGGGATAACCAGGCCAACCTCTTCTGGACTTGGGACACGCCTGCTATTATTAAGCGCAAGTTCAAGGATATTGTGGATGTGGAAAATCTCGGTGGGGTGATGGCCTGGAGTCTGGGTGAGGATACCCTGAACTGGGAGCATTTGAAGGCCATGCAGGAGGGTGTGAAAGGGATCGCGTGTCATTGATTAGGGTGGTGGTGATGAGGACCCTGCTCTTGCTACTACTTTATCTACATTGCAGTGGTGATGGTTTGAGGGTCGGTTTTCCGAACCGCAACTGATGGCAAATAGCCCACAGCAATACTATCTCATTGAATATCACCTGCTACTGCTAAGCTAGTGGCACCCTTTTAGGGTAGAATATTATCTAAAAACATTCTTGTTGTGATGAATCCGATAACTCACCCATGAAGACGCTAATCCTTGGACCAATCAAAGTGATCAGCTGTCTTCTCAAGGATTGATGCCATGGCTTCATAGCTCTATCTCCCATCTTATGCATTTTTATAAAAAATATTGCTAGCATGTGCAAGAAGGGTGAGTATAATATCGAACTGTTTCTCACGCTTGACATGGTCTTGGAGGTTATGATAGTATCTGGATATGAGTTCCCTAGCTTTTGTTATCTCCTGTTGCGCACCTGTATTTTCGGGATCGTCTAAGAGCTGCAAAACACGGGGTTTGACCTCTCTATAGATGCGTTTGATAGACTCTGGAGCTTAACGCTTTGTACTGTAGTTGTTGCCGCTGTCTTCTTCATTGCCCTTCCAAAGTCTTCCTTTTGCATTTCAACTTGTGGTAAGTCTTTTATTTTGTAGTCGCCGTCCTCATCGTAAGGGTCACAATCGTAAAAGTGATCATTGTCATCGTCATCGTCATCGTCAGCTGGCGTTTGTGTACTCAGTGCGGCCAATCTTGCTCCAACTGTAAATTCTGCGCCTGGCTTTTGCGTACACACGGCGGCCGGCCTTTCTCCAAGTTGGACTTTTGCTGTCGGCTTTTTAATTCTCAAAATTCTGAGCTTACTGAAGGCCATTCTGAGCCCTGTGTTCTCCCTGAGTATTTTTTCTCGAAAGGTTGGGAGTTTTGCGGTGAAGTAAACTTACAGTTGAAGGCCATTTTAGCTCTTCCTTGTCTTACCATACTGAAACTTGAGTAGCTGACCTTATTTTCTTTATATTTTGTTGGTTGACCAAAGGCGGAGCCACCTTTATATGAGCTCAATGGGTCTCCCAAACATTGCGTATGTTGGCAACGCTCAAATTCGCTTCCCTGACATGATGACGGACGCTAAATATTTTGCAAAAAGGGAGGTGCTCTATTAAATTCGTAAATTCGTGACTTCTTGTAGATATGGATGACTTGGCGTTCGTATGAGGTCTCCATAATTTGATGTCCTGGGTAACAACAGGAGCTATCCTTTTGTGTGGCTTTTTATGTTACATCTGACCATAAAAATTCGAAAGTAAGTTCCATGGAATATCGGAGCACACCAGGGCATATTTTCTATTTAAACTCTGAACAGCCGGACCAGCTGGCCCGTAACCCAACCTCTGCTTTCAATAGCCGTGCTTTCACCATGGGACTTCCAGGTGGGTAAGAAAATGATCCTTTTGATCTCAAATACTTACAGAAGTTCCAGCTTGGCCTAACCGGGAGCGCGGTGCTCGATTTAAGCTGGAATCGTTTTTGCCCCCGGATACGAGGCGGTCAAGCCTGGACGCTGCATTGTTCGACGAAGATTGGCGTTTAAGAGATGGTTGGACCTGCGAGTACACAGATGGAGGGGGCGCGATTTTTGTCTTCAAGAATAAGGGGGACATAGATGGGCCAGGCATCACAGACACACAGTTAAAGAAGTATCGCCACAAGCAACCGCTACCAGCACCACGTCGTAGCGGTGGCAGCCTTTTCGGCTAGAACAACGGTTTGAACTTTGACAGATCTTAGATCTTCACACCAACCTGAGGCGACGGCCTAGTTTCAGTTGAATATTTAACAAAGTGACTGCCATAAGACTTTGAGGTCTCTTGTAAATAAGTTACGTAGACGCAAGATAAAGGTGACCAGTATGCTACGTGTCCTCAAAATAGCAAAATGACCGCCCCAGTCATGGCACCATTACAGGGATTGTAGTTCACTGATACAATAGGATCAGCGATTGCGAGGCGTAACACATTTATACACTGTCCCTCTAATACAATAGCATGTGGAGCAACATCTTGGCGAAACCAGCTTCATCGACCGCGTAACGATACTATGTCAGGCACTCCGCTAAATTGTCTACCTTTCAGCCCTCCCTGTATAGTCTACCTAAATATGGGATCGAGCACCGTCGTACCGGTTTATCTTTGAAAAGTTTTACGAGCCTTCAGGAGGGCTTGCTAGCTTGATTTGCCTACCTAGACTCACGTAGAAGCCAGTCAACGATTGAGAGTAATAACTAGATATCAGAAGCCATAGAAATCAGGAGCAGCCTTACCTGCCAGGTTCAGCTCTCTATGGCATTAACCTATCATTCTTTTTTTTACAGTATTATGACGATGACACTCAAAGTCTGTCTGGTTTGCAGCTGCCCTTCTAGAAACTTCAGCAAGTTCACAACTGATACCGGAGGGACTTGGAGCGTTTGACACCTCGCTCTCGCCCCAACCATACCAGTGATGACGAAGAATAGCATATTATGAACGTGAATGTCTAAATTGAGATATAGTACGCACTTGGAAAGCATAAATAGAACATCCGTCGCCCTGAATTCATGTTGTCAAAGCTCAGAACTTCAAGCCATCAACATGCAAATCTCCAGTGTCATCTCTTTTTCTCTCCTTTCTACCCTTGCCTCCAGCGCAGTTATTCATTCCGATTTCGCGAAGCGCAAGTCTGTTGACTGCCAGAAAATTCAGGTTGCTCTTGGTGAGGCCGGTGCATACTATCGAGGTAGACTGAGCGGGTACTACGGGCAAGCATATGTATGTCCACTGAGAATGACTTGAGAAAGCGGTTACTAAGTTCATTTCAAGATGACCTTTGCCAATAATCTTCAAGCCTTCGAGAATCTAAGCAGTCGCACATTGCGTCAATGTTATGATATGGCATCTATCTAGGTTATTGACGTCTGAACATAAGTGTGTTTCTTGTATGTAAATAGGAGGACTGGTTGCAGGACTAGGCTAGAATAGGAGTAGATTCAAAAACATCGATAAGACCGGAGAATCAATTGCCAGTCTGACTGAATCCCGACCGGCCCGTTACAAGTAGCACTATTATATATGTACATGCGGATTATATGAACAAAAATTATAACTCTGATCCTTGAATGATCTATTTATCGCGGATCTTGACATCAGGCACAAGACTAGTATTTACAGGACTTCTAGAGCTGCAAAACATGGGTTTAATTGCTGCTACACATCTCTTCTGGATTAGGTATATGTTCCTACTTGGTCGCTGGCCGGAGGGCTGCAGGGTGCTGACACAAAGATTTAAGGCCCAATGGCCGAAAGGGGGAATGATGGCTGCTGGCCACCCCGAAGTGGATACCATATTCCTTCTATTTTCGAAAGGGCACTCATTCATCCCATTAGCCCATTAATGCAAAGAAGCCACAATCCCTGAACGTGGGAGATCATAGTGGAGGAGGAAGCGAAAGGAAGGGATATGTCGATCAGCAGACCACTGGTCGACCCCATAGCAGGCTCCAGATCAGGCATTGTGCTCAATGCTTCCCCCCTTACCCTGGATGTACACAGACACGAGATCGAAGAATAGATTTGAAAGAAGTTAAGCTAGTCCAGGACTGTATGATGCTGACAGAGGAAAACTTCCCGTCGATTCTAGGATATATGAAGCGTCTATGGTCATCCAGCTAATGAGAACTCGATATGGCGTATGCGATGCGAGAAAGTCCATTTCAGGAACATCTCGGCCTGGATTTCTTTCCATTAGCGATGACAAAATACTCTCGGTTAATTATTTTAGTCTCACATTTCGGGTGAAAAGTCGCTCGGGTTGTCCTGGGATCGGACTGCCAAACGTGACTGAGGTCTGCTCCATCAATAGTTTAAGATGATGAATTCTGGTCCAGTCAAAGCTGCGACTGTACGAAAAAGCGAACCCTTGGATAGTTTCGATTGACCGCGGGGAATACTCAGCATAGAATTCACAGAGTTCTCCAAGAACAGAAGGGGGACGGCTCCGGTAAAAAAGCATAAGACCTGTGATTGACTGTCGAGCGCCGTCATGATAAACTCGTATATGAGAAATTCCAGTCACAGGCGCGGCCGAGCAAAGAGCCATCTCTGGCCAAGGATTGCCGTACATTTTCCAGACCCAATATTGCCGGTGCACGCGAGCGTCCATGCCTACAGGCGTCACGGGCGGTCGTTTAGGGCTTCGAAACACTCCAAAGAAAGATAGGTGGTGGTCGGGCGAACACTTTCCGTTATCAGCAACAGATGTGGAGTAAAGCAACGGAAAATCTGCTCTTCCTACCTTTCCTAGGGCGATTCCAGCGACATTGGCTGCCGAGTATAGTAATGCCGCAGACGGACTCCCAAATGTCACAGAGCGTCTTAAGTTTGTAATGAACTATCATCACAATCAGCAGTTCGTCAGTCGTATGGGGACGGGATGCTCACGGTTATGGCAAAATGCCCGTTAATTGGCTCGGCACCGAAAATCAGAGACGTAATAGTCTCCGATCGCAACAAGGGGAAGGAAAGCTTGATATACGGGTCGGTTACAAAGCCAAGAGTTTGCCGTTCAGCGCGACAAATGAACTCTAAGCCCGTCAAAGCAAATGGACCAAAGCGAGGAGTGACATATGCGTTCACGGCTGTGACCTCGCGAAACCCTCGTGTGAATGTCGATAACGGGCAAAGGCAATACCCACAGCTGCGCTTATCGTGCATGTAGGTCCAGCTCAGAGATAAGTCCACAGGAGATGCGGTAGGATAAATGCTCCTATTTCTGATGTCGTTCTGGAAAGCAAGCTGTAGCACTTTCACGTTCTGTCTCGATGTTAGTCCGCTGTTGCTCTGACTGAGCGGCAACCTATGTCATCCATGAAAAACTAAAGGCTTACATCGTATGAGACCACGAACTCACTCTGGGAAGAATCGCACTCGAGAACGATGAACGACCCTTTTGCTGGCAGTAGCCCGTACCAATGCGATAACCAGCCTGTTATATCTTTGACTTGCACGGCAACAATATCTTCTCGGGCAACAGCGACGTGAAGTCCCCTCAAACTGGCCACTCGTACGGCGTGACGAACACGGCCCGTGTGGCCGAATAGTGTCCCGTTGAGTGCAATCCCACATAGAAATTGATGCCGCCCGAGCCGGTTGAACCAGAATGTTATATACCTCACGTCGTTGGTTCGCATCGCATATCGGGATGAAGGTCGCTCTGTCACGAGTGTTGCACTGTAAGGTACATTGTGCGTGACACGCGATGTGGAGTTAGGATTTTCGATGATAGTGGAGATTAAGCGTACATTGTCCGATACGACCCTATAGTTCGCTGTGAAGGGAAATCGGGCTGGCGGCTGCTGAAAGATATTCCGGAGGAGGATTGGAACAGTTATTTCCGCGTCTGCATCTTCCTTGAGTCCGTATGTCTGACCAATTTCCCTGCAATGCCGAGGGCTCGGGCCTCTAGCCCGGAGAAATTCGCAGAGGTTTGAAACATCCTGATCTAGCTCGAGGAAGGTAAATATAGTCTGGATGACCTCAGTCGGACAGCGTGAGAAAGGTGACGGAGGTTCTGTTCTTTCCCAATTCTTTAGTGGCACGAAAATATCCTCATCCAGACGGCCAGTTGGACATGGGAAAGGGACCCTCGCCAGAAATGGTAACAATTGGATCAAGCGCTCGAGAAATACACTGACGTATTTTCCGTCGATGCTCGTGCKGCGGCTCAATGTCCTCTCAGCAATCAGCCAGCAGTCGGGATGTATGAACGCCTCGGTCGGGCTCCTAGCACGTGCATTGACCATCTCAGCCAGGCGGGCATCGGTAAGAGGAGGGAGTAGTACAAAGGTGACTGTCCGGATCCTGTCCGCACCTAACGTCTCCTGAACAGCATAGTGACTCTCACGCGTAATGCTCAGATTTCGTCCGCATAGCGGACATAAATGATTGATTGTCATGGCGGTCAATGGGTGATCGCAATTTCGGAGCTGCAGGGGATAAATTGGCCGCATTTAAAGCTGAGGGGAAACACTAGTCTCCCAATGGTGGATTAGCCAAAGCGAAGCATCAGGATCGGGACGCTAAGATACCCGCTAGTTGTGTACCACAGTGAAAACGGAAGTCGTGTCCGCCGCCCAATCACACACACTTGCTAGCGAAGCTTGTTTACTGGAAATCCCAATAAGTTTATCCATCGAGGATCTGGGAATTGCTCGAATGAATATTACATACTGTCACACCCTGGGATCCGTCTCTGCTGTTCTCTGCTAGTCAACTACTTTGAGAACGAGGTGGTATAGTCCTGGACTATATCCTATACTTGCGTGAGGCCTACCGACCAGGTAGTATATCGATGCAGTGATACAATGACCTCACGGGGGTCAAGGGCAATCCAAAGGTAGCACAAGAACAATAACAGTAGAGATAGAAGCAAGGCTATTGAGTACGTATGCCCAATAGTAGAGAGTAACTGACGAATCGGACTAGTGAAACTTGAAGTGAATAACTTGTATTGAACGCGAAGAACTCAAACAAGAACGCTAGGTACACTGGAAATGATCGACCTTATATAGTTCCCCCTTCGGTCCATACCTTGAGGTTATCGTGAGGTCCAATCATGGACTGTTTGGTCAAGGTCCATGACAACATTCCTTGGCATCAGTACCCTTGATCACGTGACTTCACCGCTTCACGTAAACCTGCAGGCTGCCGCCGCCTTTCTCGTAAACCCCGTCCAACCATACCATGCTGGCTGTAGATGTTCCATAACACATAACGTAATCGGTAAACGAGTGGGCCATGTAGGCCAGCGGGCCATCTCTATGTGGCATGGAAAATGGCCCTTCTTTGGACTTCAATATCTCGACCAAAGTACCTATTAAGGGCTTAATAGTAAGCCATATAGCTTAGCATACTTCTTAAAAAATAATTTCTGAACTATGTATACCTAGTTATACGACATACCTAACCTACTCTTTATAATATTCATCTTTGGGTGAGATATAGTTAAAAAGGGCCCTTTGCTATGGAATACAGAGGTGGCCCGCTGGCCTATATGGCCCGCTCGTAGACCGATTACGTTAGGAGTTTAGGAGGGGATTGACAATACAGCGCCCGTTTTACCAGAGCCAAAAGTATGTAATGATAATCGAGGATGAAGGCAGGATTAACAGATGCCTCAGTTGCGAGGGTCCTCAGCTGGGTTAAAGCCTTAGGACATTTACATGGCTTCAAAGGATATATGATCAACCGCGGGAGACACTATTAATTGAAGCCAGAAGGACAGCCTCCACAATAGAGGCTGCTCTGTGTTCTTGGTGACCTTTACAAAGACTTGCCAACTCTCAACGTCCTAGCGGAGTCTGCATTTCCGCATCCCAGGATGTCAAAAAGCATTATAGCGAGTTAAGAAAGATGTTGTGGCCAGCGAACTAAAATAGTTACCTTCATTAACGTAACGTAATGAACCACCGAGCCGCGGATACACCGAACCCCGAATTTTCGCCGCTCTCTCAAAATGTTTGAATACGGCGCGTGCTACCACTATCAATTTTATATAAGTCCCAATGGATCTAAAGGCAAACAATCGGGGTGGCAGATGCGAAGCACAGTGAGTCGCGGCAATAGCGAAAGGTTCAACAGAATATCGCAAGGCTTCCGTGATTCGTGGGGATCGAAGCTGACATTGAGCTCCTGTAGTGCCCTGGCGGCCGGGATCTTGAGCAAGCCATCCGATAAATTGCGTACTTCAAGAGACCGCACCAAATGGAGAACAAGATTGCCAACCAGTACTGACATTACTGCCAAGCTCGCTTAATTCAACTAATTGTGACATGACGCTGACTGGCGGATTCTGAACGCTGCGGTCATCACAATTCCAGTCTAACCCATCGCCTGAGATACTGTTCACCTTAAAAGACTAAACCCAGAGACTGATTTGCCAGGGACAAGTGCTTATTACTTACCAACAGAGCGTCAGTCTGGGCATTTTGTCCATAATTCCCATATATCAGGCCGTATTATCTCGTTATTCGGGATGATGAGTAACTCTCGGGTGTTAAATGAGCGATCTTTGAGAATCTGGAGTATTCTCCTCGCTGGAAGCATTCTGCCGTTTAATCCATACTAGAGAAATGATTCGAGACGCAAATCGGTTTCGCTGAAGAGTGACGTAGCGACATAGTTCCGCAACTCACTTGAGACATTGTAGAGCGTCCACAAGTCCGGCTTTGAGAGCTTTGACAATCAGTTTTAGCAGATAGCCATGGATGCTTTTCATACCTGCTCGAAGACCAGTTGCAACAACTCCTGGGGCAATATCCTCAGCATCCTCACCACCTATGCAGGACTTGTCCTGCGATGTTTGTTGAGAGCTTAGGCTTAAATGTCAGCGGAGGTAGGGAGTACATCCACACTATAATCAAATAACTCAATACACAATAAAATGGGACCTGTTGTAACGACCGTAGACAAACTACGCCTGTTACTGAAGGTCGGACATTCGACTAGATATAGTTGCTCATTCCTCAGTGCCAGCAATGTGTGCAAATTTGACTTGTGTCAGTGCGTTGACAAAAAATGTATAGTCCATATGCAATATGTTTTTGACATCTGACAATCATTCCGCTAGTACCTAACCAGAGAAACAGGCGAGATAGCAAGGCTATTCCACCTCAGTCTCCTCATCATGTCATTACAGGCTCCAGGTATCCTACCCACCGTGGACGAGCTGAACTTCTTGGAGCGGTGCAAAACCGACTCGGACGCAGCTCGTCCAGGAGAGTCGCATGGGAAGACGACTTTTGATGCCCTGCGGGAAGGAACACCTGTATCCATGGTACAAGGCAGGAAAGGGATGACTACCGCACACTCCGAACATAGAGCTATCAATTGTAGAACCAAGACATAAAGATTCATTTTGCGCAACCCCTCTTCTTGCCACGTGGTGCAGTGTAGCAGTGGACATCTTTCAGATGATATTCTAACTCGGTCAGACTGCCCAGTTCCAGCGCACAAGCGGGATGGCGGCAATGAAATTTACCGTCCAACGCTTCGGGGGAGAGATGCAGACCCACGTGCGCAAACCACGCTGGTCGATCCAAGAATTGTTCCATCCTTTTTAGTGGTTTCAAAGATTTATCGCCGAGACAGAATGGGCAGTACGCGGCTTTCGCTGGAGCATTCCGGAAAATTATCAGATCGCACCGAAGCAGGTCCTCTGACCTATCCAGATGACGCTGACAGTGATAAGACCATTCCTGGACGCCTTGAATCCATAGGTCGCACTCGAAGCAATATTCTGCATGACAGTTTTCTCCCATTTGGGATACCCGATGCTTATAGCATTTATAAAGATGCGTCCACTGACGATGCGGCCGAAGTCTGATTCTATAAGCACTTGCCGTAACACAGTGAATGGTCACATACCTTTGCATCGGCATTCCACAGACGCATTTTCCATTGACGGGTCTCATCCCAGACCTGTACGCAACAGAGCTTTCGCGCGTGCAAAGGACTTCTAGAGCCTTAAGGGCCTCACGGCCAGTATCGCTCCGCAGCGTCCCACTTAGGGGTAGAATTTGAGCAAGCCTGTCCCGCTCCGGCATTACTCTTCTGACATAATGAAAAAACGTCTGCTCGTGGATGGTACCCACTTGGGTTGTGGACCGTCTCGGTTGAGCTTTTTGTATCCGACGAAGCTCTTCCGAATATAGACTTTGCTTTTGATTATAGATGCGGTGTTGTTGTAGCTGAATCTGCCGCTTCTCCTCAGGGCTCTGCAAGCCTAATAGTTGTTTGCTGAGTTGTTGCATGGAGTTGTCGAGAGAAATTATGTCGCTCCGCTCTTGGAACTCGAATTCGGCTTTGGCTGGCAAGGATTGCCACAGCTGTGGATGGCGGTACATTCCCATGCTTCGTCTATTTTGAATATGCTCATGTCGTGTTGAAACTCCAAGATATGTTGCTGGTCCATCAACTTCGCTTAGCGGGTGTGCATACGATCTGCCAAATGTATCTTGACGGATGTGGCCAGCATATTTCATTCTTGCAGTCACGGAATGATTCTTATCTGTACCAGCATTGTTAGTAGACATCGACACTCACTAGATAACATTCGTCCTACCTGCTTCCATCAAGGCCCAGCGCCGACAAGCACGACCGGTAACATTACGAGTATATCCACTCCTGTGGCCTAGCTCCGCAAACTCCTTCCCAAAAGCATCTGCTCCCCGAGACCTCCCTGTGGAGAGTTTAATATCCTGTTCGTCGTAAGGGCGAAAGACTGGAACATCCAAGACCTCCGGCTTGAATTCGATAGTTGTGATAACCTTTTCTTCAGGCCCGCACGCTATAGATTCTACCGTGTCGAGGATCTCCTGGGCTGACTCATAGTCACGAAAGGCCCTGTCAGCGGAAGCCATAGGAATAAAAAACATGAGGAAGTTGAAAAAAAGCGGGAGCTCCTCTCGATAGATCTCATAGAATGCATGGATCGGAAGCTCCCACCTTTTCTTCTTCCAGTATCCCTTCACGTAGACTCGAGAGTATGTCAGAACGAGCATTCTTACACCGTCCACCAATTCAATTGTGAGGATAAAGTGCTGCGCAACCATTAGCATGATATATTCAACCAGTATCCCATACATTACCTTGTAGCATGCTGCTATCGCGTGCGCTCCGATATCCTCATCCTCCCCTTCGTGTTTCTCTTTCCTGGATAAGTCCCGCCGAGCGGTCGACTCATGCACTTCTCCGGACCGCGCTGATGTGAAACAGTAGATGAGAATCGCTGCACTCAGCTGCACTCTTGTTCGATCGGGACATGTTCCCCTGTACTCTTTAAAATCTCGACACCACAGTTGAGTCATGAGAATGGTGAGATCATTTGGTGAGAGGCCATCTTTGTCCATCTCCTCCTCACAAAGGCCTACTTTTTCTTTCAGACCTTGCTTTATCCACTATAATCCCAGTTATTTGTGTTCAATGGCCACGGGTAGAAGGATATGCTGACCTCTCGGACGGTCGTAGAGATGGTTTCCGGCATATTGTAGCCTCGTCGTAGAAGTAGCCCAGCCTCAAAATCTCTACGAAACCCATCAACGGTTTCCACTGTCGGCGGTCCCTTGCTTCCAAGTCGCCCCTTCATATTTTTAGCCACGAATTCCAGAAACCCTTTGTAGGATCTAATATCAGGCGGAGACACGGCTGTTGGATGCAGAGCAAGGAATCTGCGATCTGTCAGTCTCTAGTCTCTGGCTCTGGCAGGACGCGTACAACTAACTTGTCAAATCTGCAAAGAGCCCGATCGTACTTCCCTTCAGTGCGTGGGAGAACCGCTCGAGTTAACTCGGAGTTGTCATGGTCATCCAGATTAATTGTCTGGTCGAAAGTTGATACGCCTCGTCCTGCCATATCGTCCACGTCTCAGTATGCAGTAATAGCAGTAATAGCTCAAAGGTGATGTTGGTTTAAAGAGAGAAGACCGACCACCTAGAGGTCAAAATCTTTACGCTTACGGGGAAGGGGGTTTGGTGCTACTTCTTGGTCTCATCCTCCTACTAGCTCGGGTGTATAGTATTCGGGTGGGTGAACAGGGGCCTGAATTGCCCTGAAGGAAGACTGAATAGGGCGGCAAGCCGCTCACGCAGCGCCTGGTGAGCACCACCATACTTAGGCTGTTGTATGTTTTTATCTATCTCTTATTTTTATCTTGATGTAGTTGCTGGTCGATCCAAAGTCGCCAACTTTCAATGTAACGCCTGGAGTGGTTGTTATGGTTGATGGGATGGCAGGTATAGTATGATCACTACTGAAGTTTATGTGCCAGCAGCTACACTGGAATACACTGTTTGCATGGGGAGATAGCTGCTGACAAGCCAAAAGAGCACTTTCATTGCTTTCATCGGAACTCACAGGAATAAGCCGCATTTGTCCTTCTGAGCGGAAATTTGTTCTCTTCTCAGGAAGGTTGCAGCCAGCGATGCGCTCATTTCTCTGTGTCAATTCTGCCCAGAGTTAGACAAATAAAGATATGTGTATAACATATGCCACAATATCTTGCTGGAAGACACCTCTGCTAGAAAGAGGACCGGAGTTAAGAGAAGAGGGACTGAGACCAATTAGCCAAATCCCTAAAAATTGTCTTCCAGCACATTGTTGTGCCATTCATCCACAAGTCTTTGTACAGAAAATAGTCGGACGGTCCCCATATTAGCGGGAAAAGCATCTATAGTATCTATGACAAGCCAGTATGAAGTAGTGACATGGTGAGCTCGCTACACCTACTCTAGAGCACTATCTTCCACTACGCTGGCCACGGCTTGATTGAAGCCAACGGCGGCTCTATGCAGAGCCAACTCCTTCTCTGTGACTGGATGGACTGGCTGTTGGCCCTGAATACTTCTTCAAATCAAGATATATCATCAAGCAGCATGTGATATTGGGCTTTTACAGCGACAATCACTCTGGGCTTTTTAAAGCATGTCATAGACGTCAACTGACGGCCAACAATTTCAAACTGTTGTTGTTGTTCGACAGTGATACTAGCCTGATGAATGGTTTCCTATGTCTTGTGTTCTGCGGCATCTACGACTCTTATAATAACCATAAGAATGATATAGCGGCAGAAATACACAGCAACTACAGGAACTAATATATAAAGGAGCTTCTTTATATTAGTGCTGCTGCTGTTTTCAAAAGCATACTATAGGCACAAGTTCTCTCCCTAATTGGGAATATACTTCAGATCTGTAATATAAGCATTAAGGGGGACTTGTTAACATACTCTATGCTATAATTTATGTTAATTAGGCCATGGCTAAAATTAGCAAAATAGCGATTATTCTAGAATTAATAAAGAAAGTTTCATTGTGCTCAAGGAGCTCTGGGTCCCTAAGCTGTTACTTGCATACTGATGAGGCTTAAGCAGTTAGAAATTGTTAATGGGACTTGATGAACTCAAATTGACGCCGGAATCCCATGAAATGCAAGTAAGCTAGTGTGGGATGAACGGTTCCTGCCGTCCTACGCTATCTGGAGTGTGGTCCACTCACGCAGGAGAGACCATATTCAACTTCACACCTCTATATTGCCGAGAAACTTGGTCTATCTAACAGTTCTAGAGAATAAACTAACATCCAGGGGTATCGGATGCCAACTCCTTCACCACATCTCCATCACGCCAGGAAAAGCCACAATACACGAAGGGGAAAAGAGGAAGAAAGATAGGTCATAACTGAATGCATTCGTTGGCAACCAGACAAAAAGTAGATGGAAGAAAACCAAAGAGAATTAAAAAGGTATAATTCAACCCAGTCGAAAGAGGTGAAAAAAGAAGGGAGAAAAGCAATAATATCACCTCCGTAAAAGGCTGGAACGCCGTGATCGACTGCTATCAACGCTTGACCGATGCGGCGTCGATGCGTTTCTCAAGAGTACCCTTATAGCGGGTGATTGAGGAATACCGGATAAATCTACCACGACTGCGTTGTGATCCACAAGTAGTTTCACGGCCCTGAGGGAGCCATCTCTCACGGCACATTCCAGCGGTGATCTTCCAAATTTATCCGCCTGGTTGACATTTGCCCCGGCGCCAACCAAGGCCCTAAACTTATCCTCCCAAGAGTCATTGTCCACAAAGTTCTTGACCAGAGTCATCAGGGGCATTTCCTCGTTGAACCCTTTCATCGGAACGTCAACGGTCTGAAACGATGTCTGAAACGATGGAATCAACAGTCGGATAAGTTCCGCGCTGGCGGCAGACCAGGTTGCGTAATGAAGACACGTCAATCCGTCATCGGAGTAAGCCCGGCAATCCGCTCCTTGCTCCAAAAGCAGCTTGGAGATGTCCTTGTGACCGTTGCGTGTTGCTATCATCAGTGGTGTTTCCCCCTCTGCGGACCTTGCATCGACCCTGGCGTTCGCTTCCAGCAGACGCCGAACGACTGGCGCATTTCCCAGACGGGCGGCAATTCCTAAAGGGATATTCCCTTGGCTGTCGGGCTTTTCGATGTCCACATTCTGACTTAAACATCTCTCAATGCCCGCCAGATCGCAGTTTTCTATCGCAACAACCAAAGCATTCGTCAGAACAGCGAGACCGAGGCTGTACAGGGACGTCGGATCGGACACGGATGAACTGGGCGATCGAGACGAAGGCGGGCCTGCGGAAGGATATTCCGAATTCGAGTCCATCGAGGAGATCGACTGAAGAGGTGTATGCAGGGATGTATGAAGGACCGATCTGAGTTCTCCCAGGAGTTGTTGGACTACACTCGCCTCTGGCCGATCGTTCTTGTTAATGCTCAAAGTACGCAATAGCATGTTAGCACAACCATTCAGAAACTCGTCACTGTAGTTCAGATGGTGCTTTGGTAGATCCCTAATCCAGTTGGCGATGTGAGGATTCAGCACTGCGGGATCCCCTCTGTTGAAATAATCATGGCGACCTGCATAATCTGTAATCCCATCATCGTCCTTCCGTCGGAGTTCATCTAATCTTTGAAGTCCCTGTACCCCGTCCAGCTTAAAGGCAAGAACCCTGACCAAGATACAGCCAAATGACCATATATCGCTGCTTCGACTGATTCCAAGACCATGGCAAACCTCTGGTGCCTGATAAGTACCGCGCATCCGCTGGAGCTGCGTCATCGTCTCGGTGACGGACTCCATGGGAAGACCATCTCCGCTACCCCGGCGCTCTACGCGGCTAATGATGGAGAGCCCGAAGTCAGTGATCATCCATTTCCCAATCTGAGGCTGTCTGGATGTGTCATGTTTCATATACACAAGGATATTGGCGGGCTTCAAATCCGTGTGGCAGCCGTGGATGTTATAGCCGAGCCCTGTATGCAGGTGAGCCAGCGCACCGGCCAGACTCATCAATTCTTCGAGCAGCTCGCTCATATCGCACTTGGCTGGTGGCAGCAGTGCCCCACTCAGGAATTTGTCGAGGTCCATTTTCGCCAAGGGAAATAAAATGTTAAACTGGCTCCCAATGATAACAGTTGCGAGAGGGAGGACGATGCGTTCATTGTGATTGTCGCATGCACGAAGCGCTCGGAGGTTGAAAAGCTCTCGCTCGTAGTCTGGTTTGGACTTGAACAGTTTGCGAGCAATACTTTTCTCGGTCTAAATGGGGCAATGCAGTTAGCTGGACGATCATTGACATATCCACGAGGCTCGTACCGAGTGAAGTATCTCCCCAGATTGGTAATGCCTGGCAGCGATTACCTCTTTGGTGACTTTTCCAAACCCTCCACTTCCGCAGGCTTCGGATCTGCCCGCCAGAAACGGTAACCTCCAGCCATCCTCCCGCTCCAAATAACTGCCTTTCACAATATCAATCGGGCAGAAAATATATCGGTTATCATAGAACCGAGATCCGGCCCCGGGGCCTAGGAAATTGTCAGTTGTCAGGCTCTGTAGGTCATATTTCGGGATGTGACGATCCGTGCGATCCAATTTTCGATCAGCGCCCCGATGCGAGAAGAAGATCTCGTTAAAGTGCGACCAGTCATCCCAGTTCACATAGATCAGGATAGAAATTGTCTGTAAGAAATCTCTGCGGATGTCTTCGACGAACGACGACGAGGGGAGATGCAAACTCTCGTGGAAGGCGAATTCCTCGAGTACGTTCGGGGTCCAAATCCTCGCGAGGCGGTTGCGGGGCGCGAATCGCCCTGCCCCAGCGTCAATCGCGGTACACAGTTCTGTTAAAAGCTGTTCTCGTAGTCTCCCAGGTCGGCGACGTCGAAACATATATTCCATTTTCCCACGGAGTTGGAGAGTCACTAGATGATGGGGCGGAAATACAAGTCGACTTGGTGAATCAGAGCCAGCACAGAAACAGCAGATGAGACAGCAGTGATCATATATACGTACGATACCGATTAGCGTCGTAGTCCATGGGGTGCTCGGGGGGGTGGGTGCGCTCCAGTTAGAGGTTTCTCGACGGTGATGATGCCTGGAAGGGAACCAGGAAGGAAGCTGAAGGAAAGAAGAGCATTGAGAAGAAGTTTACGTAGGCAGCTCATCAGCCACTACCCCACTGAAGTGTCCGTTCGCCCCATGGGGAGAGTAACGGAACTAATAGACACTAAAACCTCCCCCGGCGCGTACATGGACGGATAATGTTCTACTGTTGACTACTAGTCCGAGCTGGCTGACTCAAATTTTGCCCTGGTCAATCATATCCAAAAGAATCAGTAGTATGGGGTCAACAAGGTAGGATTCGAGGGAACTATTTGACATGAGACGCTCAAAAGAAAACCATCGAGTAGAAGTACATTACGGATAACCGGGACAAGAAGAAAACCCGTATCAACCTATCCTGACTCAACAAGAAGATTCTGTATTTATTAATTTAACATAATCGGTAAGCGAGCGGACCATCTCAGTATTCCATAGAAGAGGACCCTTAAGACTTCGATATCCCACGCAAAGATAGATATTGTAAAGTATAAGTGAGATATATAATATAACTAAGTATAAATGGTTCAGGAATTATTTTTTAGAAATTTTTAGGATTACTTGTCGTGTATAACCTTGAACTTATTCAGAGAATAAAAATAAGCTCTGTAATTTATATTACTTGACATATCAGTAATTATTAAAAGCTCACATGAATATTAGACAGTACCGTACCTATCATAAGCTGTATATTTTATTACGAAGTTTCTAATAGGTGCTGTGGTGGAGATGCCGAGGTGGCCCACTGGCCTACATGGCACGGCCCGCGGTCGCTTACAAAATTCCGTTATCAAACATATCTGGTCATCCATCCGGAGCTCGGCACAGCCATTGACACGAACCCTCCACCAATGTTATACCATAGAAAGAAAAGAAATACAGTTATGTCACATCCCAGTTGCACCAAAATGAACGCCCCCTTATTCAAAGAGAACTCTCTATTCTGTCCAATGAGATCTCCGTCTCTTCATCTTCCTCTTCTCTGTCTTGTCCTCTTTCTTGGCGGTTTGATGGACGGCATCTTCTCTTCACAGCGGCAGGGAGATGCTCAAATGCATGTACAGAGGTCTTCGTATTGACTGTCACCTTCATCAGTACATATACAAGAAAATGGGAGACAAGAGCAATTCATACAAATAGAATTCATCTCTTCCAGGCTAATTTGCGCGGTGCCAMTTGGGACCAGGAAAAACACGAGGACAAAGGCGAGTGCATTGAGGCCGCTATACAGGTTGGTAAGAACATTTCTGTTGATCATGGCCGACAAAAGGGGGTCGTACCTGAAGAGGAACAGCAGGTTTGACTCGCCGAAGAGACGGGCTATTCGAGCATTGGGGTCGTTCGGGGAAAAAATAGTCGTCAACCGTGGCACGAAGAGGATCAAGAGACTCATACCAAGGAAATTCACCATGACACTGAAGCTCATACCAACCTCTACAGATTTCAATATCAGGAACTTGCATCATCGGTCCGATTGAGCAGCCATGTGCTTACCTCGAAAAGCCAGGGGAAACACTTCGGCACTGAAGGTGAATGGGACGGGTCCAGCACCAATCCCATAGAAGAATGTGAAGATAACAACCGTAAAGCCAGCAACCAGGCCCTTCTGAGCCTCCTGGGGCCTAATGATACGGAAAAAGCCACTGGTCGCCAGAAGGGTGAAGAACATTCCGCCGAGAGAGATTAACAAAAGAACCCGACGGCCCCTCCAATCGATAAATTTGTAGGCTGGGATTGTAAATAGAAAATTGGCCAGCCCGAAGCCTGGCTGGCATCAGTCCGCCTGGTTATGTGTCGGAATATTATCACTTACCGAAGTTGAGCCAAGCAACAGTGTCGTCCATTGGATCTCGACAGTCAACAATATCGGCCACATCCGAGGCTCTGCGTGAATGTGAATTACCATCACCGGGGTTGGAGGCGACATAGCGAAACAGGGCCGAGGAATAAAAGGAAAGGACGTTGATCTGTAACCGAGGTTAGAGTCGATCATAGATATGCTACAGAACACTCACGCCACAAAGCTGCTGGGACGCCATCACCAGGAACGCCGCGACACAGGCTCGGCGGTTGCGTGGGACAGTAAAGAGAGCCCCTACTCTCTGGAAGAAGGTCTGGGTCTTGACCTTTTGCTGGTACAAATCTGTTCTCCACCATTGCTCTGGCCGTTTACCCTCGAACAACTCAGTTTCTATTTGCAGTTGGCTATGGATGTAATATAGGTCTCTGGCCGCTTGAATGTCAGACCCTCGCAATTGACGGAGACTGCTAAATGCATCTGCGTAGGCGCCCTTTCGAATTAGAAAACGTGGGGACTCTGGGCACAGAAAGACCAGGACGAGGAGGATTAGTGCCGGGACTGCGGCACTCCCTAAAAGCCCTCTCCAGCTGCGTCCAACTATCCAGTAGCATGCGAACCCCACAGAAATCCCACTAGCAGATAGTTTAGTAGATGGGCAGACAAACGGCAAAGGGCCTGGTATTTATGGGATTTGTACTTACAACGAGTCGAATAGTTGCCACATCATCAGCAGCCGGCCTCGCAGGTGATCGGCTGCTGCCTCCGCTGCGAACACAGGAGCAATAGAAGCTTTTGCGCCAATCTAGAGAGAGCCATTTGTTATTCCGCGTCACAATGATGTCGTATATGTATCGTACCCCGATTCCAAGTATTAGGCGACACGCCAGGATCTCCCCCCAGTTAGTACATCGTGCGGTCCCTATAGATTTAGATTAGTGTGCCACTTTTTTTATTAGCTTTCGCCGAATTGACATACCAAGTACAGAGGCGGCACAGAATAACGCCGATATAAAAAGTGCAGGCCGGCGGCCAAATCTGGACTCCTGTAGGGGATCACTGAGCCATGTTCCGCTGTATGTTTTGTTAGTCCATACAGGACATACAGCTCCGGAATCTGACTCACATAATACTTCCTGATATCCATGGCGCTGCGTCAATCAAGCAAGTAATATACATTTCACGTAGGGAGACAGTGGCATCTGTTTTCTCCGATTTGAGAAGTAGCAGGCACTGCCAGCCACGCGAACTTGCATTGATGGTTGACTGTTGCCACCCTCTTGCCGCGGAGTTAGTGTGTACATACCAGGGGATAAAATACCAGTTGGCACTCTTACTGGATGACAGCTGCGCATGCAGTTGTGAGAATGGTTACCTTCAGCTCCTTCGTCTGCTGAAAGAATCCCGACTGCGCCTCGGATTGTATGGCGAGCTTTTCGGGGGCAGTAAGGTCACAGGTCTCTATATTCGTCGCGTCCTGTGCTATGAGTGCCCCCTTAATAAGGACCTCAAGATCGACCACCGGCCCAAGTTTGTGGTCGCGGTGAAATCTGCGGACGTCTTCTTTAAGCTCGCCGGGTGTCCGCTCCCTCAACGGATTGGGATTGCTAGATATGGTGGTGGTTAGCATAATACAGAAGCATGGTACTTGAGGATATTTAAAGTATTATAGAAAAGCTGAATGCTGAGTCCAGTCCAAATGAGAAAGGAAAGGACATTTACCGTCGCTCCACGTAGACCCCAGTTGTTCCAGTCATGCCTACAAAAGACAAACGTGCAATGACGGATGTTTTATGGATGCAAGGAGGGAATAAGCTAGTTTTAATGCAACTATAATTTGACAGCAACAAGGTTTTAACACTCGTGAAGTATTCTATACTTCGTTCATGCAAATTGATGGGAGGGACCGAATACTTGGCTACACAAAGGAGAGCAGCACTCCATCGCAACCCGCATAGTCCCTGGAATAGGCTACCATAAAAGTCGCCTACACCCGTAGACAGAGTAATGAGGCTGAAAAAGGGCCCATTCACCCACGGAGGAGATAGCAAATTTGGTTCAGGGCCATCGCATGCTCCGCTCAGCTTGAAACATCTTCGTATTATTGATTAATTCGACAAGGGTTGGAAGTAGTACCGGATTGGCTTTGCAGTGCATAACATCTATAGATGTGGAGGTTACCCGCTTTTGATCTTGAGCAGTCATTGACGTAGTCTTTTCGACAACAGTTGGTTCAATGGTCGCACGCGGAATGTCCTTGCATCCTTACCTTAGATTCAGATGTTATCTGAATCGGTCAGATATGTTAAATCAAACAGCATTTTTGCGAACATGATAGACGGCCGAGTTTATGATACGCTGGGCTGCCCGGGCGAGAGCCAGATGATCCATGCTATTTTGTTAACTGTGAGTGGTGGATCATATCCGCATTTAGCAATATTCACTAGGTAAACAAAATACGCCACACGGGATCTTTTGAGGTTAGGAACTTACGTTCAATGAGACATCACGGCCTAGTCAATGTTGATGAACCCGTCCCTCACTTGATGGTGGATCTCAAATGAGTCTGAAAAATCAACTGAAAGAAGCAATGGATGTTTTCTTCTTCTTCTCTGCACTCTGGAACCTGGGGACAGTCGAGGTTGTGATATCAGCCGCATGAATATGGGATACTACACCCCTTAGTCCATATGCCCTCTCACGCTCTCAGCCTATCCAGCGGCGCAGCTTCTGCGATATATCATTGGTTGGAATACCCCCCTGTTGCTTGGGTCAGTTGACATGGAATGATGCTCGTCGCGAAGCAATAGGCCGCCTTTTGGTTGCCTTACACCTGTTTGACAATGTGTTCATGCAATGTAGGGCCCTTATTCCTTCGCTTTCCCGTTTCTCCTCGGAATGACGCCAAAAGAGGGGAAATACGAAGTAGTGATGAAGCTGACAGGTTCATGCCTCATCAATCAAGCGGGGATTAAATCATGCACTGATCCTTGGTTCTTAATTTCCCAAGGTGACACGTACACTGCCAAGCGTTTTAGATCTTGCCCGCAGCAGAGTCCGTCGAACCTTGTCTGTATGTTCAACCGTTCAGTCGGACTCACTCTGCTATAACCGCCCCTTCCGGCCCTCCTTTTTGTGCCAGCCTTGTTGGAACGCAGGCGGCTCTTCCCGCGGTGGATAGAAAACTACAGGACTCTCGTCATCGGTCCCGCAACCCACATATCAGACTTTACTCTTTCCCAAAAAACTAGATCCTTCGACCGACTTATCGCCTCTGATCCTGTTTCTAACATCCTTCATCATGAGCCAAACAATCCAGAATATTATCAGCGAGGATGAAACAAGCTACATCMGACAGGAAAAGCTTGAGGCCCGCCTGTACTTGTTATTCGGGTATCCCATCAAAGTCCAGGTAATAAGATCAACCCAGCACTGCCACCCTGAGCTCCGCTGTCTTGCTCACGCCCTGTATCAAAAGCACATCAATGGTCGATACTGTTTTGACGCCCCCAGAAAAGTAACTCCGGTAAGCTACATATTCCTCTTAACTGTCGTGATGCCTGCCTTGGGCGAGAATTGCTGATCCGCGACCTGCCCTCGCCACAGAATGAGATCGCGTAAGCGCTCTCTGCGTCTTATTGGATGCAACTCTGTACCTACTGACACCCGAGTAATGTAGTGACCTTCGCGATTAGACCAGGGTGAAGGGTTGGATGACGCGTACTTGATTTGGTAGCAGTAGGCTGCATATACACCTGTTTCCCTCGTAGATGAAACTTCGTTTAAGGATCTAGTCACTGCAGAGTCTGCGAGCTCGTGTATATACCGTTGCATTTTCCAACTGCGCCACTATGGCGGATGCCCATTCACGGGCGCTAAGTGAGTTTCCAGATCTGCCTTTTACAATGCCTTATGAGCCCCGTTGCCAATTCATCGTGTGTGATCGAACAAGGGGAATAAGGTATAATTAACGTCAGTCCCCGACGATTTCTGGGATTATTCAACTTGACGGCAAAGCAATAGGTCTCTTTCTCAAAGGCAGTTCCTATCAAACTGAACCGTGTGACGTGCGCTGATAATCACTCTTCGCCTCCGATAGTCTCTGAACAAAATATGGCATGTCTCGCATCCGACTACTATGCATCGATTCGACCTCATCTCCGCTATCCAGCTCTTGCTTCTCAGCCGGAGGAGTCTAATATATATGTTTTCGAAACCACACCCAAGGAGACCGTGTATTCGTTTACCAACAGCGAAATATTCGAGACTCATATAGCAACTACCCCGAAGCCAGAAGCCCGCATAGTGTATATTTCCTTTCACTCGTTTCCGATCGCACACCAATTTGACGTTTCCCAGGTCAATATGCTGTCAAAATTCTCTGCGACCTTTAGGCATCACCGAACAGGCCATGCGCAAGCTCATGAGCCTGTACAACATTGATTCCTCTTTCTTCGACCTAGTTGTTTCATTCGGCGACAAGCCACGGAGCTCTGATGCTGGTCATGGGGGCATGAGCGTGAAACAGGGAGACAATGGCGCATACGGTATTCCCCCTTTGGTTCGGCTGGGGTATGTATCCCGCGCTAACTTTGCAGATATGCAATATCTCTTCACCTATGCAGAAGATGACAGCAAGGGAAGAGAAACAGTCTCCTGGAGGATCCGCCAAGTCTGTGTCTTCCATCGATACGACCCGTTGAAGTCGGGGAATCTCTGGATCTTGCTTCATGCAAGCCCTCAATCGAAGCTCCAGCGACAAATCGAGCAGACACTATCAACAAGCCCTGCCGCTCTTCTTGCAGAGTGGTCTTCCATTCATCTGCTAGTTCTGTCCACTTACCTGGGCGGTTGGCGCTGGTGCATTCGAAATCTGGGCGACGAGATCGAAAAGACTGTGCGTTTCATATAAGCCCAGATCATGACTTTCAATTTAATTCGCTGCCAGGTGGATATCGCACTTACTCTGGATCTCTCAAAACCGCGGACAGGGGATCATAAGGATGGGCTTGTTTACCTTCTCAAACAGCAGTACCTGGGCGATAGGCTAGTTCCAGTCGCTTCTCGGGTTGGTGTCGCTTTGACAACACTGCACCGGTTAGAGCAGATTAATTCATTCTTCCACTCGAAGAGATTCTCGAGCGATGATGAATTCCAATCTGTGGCCAGTGAACTAACGTATTATATAACATCCCTTGAAGGACATCTTGAAAGTGTTAACGTGCTAGAACGAAAGGTTCGGGGCATATCGGATCTGGTGAGCTACCCAAAAATTCCGCTGATATATAATGTCGTCCTCGATTCCCTAATCTTAATTGATACAGCTGGCAGTTGCCTTAACGGTGGAAAACCAAGCTGTGACTATAGACATCAACAACAAAATGCTCGATCTCAATAACAAGCTGGTAAAGCTCACCAACAAGTCTCTGGATGAAAATGCCACTGTTCGAATCGTGACGCTGGTGACATTGATATACCTGCCAGCCAGCTTTGTCTCCGTGGGTGCCCAAACCTACCAGATTATCTGCATTCATCCGTTATGATATCCTGACTTTTTAGGCAGTCACTCCTTGGGATGAACCTCTTTGACTACGGCTCCGGTGGCGATTTCCAGATATCGCATCAATTCTGGATTTTTGTTGTCCTCGCCGGCCCACTGACAATATTAACTGTCGGGTCCTGGTATTGGCTTACTCGGCGGCGGCAGCGTTTGCGGGATAGAAATCGGGGGGCAGACTTGGTTTGATTAGAAGGATAAGAGACGTATAAAGGCCATGGGTTGTCTATAGTGGCGTTTTGCCTTTCCTTAGATTCCTACACTGATTGTTATCTCGCTTTGATTGCTGCGTACGGTGAAAGACTAGACTGCCTTGTCTCTGTCCTTTTCTCTTTTATCTTTCGACATGATTTGATGATATTGTATCCTGTAGCGATACATAACTGGATTATATATGTTCAAATATCAATATAGGTTGGATCAGTAAATATCTTAGCACCCAGAGGCCCTTCAGTCCTTAGCAGAAAGGGAAAAATTTAGGGTAGGGAACAAATAGAGGGAGGGGGAAAAGGAAAAAATGAGCCCTATAAGAAGCCAGGATAATATTATGGGATATTATTTAAGTCTAGTATCCTAAAAAAAGAGTTTTAGTCGTATACAGTTTAATGCACAGTAATATCTTTACCAGAAGGATGTGATTTACTTACTATCCAACGCCTTGTGGCTCTCAGAGAAATGATGGGCTTCGGGTCAGGTCATGCAATGCGAATACAGCGGCTGCGCTACGCATACTGCAGAGTATTTGAGCAAAAGAAGGAAAGCCATGGCTAAGGACTGATGGCGCAACACTAGGTGTTTCATATTTCACTCAAACCTCCAAGGCAACTGATTTAGCGCTTGGTCGATCATATCCGCATTCCTTCACAGTGCGAGGGCTGCTGGAGGTGATGCCTGCTCCAGGCCACTGATGTTTTCTCCAAACATCAGCATGTCTCTAAGCTACACCCTGCTAGTCCGACCCTGTCATCCACATCCAAGAGAGCACCCGAGTATTGAGTCTATTGACCGCGTTCAAGCCCCACGCCGTCTGGCTAGTATTTGGGTGGGTGACCACCGGCGAATCCTGGCTGCTTCGGGTGGTAGTTCACCCACCTGAATATTCTTCACCTAAACACCACCTAAACATACACGGCAGGGCAGGCGGATTTAGCAGTGGCGGACATACAAACCAATTTTTGCTTTTTCCGGTTTGTCCCACTGGCTTGCTGTAGATGAGAGCCTTGGCCCCTCAAGGGCATATGGACCATTCAATTGATCGCAGCCTCTCAACTGCCAAGCGCCTGAGAGTCTATCATTTGCTGTATGCACGCCGCTCAGTGTGACAACTTATTAAATCATGCGCGACATTGGAAGAATCCACGCAGAAAGTCCACGGCGTGTCACAGTGTCACGTGGCAAAATACGTGTTCGCCACCTCTTGGATGACGCTGGACTGCTGGAGGACGATGCGACGACAGTCCCCAGCCTGTCATGCCTGCAACCAATGTGACAGCCATTCAATCCCTCGGCTACCTTCCAGCCTTTCCCTCTGACGGTTCATTATGTACTTTATCTGAGCAGGTACATCTCAATAAATAACAACATAGTCCTTAGGAGTATCAGGTTCTTCAATTATGGAAGACCATAAGGGCGAACCTATCACCTTGGATATCATCCAGGGTGGTCGGCCTTTTCCCCAGTCCGGGTCATGGAACATGGTCGATCTTTCAGCTGCGCCCATCAAAGGCACACTTGGCGCTCTTTCCCGGTATAGCGCGGCGCGAGTTAATCCGTACGCTGTGATGGTTGGTGAAACACTTTGCTCCATTTTCCAACTCAGTCCAGACGGAAGGAAGAGGATAGACACTGCTGTCGAGAAACTCAAAGTCGTTGGAACGCTGGGCAAAACCCTCGAGATCGGCTTCTCTGTAGAAGACGTTGTGAGAGCGATGTCTAAGACAGAACGGGGCCGGATATGCATGGCATTTTGTGCAGCATTGAAAGAATGCTACTCTGATGACATGGCAGTGGAGATCCTTTTAGAGATGGCAAGGCTTGTCAAAGCGGACGGGCAGCTTATGCCGTCTAGTCAAGCTTGGAAGGAACTTTTGACCGCTTGCGCAGGCACATTGGCTTCTTCCGCCTTCCCCTTGCTAGCGGAACATTACATGCAGCTACCAAAAGACGACCGCAGACTTGGCGCATATCACCGATTCGACTCTTCTTCCGGGTCCGTTCGCAGTTGTTCCAGTCCAATGTCGATTGCTAAAGCGATCTTTGGTCTTGCACGGGTCACCAAGGGAGATAGCCAAGCTGTCACTTTCGTTGGTGGCAATGACACAGGGTGGCTTGCTGCTGTTGCGCAATGGTTTTTCGAGCTGAGATTGGTCATATACTTGGAAGACGATAATAAGGAAGAGCTCTGTCACAGGGATTGTGATACAGTTTTCCATCGTAACTGTGACCCGGACGATGCCCAAGTTCGCATTATTTTCAAGAAAAATAATGGCAAACAAAGGCAGTCTTTGACGACCGTTGGTCATACCTTTTCACTTGACGATATTTCTAAGCTCTTTTTGGAAGAAGGTCGTTCGAACGCCTCGATGTTGGTATCCGGACGCCTCGAGTGGAAATCGGCCTTGTCTTCTGCATTTGCTTCGGATTTCAAAAAGCTGATCGGACTTCGTGAGAGCCTAGGGACTACGATTGGAGGAGCAGCGAGACTGTTCAAGGGATTGGTCGAGGCCGATGGATTCTTTCCCATGCGATTCCGAGCTGCATGCACTAGCTACTGTGACGCTTCGTACGGTCTCGGCTTCATCAGGAACACATTGCACTGGTTTCCAGAGCTCTCGCCGGTAAAAGAGTTTATGGAAAATTCCGCATCACTGAAAATGAGCGCTGCTCGGAGGGAATATGAATCCTCGATCGGGAAGCTTCGAGAGATGTGTGGGTGTCTCACGTGTAATTCTACCTCGACAGGGCACGTTATACCTCCGCTGGACGAAGACGCAGAAATGACACCTGCTCCTGGAAGTGAAGAGGAGGAAGCGGATGATGACGATGATGATAAGTCTATTCAGGACTGGGACCCTGACCGCTACTGCTTGGTTGTACTTGTTGAAACCATCATTTGTCTCTCCCGTGCGCTGGCAAATGTCGCTCTCGAGGATGCAGCTCTTCGCCCGGTGCGGAGCGGATTCGAAGCTGCCTATGGTCGACAGCTAGATCAGAGGCGGTGTGCTCCTGGAGGTCTACGAGAGCTGAGAGAGATCGGACAAATMGCGTTTTGCCTAGATTTCGACCGGAATTTCTCCTTTGGATCTCTGACAGACAGTGAGGATGTCCTCGATGCCCGGATGAAGATAATCTTGGGTCTTTTCACTGGCAGGGAAGTGCATACTCCCGGTGGGCGTTTCTCTGCAATTTGTCTCAACGGCATTACGGCTTTTTTGGGTTTCCTGCGGAATCCTAGCTGTAGCAAAGAAGACATGTCGCGAATTCATCTGATTCCTGGACGTATTACTCATGATGGGAAGAACTACACGAAACTGATCGATCGCGTTCTCCATCAGCCCCCGGCAACCAACTTTGATCTGGCGGCTCAAACCACGACGATGCACGACCCAGATTGGCGTATGTCACTGAGTGTCCAGGAAACATACACCGCTCTGGAATGCTTGTTAGAACTTCAGAGAGGTGAAGCCACTGAATATGTGTCACCTCTTCGTGCTGGTCCAGCCAGCTTTGTCTCTCAGCTGTCTGGCCAAACTGGCCTTGTGTCATGTAAGTGCACAATTCAACCACGACTTTCGAAACCTTGTTGCCACAGTATGGTGTTCCGTCCCGAAGACGTCGAGAATGCAATGTCAACGAAGCAGCCTCTCAAACATGGTGGTAAGACTATTTTTATACTCGATTGCAGGGAGCTTGTTAACTTTATCCCGCCAATTGCTTCCACTACATATCTTGGGCCAGAGTACACGACTTACTTTGTGAAGAGAGAATGCACTACATGCTGTATTAAGGCCGCACTGAGTGTGGATCGACCGGAGCGTCGCGAATTTTGCTTTTTCTTCCTTCCTCTTTAAATAGCGATTATGCGGGAAGCTGCCAACACATTTTCCGGTTTTAATTATTTATCTAAATCATTTACCTAGTTGTTCCTCCCGCACGCATTTTACAATTAGGGAAGACGCAGGACGTCATTGGTATATCGGGGCTGGCATTGCTAGCAGGGAATCCTACGTTATTACTATAATTCGTATGATCTGGACAGATCGCCTGCGAGAACTATCCACTCCTGAGTGTTTTCTTACCACTGCTACGCAAGCCTTATAATGCGGAAAGGAACAGATAACAGGGCGCGTCTTGCTCTGGAGGAGAGATAGGATAAATCTTATTTAGCTAGAGAGCGGGCATCAGATGGGAAAGAAACTTACTCATAGCTGGCCATGGTTGAGCTAATGCAGGACGTCAGGGGCGCAGCTGATTGAGTTGGGGTTCATTAATTATGGCTAGGGCCACATTACTGCTACGCTTGACAGGGGCCCGGGGGGAAAGGGGTCAGAGGGGGGAGGGGGTGCTTTGCGCTGTACATGACTACTAAAAGGTTTGTCTGGAAGATAACGGCGCTGGCTAAGACTAAGAGTCCATTCCCAATCACTGGGTAGGCCGCAGGTGGGAACATGATTGATATACAAAACACTAAAAACAAATAAATAAAATAATTTGGTAGGACAAGATCTGATACTTGATTAGGCATAAAGTCTAAAACTATATTCCTTGGTTTCTACTGTACCTGACTCCATGGTATTTTTAGGGGAGTTAGCCTCTAGCTCTCTCCCATTATTCCTATATATAATTACTTAGGTATTCTTACAAGCTTCTAAGGGGTCTATATAACATCACTCTACTTATTTATTACCAGACCTAATATAAGTTAACTTTAGAAGACTAGTAATTTAACTTAGAGCAAAGAAGTTACTGTATATCCTTGCGTCTGGTGGAATAAATTTTAGGTAGTGATGGGAAGTCTAATAGTAGACTGGTCTAGCCCTAGGTCTAACTAATTATACATACCAGTCACTCTCCTGTCAGTTCCGGGCAAGGGTTTTGAGCATTTAATAGCCTGAAACATACCATGGCCCTTGAATAGACATATATATATAAGCATAAAGTGCTTGCCTCATAGATTAGATTCAGATTGAACTGAACACATACGACCATAGGGTGTGGAAAACAGGGCTTCCCGTCCGCTCAGCCGTACTTAAGCCACACGCCGGCCGGTTAGTAGTTGGGTGGGTGACCACCAGCGAATCCCGGCTGTTGTATGTTTTTTGCCTTTCGTTAGTATGCTCTTGATCGTTGGATGATCGATCACCTTGGATAAAAACATGTTGATGGCACATTTGTCGGTGCCAGACCTTGCTTCCTGGTCGATTTTTTCAGAGTCTATGTTGGTTTCAACAAGAGCATTGTATTGCTTTAAACTCTGGCTAGATCAAATTGGATTCTTCGTCTCAGTCAGGTTAGTGCGACATGTGTGTAAGCAGGATCTACTGGAGAGCTGACAGGAAGAAAGCAATTGAAATAGAGCGACGTTGAGTTGATACCAGTACAAGGTTGTAAAAGTACTACCTTGCCCATATATCTCACCTGCTAATCACCCTGTGAGTTATACGCCGCCTACATCCTAGCCTGAGCTCTCCCCCAGGGTTCCGCAAATTATCCCCATAGTTGTACAGATTCGTTTCGTAGTCATGCACCATTCTTGAGCCTATCCAACAGCAGCTGGATATCTGAGTGACTGGTCGACTTCGGCACATTTGTTTGAAACATCTGAGGAAGGAGATCAGACAGGCGGTCTCAAACGTATCGAGGACCTGAGAACGGTCTTATTTACGAAAGAAATCCTATCAAGGTATGCCCACAGTTTCCAGGAGGCCAGCCTCCCTTAAATATGACTACTGATTGCGAGAGGTCTTTTCTCGAGGAGCCGTGGGTAGACATTACCGAACAGAATGAGCCTTCTGATAAAATGGCCACGGAGTGAGCATCAGAACGCATAAACATTGCAAACCACCCCGGAATGTCCAATTTTCTCATCTGGCCCTCCCACTGTCACTACAGAGACAAAATCGAAACAAATTCCAATGAGAGAAGCCAGTCACTGGAGACTTCCATCCCTATCTACATCTGGGTCTCGACATGTCCGTTAGCCATACGCTCGTGCATCAAAACAATTTTGTCGATATTGATAACCCACGCTTGCTCAGGAAGAGCACTTCTCCCCGGGTGTTTATGCAACAGGGACCCTCTTCAGACAGTGTCCAAAAATTTAGCCATCGTGTCGTCTCGTAATAGTTACTGCAGCATCCGCACTCCCTTGCACAACAGCATCCCCGCTTCAAGACCCCCTAAAGGTTCCCAGATAATACTGGCTTGGCTTTTGGTATCGCCCAGTCTACCACAGACATCTGTCGCCTTTTGAATCTTAACCTGGTTATCCAATCCAGCGGGCGTGTTATGACATTGGTATATTCTGCCACGGTCGTCCAGTTCCCTCTGCCGAATTCTGGCTGTTTCGACCGCGTCTGTATCCGCATGGTGTCCTATGGATTGGTTGAAAGCGTCATAATGCCAAACAAGCACGCCACCAAGAGGAACTTGTTGTCCTTGAATCTATCCAAGCCACCAAAGACTAAACTCCTTGGCCCTTCGCACTGCCAGCCTAATCACTCTTCCCTTCCTCGAATGTGTCGTTTGAGCCATCGACACTGTCGGTCTTCCAGGCGGACAAATAGGTACTGCAGGTGGCCTTGGAACTTGGTATTCTAAATCGAACTTGAACCAGGTCTAATCTCATAGCCGTCACCTCTTCCTCAGAAACCTCCTCCGAATCCGCCGCAACCTCCTCCGCCGCCTCCGCTGCCTCCTCCGCTGCCTCCTCCGCAACCTCCTCCGCCACCTCCGCTGCCTCCTCCGCAACTTCCGCCACCAGCTCCGCAACCCCCTCCGAATCCGCCGCCGCCTCCTGCACAAGCTACACCGCCACAACTGCTGTTCCCACAACCACTACCGCAGTTCGACCCACAACTTACTGCGCACGCCGGGGCACCATCTGTTTTGTCGGGCGCCGAGCCATCGTCTGAGAAGCCGGCGTCGGTAAAGACAATGGCCATGGATTCGGATATGTCCGTCTGTCCAATCCCGCCAAATCCGTCGAACCCGTCGAACCCATCGAACCCGTATAACCCGAGGAATCTCTCGCTCCTCTCCGTCGAGGGTGTCGAGAACCGGCCCGCGCCCGAAGCCGGTACATCCAGCAGCCGGGTGCGGCCGTCTCGTATCAGCTCGTAGGCAGCGACCTGCTCGGGCCGCGACAATAGCGCCCACTCTGCCAGGAAGTAGTGCTTGTAAGTCCCAGCTTCAAAGTAGTGGCTGAATGGCTGGGCCCGGTGGATGCCGCCTAGCTTGACACGGGTCAGGGACGGGTACTGTACCCGTAGCCTTGACCTGGAGGATGAGTGCAGCCATTCTGTAGAAGAGCGGAAGGACGCCGTCCGGGACATGGCGGTGGCGGCCCGGCAGAGCACCGCTGATGCGCAGAGCACGGTCAGCCGGTTGCGCATCCAGGCCTGCAGCTTGGTGCAGGGCCCTGTGTCGGTGAGGCTTTCAGACAGAGTTGCAGGGGCGTACATGTGCCGGTCGCGGGCAAGGTGGTGTGAAACCATAGACCATGAGTCAAAAGGGAAGGCCCAGACGTGCTTTGACATGTTGCACTCGCCGCAGCGGGTTGGATAACGACCATAGGCTTCCGTGCAGTCCCAAGGGAAAATGTTCTGGTATTTATACAGAGGCCCCCCGAACGCGCCCCAGTCGTACCAGTATTCCTGAAACGTGTCGATGATATCGGCCTCATCGTGCCGGCCGAAGTGGAACCGGAGCAGATATTCCTCTGTCAGCCCGCTGGGGACGTCAAATTTCGTCTTAACGCCTCGCTGCATGTATCCCTCGTCAGGGCACATAAAACTCATCAAATACAGCGGCTCGTGCTCTGCAGTTTCGATATTGGCGGGGCCCCTGACCAGTGGTTCGAAGATGCTGGTGTTAACGAGGGAGTTGCAGAAGTTTTGGCAGTTGTTTGTCGTGGCGCTCCATTTGATATTCACGGTAGGGTCCAATAATCGCTTCGTGATACTGTCGAGATAGATGTTCACTCGACTTTTCAGGAGTTTCTTGACCTTCTGCAACACTGGCTCGAGAGCCGAATCCAGGATCCTCTGCTTGTCTGAAGCCGGCAGGCCGTGGTTATCGAATGGCCGCCGGCTAGCTGTCAGAATGTCTCGGACAATATCGAGCTCGTCACTTTGTGAGAGGAGCCCGCTGAAAGGCGCTCCGACCACTTGTTTCATTATTGCCTTATATCTCTTTGTATGGTTCGTTACCGGCCGCATTTGTTGCCACACCGTCCTGTCAGGAGACCCTGCAATTGCGAGGCTTCGGCGCCGACCGTTGGAAAATCTAAACCGCTCGTGAAAGATAGGCACCTCGCGCAGGGTGACGAGCGCGCCTCCCTTGGTGCTGGAACATGTCTCAGCCGACAGCCATAGTACATCACATTCAACGACAAACTCACTGTGCTACGCCGTTTTCAATAACTATTGGTCCAACACGCAGTGCCATATGGACGTTCCCAAAGGGGTACTTGTTAGTGAACTTTCTGAAGAAGAGGGGAATGTCCGTGTCAGCCTGTGCCTCCGTGACCACACTGGTTGAACTTGACGTAGCCGAGCTTTTCTGTGAGTCATGGAGACTGGTTCCTGTCACCAGCTTCATCTTTTCTTGTTTCTGTCCAGCCTGCTTCTGTGTCCTGTTCTGCATAGTATTAGCCGCGATATTCTCAATGCTGAATTTCGAGAACGTCGGCATGGGCTTGGCCTTCTTGATCCCAACAGTTGACTGTAGGCCGTCGTACTTGGCACGAGCGACGAGCTCCCCAAGCTTTAGAAGACTGCACTGGATGGTCCCGAATCCCCCAACGTCGAGATGCTTGACATTTTTATCGACCGGAAACAGTGCTAACGGCCTTCCTGAGTTGTCATAGCGGGGGACTGTGCTACAGCGACAGATATTCCTGCTTATATCCGGAGTGATTGACTGTTGAAGGATGCAGTGCTTGTAGGCTTTGACATATGATTCTTTACCGTAGTAATAAAGTCGGTAGCATCCTTCGCAGACAACGCTAGGATCATCATGGCTGTGAGAGATAAACATGCTTCCTCGGATGATGCTCTTGCACTCCGGTCTTGCGCAATGCATGGGCTGGAACCTGGGTATCCAAAGGTGGTCGAACTTTGAGAGAGCAACTTCTATACTGTTAGACGTAGAAACTTGATCGATTGGTGGCAGAGCGAGTGGTGGGGCACGAACGCTGAGGGATGGCTGGTCTCTTCCAGAATCCAAGTTTATTCAGCGGTGGGCGATGTTCGATCAGCTTTTCGATATCGAGGAATCCTGTGACAAGTCCAGTTAACCATTAGCCACTGCCCCCTCGCAACATTGATTACCAACTGACCGGTGGCCTGAAGTAGTACCCATGCTCGTTGTTCAAGTCCAGAGAGTCTGGGTATATCTACTCCCTGATTAGCGACGACGTGTAGATTGATGGTTTTGCATCAGTTATGATGCGTACCATTAACAGCTTGTCTTACTGAAGACTTGATTTTAGAACTAATGTGCTCGGCCTTGCTGTCCATCATGGTTTTTCTTAGAGCATTTGTGTGACTCTCCTGAGAGGACATGTGGTCTTGTTTTTGCGCTTCAGCTTCTCTTTCTTGGACTAGCACATGGTCAGTTTCATATTATCGCGTGCCCCTTATAGGTAGTATTGAAAGCCTGGTGCGCAAGGTGAACCCAGCTAGGCGTATGAGAAAGAGCATACCACGTCTGATAGCAAATGCCCGCGCCTCCTGGCCAACCTGGTCAAGAAACGTGTCAAATCCATGGACAAAGTCATCTGTCTCGTCCGCCACGACAATGTCAGCAAATTCCGGCTGCTGCCATACTTTCAACGTGCGGATAATGTTTTCGAGTTCCTCCTTCACCCCTTCCCAGTACAGCCTCTCGAGCTCACTGAACAGGATTTCTTTCCCGGCTCCGACGGACGACCAGGCCGCTTCTTCGCGTGATGCTGGGGTGATGAAATTCGACGGCTGCGAAGGGAAACCGGGTAAGACCGCGGTCAAGCGGATGCCTCGAAGCTGACGTTGAGACATGGAGAGGGCTGGAATAGAGAGGCGGGGTGGTGTTGGTGCTTTGAGAACTTGTTTGACATTCTTCTTGAAATATATTAAAACCCCGACATTTTATCATCAGCCTTGCGCGGCCCATTTTTTTTTTTTTTTTTTTTTTTCCTTTTTTTTCCTGTTTTGTATCGCTTCAGCCTTGCCGACGCATCAATGCGCAGGCAAATACGGGTAATCACGAGAGCTTTGCCTTGGCCTATTCTCTAACCCCGCTTCTGGACAGGGACAGGACGCAGTGGTCTGTATGCAAGGTCATGCTGGTGTCAGAGGACCGAATCGCTCCGCAAGGATGCTTTGTCACTAGTGACACTGAATAGAAATCCTGATACGAGAACACAGCCCCTTCCCATGGAACAGCGCCTCACGACGCAGACAGACCACAGCGCAATGATACTAAGTCGAACGTTTTCCAAAGTCCCAACAACATGAACTTGGTTTTGAAGGGATAACGTGTCTAGTTTCTCAATCTACAAGGACCAATCCGTAAACTTAGTTCTGGACAGGAACAGACTAGATCTTTCGATGCTGCTATCTCAGTTTCCCATTCTGCCAAAGACAAGGGAGTCAACTCCGTCCATAGGATATCCATCTATTCGGTAATAACACACTAAAATCCCTACTAATTCATAGCCCAGGGAGGATGACCAGACCAGCCACACTCCCTTCCAGTTTCGGCGTCTATCCACCACCGCACCCCTGTTGCTGGCAGCAGTTCCTTGCATTCATCGCAAGCGAGTGGAAGCCTGGTCAGCCGGTGGACCTCGAGCATATCCTGCGAATCGATTATTCTCAATCGCTCGTCTGGCGATTTACGGGCGCAGACACGGCATACCTCCTTCTGCTGGAAAGGCGAGACGTCGGCACCGTTCATCTCGATATCAGCGTTCGGATATCTCCTGCCGTAGTTGTTGTACTCGTATCGTCTTCGTCGTCCGGACTTGGGTCTCACCTGGCAGTGGTTCTTGTACAGGCACTTGGAGCAGATGGGCCGGCACCTTGTAAGATGCCGAAACGAATCTGATTGTTGTAGGTCAATACTGACTTGACAATTCTAAAAAAGGTATGTCAGTTGGCCATGATATCCTGGGCATAAAAGAAGTCGATGCATCGTACAGAACATATGAGACCGCTGCACACAGCACATTGGGAAATGGTGTTATTGCCCTCGCACGTATGTTGGCGGAACTCTCCCATTTGTGCGGTGGTGTCCTTGTCACCTAAGAGGGCTGTCTGTAGATGGATATTTCCTCCCCTCTTCGTCCGCGCAAGGATTTTGCAAACATATCGAAAGGCAAAGTACCCAACTCTTGGGGTATGGATCCCTGCTTGAATAACGGCCGTAGGTAGGGCCAGTGCGAGGTTCACAAAGCCATAGTCGCTGAAAAGCCATCGTGGTGAGGCTGGCGAGTCATTTTCCCGGACCCGTAGGAGCCCTACTTACCGCCAACTGTAAGTGCGTCGCAAAGACCAAGGACAACGTTGACAAGAGCACATATCAGGCAGACATTTCCCAGGACGGGTAGGAGCCTTACATTCAAGTGTACGCTCGTCGCCAAAACCAATGACAACGTTGACAAGACCACATATCAGGTAGAGTATTCTGGATCGTCTCCCAGTCCGGTTAGAAGACATATTCTTTCCCTTAGTAAATCAGAGGAACGGGGTGGACGCAGGGCTTACATGACGACAATACTGATGACCCAGTTTTGGACCATTGTGTGGCAGATGCCATTCAGCCCGCCATAACTTTCAAATCCGCTCGATCTGCTGGCCACAATGAAGAAGTTGACCGATTCGCGCCCGTCGGTGCCGTTCTTCCAGTCGGCAGCGCCGTCACAGACGCCATACGTCCCGGGGAGGAACAGGTGCTGCATCACGAGACCGACGAGTAGTGAAAATGTGAGAATCAAATCGACCAACCCTACGGTGCCGAGGAGATTTCCGCGGCAGAACGGGGACGCGCAGAATTGGAAGATGTTCCAGCCAAATGTTATCACCCCCTGAGCTAGGTTAAACCCCCCAAGTTCTATTCTTTCTTTCAGATTTCAAGGACGTACCGCGATGCCAATGATATGCAGGCCCCGTAGGAAGTTCCAACCCTGCGGGATGACATCGTAGATTTTCCCTAAACTCTTCGCCTGCTCGTAGATATGTATGCCGTCAAAGCCCATCATTCCCGTGGGAATGTGACAAATGAAGCGGAAGATGCAGGATGCTATTCCCGGACCCCACATAATGGATAACGACGTCGGGTGAGGAGATGTCACGAAATGCCAAGTTCGTATGGATTCAGATGCGCTGAGGCTAGTGTTTTAGTAGTGCTGTCGATTAATTTGGCGGTTCCGAAGATGGTACTGTACATTGCGTTATAGCCAACTCAGCCGCGGATGACGTCTGGTTGAGCAAGGAGGTTTTGTAGTTCACCAAGGCATCCAATCTCTTCGCGAGGCTGAAAGATGTTCAAACCATGTGACACCCAGCTCCCTGCTGTATTTTGCGTAGTGATGAATCAATTTTAGCATCCCCCACCGAACAACTCCCCATTGTCTTAACTGGCCCCCTTATAATGCGGTGAGACCAATGCGTGCTGTGCATTGACAAACCTATAGAAGACTGTATTTCTTGCCTTTACAGAGTAGAGCATGCACATCGGTGACCACCAAAACATGCATCAGGTGATCATCCACTGTGGCCTAATTGATCGACACCGCATAGCGATGAAAACGATTTGGTTAAGAACACATACCAATAAATTTCAGTCCTATTATTCCTATGTCCAGGGGTGGATTACGATGCAGAATCTTAAGATGTCATGTCAACACCAGTAAAGCGGTATTACTCACATCGTATTTTGTGTTAGTGCGGTATTGCTGCTCTGGGACGTTTGGCCGATCTAGCATAGCCGCCTACCCTGGCTATATATCTAATGCAGTTTGCTTGCGAACCTTACCCCTCACTGCACGAGCAAGCACCGAATCCCCATCAGCGTCTTAGTGGTTGTGCCTTAGATTACTGGAACCCGTTTTCAGACTGAGATCCTTCATCAAGCAAGCAGGATCGCTTTACCATGTCGCACCTTATCGACTCTCATCTTCATGAGCTTCACCAGGCTAGCAAGGCCGAAATTAGCAGGATACAGTCATCTCAAAATAAAACCAAGGAGTTACCATACCCGAAGTCAATGAACGAGTCTGAAGAGCCAGCGATCCCTTCACCCAGTCTCTTCACATCACTCGTTCCATACGAAAACCAACGAGACAGGAACGCACTGCCCACGGTTGGACAATGCGCCGTACACTTGGAGCTACTCGAGGTGTTCTTTGCATTGCGGTCGAAAATCATCAACTCGACGCAACTGGATAATACATTCGGAATAAAGATTAATAACGGGATCGTGCACAGGAAGGAATACGATCGCAGGAAGCGAAAATACATCTACAAGCCATATAAGTTACGTGACAATACCTGGCAGGCCAGAAGGAGGGAGAAGTGGTCTTACTTCCTGTCCATCGCTGTCCAGAGGTTTAAGATGTGGATAAGGAAGGCCAACGACACAGTAGATGGATCGGGGCTATCGGAGAACACCAGACTGCCATTCTTGCCCCCTTTAGGTATGTCTAATCGCCAAGGTGACCTTGAGCGGAGCTGGCTTATATATGGGGCTAATGGAAGATACGATACGGATCTAGATGTGCTTATGGTCTGGCACGCTTGCTTGCTTAATCCCGTGGACTTTGATTATTATTGCAGGAAAAACGGGCTGAAAGGAATTCGCCAGCTGTCATTTCCCTGGGCAGAGATCGTAGGCTGAAAGACACTTTCCCCAATATTCAAGATGATTGCTAACTGAAGAACCAGCACCGCGCCATAAACGCAAATGACTGGACTTATTCGCTGGCAAACGCCTCGAGCGATTGGACCAGGGTCACCGTTAATATGCATCCGGATCTAGTCCAGTACCTCGAACTCATGGGGAGAACGGCGAACCCCGTCTCGCGCGTCCTGTCCAGGTATGGCGACCGGAGTGTAACCTTTGGCAGTTTGTCTCCGGAAGTGCGATACCTCGCCGATAGCGAAAAGTCCTTTCTCAACATCCTTCTCGAGCTAGACGTACAAAAGAGTCAGAATCAGCCGTTGGTGGACAATGTCCAGCGCCAGGCCGCCTTCGTCGACAAGATGCACCGCCATCTTTGGATCTGCAGCCCCGCTGCCGAGGGAACTCTGCGCCGGGCCCTTGGCCGGTACGATAAGTTCCTCAAACTCTTCAAGTTCTACCCGGGCAAGATGATGGTACCCACATTGGATATTGATCTCGTGTGGCATACGCACCAATGCTCCGCGGCACAATACGAAGAGTCGATGCGGGAGCGCACGGGGCGGTTCATCAATCACGACGACAAAATCGGCCAGCCAGTACTGGATGGCGCGATGGCGGAGACGAGGCAACTGTTCATCATTCGGTTTGGCCAGGAGTACTCGACCTGTCTTTGCTGGGATTGTGAAGCGACTGCGTCTATTTTGGAACAGATCGACGAGAATGGCGGCCTGGATGGGGCTGACATGGATGCGTTAGCTGAGCTTGTCCGACAGGACGTTGGATACTACCGGGCTGTCGAGTTGGCTAGACAAAATGGCCAGGAACGGCCCCGCCGGCAGTGATAGGCCTATGTGCACTTCAGTGGCTTTACCGTAGCAGTACTTGTTTACTTTGAAGAATAGATGACTCCATGCTTGTATAGATTGACCTCATATCCTAGAATAGTAGCTACACTTGAGCATGCTCATTTGGATTTGCTCCCTCTTGAATTTTGAAAAACTCGAGCTTGATCAATGAGGCCTGCGTTCCCAGCTGTCGTAGCCATTGAACCGCCCTTTTTCGATCAATTGAATCCGCTCAGAATAGCATATCTTACTATGCACGGCCACCCGGCAGAACAAGAGCTTTTCAAAAGCCGGGGTCAGAATCTGGACTGCCTTCATCTGGACGTCATCCTCTTCCAGCCGCATGAGCAAAACAACCTTCTTGCCAACATGATAATAGAGAGGTCTAGGAACTGGCCAAATCTTCGCTGCGAATGCAGCAGATTTCTCATTCTCAAGGTAGGCCTTATGAGAAAACGTACGAGCCGCAGAGTCCGGCTCGCTTGGGGGAGGTGCTGTCGGATGCTGGGATGGGATATCGCAGCCTAGATTCGTGTCCGACGGCAGCAATGGAGGTTGTCCGTACATGGACCTGAAGATATTGACTATGGAAAGAATATATGGCGGGTCTGCGCGGCTGACGAGATCGAATTCGTTGATTATGTTGAGACAGAGACTTTCGTTATTGCTGCTGAGGCGGTTACATCCCGGCGATTTGACTTCTGCCGTGATCGAGGGCGGCGCACCGAATGTAATACAGGAAAATCGGATAGATGATCCTGCTCTTTCATTAGCTTTGACAGTCCATTTCAAGAAATTGTTGATGTTTGGTTGGTTTAGCGTTCCTACTTAAATCCTCGCGCGAAAGATAGTGAAGGTAAAGCAAAGAGGCAACGGCACCGCCAGCAGAGTGACCCGTGAACAACACACGGATATCGCCACTGGTATGTTTTTGAGCATACCGGCTAATACTTTGCGAAACAATGCTCTCCAACGCTTCAGCGCTATTCAAAAAGCCTGAGTGTGCCAGTAAGTCATGGTGACCTGAGATACTGGGATCCTGTATGGCCATTGTTAGCACGATCTAAGCAATGTGGCCTGACAACTACAATGCCGTACAATAAACCCGTTCGCGTCCCTCGGTCGTCCATTCGCATTCACCATGTGGTCCATCTTGGATGCGCTTCCGCGAACGGCAATCACCAGAACGGGCAAGAAAGTGTTCAAGGTACCCCTTCCCGAAAGTGGCTCGACGACCGTGCATGACAGCGCCTTGACTGTACCTCCGATCGAGGCTGAAGCGACGTGATCTTTCCGGAATCGACAATATTCTGTATCCAGCATGTCACCTGCTGGATCATACGACCAAAGTGCGCATTTCCATGCAATAGACAAAAGATGTGCTGTCCCTTGCCGGCTGCAACCAGGCAGAAGATCAGCGCTGGGGGCAAGCGATTATGACAGAGGCAGTTCCCTTACCATTCCCAAATGTTGAAGGTGTCCTCCTTGCCAATTTTCGAATTCTCGTAATTGGACGCTTCCTGGTCTAGTTGATCGACCAAATGCTTAAACCGGTCTCCGAGGTCACCTGTCAGTTAGCACGGTTAGCAAGGGGGAGGTTTGGTCAAGCCAGTCGATCATTCATCTTCCTGATTCCAAGGAGGTTACCATCTAAGTCTATCTGGTCAAGGGCAGTGCCCAGCGCTGTTGATAATTCAGCCGCCGCGGCCGAAGCACCCTGGGAGTTATTCGAAAAAGTGAAACCAAACGTGGGGCTTGCAGCCGAACACTCGAGAGCTGCAGCACTCGCCTCAGGGTGCCTCTTTGAGGCCTTGAGGAGACGCTTCATGTATAAGTACCTTGGCTGCGCTGCCTTGTCGTCTTATATGTACTACGGAACCAAGTCTTTCCTGTCCTAACGGGGCGAGCAAGTCAGGGACGGAAAGATTCCTGACGAGGATAACGTGATCTGACACTGAGCTGCCACGGACGCTGAGCTGCCACGTCACCCCTAAGTTCAGGCTGTGCAGCAGAAATCTGAAGTTCTTCCGCTCCGAGACATCTGTAATGTGCTGTGAAATCATAATAATGGCATAAAAGGCTTCTTTTGATAGTAGAAGTGTTCGTATATCATTTTTTTAGTTTTCCATTCCCGCTATAATACATCATAGTTTTCTAAGCGGAACGTTCAATAACATGTCTAAGATTTGTTATCTTCTCCTTCTGCGTTTAATGTACATTATGCGCCTTCAATGAATCACCAAGCACCACCTCCCTGAACTGCCTCCACGCTAATCACCACCTCGTTCAAGCGGCATCACCCCCATCACCCCCATCACCCAGCATGGGCACCCACCTGGGTATTGACCGCGTTCAAGCCCACGTTGGCCGGTTAGTAGTTGGGTGGGTGACTACCAGCGAATCCCGGCTGTTGTATGTTTTTATTTCTACTATATCTTGATGTTTTTGATGGCCTTGACGGAAGTGGTGGTCATTCTGGCTGCAGGTCCAACCGATACAGACAATCTCTTTCTTTCAACCGGTCTTCGGCCCAAAGTGATTTGATATTTTATGAGATCGTCGCATTGCATCATTGACACCCCCCAACGCCCCCATGAGTGACTCTGCTATACAGAATGACATTGCACGTTAAACATATTGCTCCGCCACAACTCTAAGCTTGTGTCCAGTTATAAGCAATGTGGCATCTCCACACTAAACCGCCTGACCTTTCGAGCGGGTTTCCACAACTTGCTCGAGAGGAAGTTATGTTGGCTTCCCTGCAGCTTAGGAATGACCATGCAGCAAGTGCAAATCCTCTGTCTAGCGCACTCACGCAGGTATTATAGGCAAAATTCTTCATAGGAGGCTGCTGTATTAGCAATCGCCACCAACTAGCCTGCGGCTACAGAAATGCACTTCATTTCGGTGCCTTAGCTGTAGATGGTGGCGCCGCGGACGGAGTCATGACAAATTCCTCTGAGACCTAGTGCTCCTGAAAAGATCTTGCTCGCAGAAGGATGATGTGATGGCGTCTGCTAGGAGCCAATTGGGTTGTCACTTTTACTGATACAGATCTTGCATCTATGGGTTCAGGCGAAAGAACAAGGCTTGCTCAAGCGCTGAGGAGTATCCTCTGTGAATTCCAGGTGCAGCTGACGTGGCAGAATGAGGATGGCCTGCATCTCTAACTTCAGCAGGACCACAAATAGATGAAGTACAGGACCGAATGATGTACTTTGCTCCATTGTTGATAATGTTCTATTGTGATATTGTATGCCGGACATCCTCTACAGAATAGAATAGCCGGCCTGACAGGCTTTATATACGCTGCTTGTCAGGCCACTGGACTCGGCAACTAAACATCCATTAGCTCGGACATCGCATCGTAGGCACTCATAGAGCATAGGATACTCGATCATCTATAATTACTGCGCTTTTGAGCTTGAGAGTACTTGTCACGGTTGTGTGATCTGGCCGCTACGTGTCAATTATTATGACGTAAGTCGATGAAGCCCTAAGACCTCATGCCTGCTCTCTGCATTTATTTTGCTCACAAGGAGTTAATGGTGAATGGCATTGGTTGTCTCCTAACCTGCTCTAGATATGCATCTCAATCGATAGTTTGTCTTTGCTTTTGGACAGGTGCTGTTACTTGTGTGCTGCTTGCACATTGTTCTTAGTCTTTGTAATACATCTACTATGCAGGTAAAGAGTACAAGCAGCAAGTTGTTCACTTTAGCATTTCTTTCTAGTATCCCATAACCTCAAAAAATCATCAGGGCAGACGATGACTTGATAGATACAGCAGCAAGCCGGGATTGTAAAAAAGCATTCCCAGTACCAAAGATGCGGAACCAACGGGAGTTAGCGAAGGTGGACCCGGCCCTGCAGGCTGAAATCTGAATAAGACATGTCACATAATCACATTGGCTCTACATCAGTTTGGTGGCTTATTAGGGACTACGTCAGTTCATGCATTATTTAGACTTTCATTCCCTTTGCGTCAAGCAGTTGAAGTCTTTTAGAATACAGGAGTTGAGATACCCCATAAGCATATTTCTGTCAGGTTACCCTGATGTTGCTTCTCTCTCCTCATTATCCCCTTAATAATATAAGAGGTCCGTTGACGATCTTTGACTGATTGCCTGATCCCACCCAGAACAGGGTGAGTGGCCCTAGCCTAAAGTGCAAATGTGCGTCTGGTTCAAGAGGAAGCAACGAGGCACGTCATATTTATTCTTATAGCTAGTTAATGCTGGGATGATCGCCTGCTGCATTAGTTTTACGCAGTAAAGTAAGCTATTAGCTGAGTACCCCAACCCCCATGCATGGCGCTGAAGATGTGATGTGATTGTAGTGGACAATGCACATATTCCTGGCAACAAAAAGAGCTAGAAATAGGTAAATGCAGTGTAACGAAACCAAGTCATTTGTTGTAGTATTAGCACCTTATGTCCCTGTACTAAACATATAAAGTCACTAAGGTCCGTCGAGTCCCATCATCTCTCAACCTACTGTCAAGGATTCCAGCGAAGTGATCAAACAAGCACATTTATCACGTTAATTTACATTTAAACCCTCCACAATGAGACCCACGGTATTGCTTGCTGTTCTTGCTGCGGTTACAGGGGTTACTGCAATCAGATGTAACCAGGGGCTTACGTACTGCGGATCATCGTTGCTCAAGAAGGGTATGTAGAACTCCTCGTTCCCTGAGCTCAATGGCGGAGATATTAAGAGGTTCTGGATAGGGAACTACTTCCAGGACATTAAAGATGCTCTTGAGAGGGCGGGTAGGCCTACTGATGACCATCATATCCTTGATTCCCGCTTCCTGTGCACGTCAGATGAAGACTATTTGGTTTGGAGGGACACATGCTACCCAGAGCAATGCAGGGACAATGGCCAAGGGAATGACGATACCTGTATTGGAGGTCAAGAAGAGGAGTGATGGGCAAAGCGAACGACGGATGCCAGGATGTCATTGTGCTGTGGGAAATAAGCGATCAGTTCGTGTGATTTAGAGCCTCGCTATAGGTTTTTCCCTGGTTGTACAGGTTTTCCCTATAGCTTCTTGCCAATGCAGAGGCTTTCGGCAAGGAAACGCTTATTATTAGATATCTCCCTGTATTGATAGTATCTCGGAATCGCTCTTCGTCTGAAGTTAGGAAATCGACCCGTCCAGCGGAGATTGAAAGTTAACCGACGCGCAAGAAAATGCCTTGACACTTCCAAAGCGCAATATTGAGCCACAACCGGGAACAAACTTGGATAATTATATTTTTATACAATGTGCTGCCAGCCATGACTGAGGCAGTCATTGATTTCATCTACAACCATTACTACGTCGTTCCTGACCTCGGGGATAATCGACCATACCAAACCCATTTCCTGATGCCGTCTATCACACTCCAGATAAGAATCTTGTCTTCAGCTCGAGGAGAAATGCCCTTTGAAGACAGAATTTGCGCCTTGATTGAGTATCGGTCGATGTTCAGTGACTTCTTTGACTTCGTTTCACAAGCATATGCCCAAGATACTGCTATAAACTATGTGCGCGATTTCCTTCTTATCATGGTGGATAGTCCAAAGAGCATACGTATGACGGATTGTCCCAGCAGCTCTTAAGCTGAGGAATCGCCTTCGCATCGAACTCTAGCGAAGCCATGGCCTTGGAAAACGTGCTCATCACGGCTGTGGGAGGGTTCGCTAAGATGAATTCATGCAAATCATCTGCAAGGGTGTCATTCTGCGCTCTTCTGGGAGAGGGTGTCTGCTGGCTTTGGGCTCTCTCTTCTTGTCATCGTCGGCTTAGACTCCATCAAGGAATCATTTTTCACAATGCTCATTGGGACATTATGATTTTGTTTGGTCTGCCTTTACACCAGATTGAAACAATATTTAGGAAACCTCATCATGCTGAGATCAACCTTGAGTGAGATTCATTGCGTCAGTTTCTTTCCTGCTACATGGTAACTGAGTGTGGGATATATTCCTCGACAAAGCCTTCTTTACATGAAAGTATTCTGTGGATCTCATCAGCTCAGAACAATCTAGCTTGAATAGTCTCGAGAAGTCGACCATTCTCTGGGAGCTCGATATCGTCAATTGACCATCTTTGACCTCGGTGAGCTGATCATCACTCCTCCTTCATCTGTACAACAGCTTCAACTCACTATCACCGCTCTTCGTTATCTACATTTTGATTGATAACCTTGCGCTAGGACTTGGGATCTTTCCTCTGTTAAATCCATCTTCATTCCTCCTATCATCTACCAAACTTCGGCTTCTTGGAATACTTCAAGCAACCACCTTACAGGAGCTGCGTGAACAAACCTCATACCAATCAATCCGCTTGCAGAATCTCAAGATGCGTCGCACGCGTGATGAAAACGAGGAAGCTCCGAGCGAAGAGCGGGCACAGAAGAAAATGCTAGAGTGAGGACGCTTCAATATACAAAGTTATACAAGGACGATCTAACAGACTCATGTATAGACTCAATCAGGAGGGGAAGTACTTTGACTTCACTTTCACAGTCCAGGATGAAAATTTCTATGTTAGCAAGCTCGTGCTGTCTACTATTTCTCCATACTTTGCAAACAAGTTCGAGGCAGACTGGAAAGTGAGTCCCTCAGCGCAGAAACATCTCAATCCAGCACTATGACAGATCTAATGCGAACCAGTTAGAAGATTCGGTGGATCTGAAGCAAAAGCACAGCGTCGAAGCCTTCTCGACTATGATTGAGTACATATACACCTACAACTATGAGCAACATACCGGCTGGCTCTTTGATTTCGAACCTTCCGAATTGGTAGCTTTCCATTTTGAACTTTGCCACATGGCTGAAGAGTACGAGGTCCATAGTCTCAAAGAGCAAGTGCTGGCGGATCTTCCCTCCGCCGTCAAAACCTTAGACTGTCCAGTAGACTTGTACGATCTGCTGGTGGGCGGCCAATACATCTCTGACTCGGAATCGGGTAAGCTCTTTGTGGCCACCGTCGCGGATAACTTCCACATCATGGATGCTTTTGCAGACCTGGACAGAGTGAAGCTGTTCCTGGCTAAAACACCTATCTTCGCAGCCGACCTAATCTCTGAGCTCATGGAGAGAAGAATGTTAAATGACCACTGAGGCGATTTATAAGCCTGGTTTGCTTTCCTGATCCGAAGTCCATCTCCTTTGTTCTGGCACATGAATCGAACAGGAAGATTGGAACTTAGATTGCCTGTCCTGTTATTAGATTCGCACTATTGGCTTTCTTTATATTTCAGCGAATTCCAGGCAAGGTGCTCGCCGTTATTCATTAGGAAGACTTGACATTATGCAGATCTTGCGAATCTCATATAAGTTCATGCCTTCTCCATCATATGGACACTACTAAGAATGATAACTAAAAAGACATCTAGCACAAACCATTGCTGCACGACTGATCACAGTGATAGGTACCAATCCAGTTATCCGCCCCATAAACGTCCAACCCCATCATCCATCCATTCAGCACCTGGTGCAAGTAATCCAGATTCTGCGGCTCACCATGCGCCTTACCCTCAGCCGAGCAGGGGTAGTCCTTCGTCAAACCGCGGTTCCCGTTAAGCCCACTCCCTGCAGTAAACCACCCATTGTATGCACCCAGAGCCTTGATCGCGTTACCCCCCGACGCGTCGAGCTGCGACTTGAGATAGTGCGTTCCCGCGTCCACGTTATCCTGGATACTATCCGTGCACTGGCCATTCGGGTAATTGTCGCATGAGACCTGCATCAGACCTGGTGTGGGACCACCAGCGTTGGCATTGCAGGAGGACTCCTGCATAGCGATGACGGCCAGGATGACCGGTTTGACGCCGTACTTGGATGCGCTGCTTTGGAAGTAGCTGTCGTACTGGCGGCAGGCAGAACCGATGCCGTTGTAGAAGTCTTGGAGGCTGATGGTGTAGACGTCGTCGATGGAGAGGAAGGGAGGGTTCCAGCCAGTGGTGGTGATGCCGGTGTTGAGCCAGTCTTCGGAACTGGATTTTGCGGTTAGCAGCAGTGCCACTAAAGGTAGAGGGGTTTAAAGGGACGGTACCCGTTTGGGCCGGTGCGTGGGGTGACATTTTCTGTTGCACCCTGCGCCTTTGGGTTTATACCGACACCTGGGTTGGCGGACTGAGCGGTGACGCCGATAGCGAGGGCCAGAGAAGTCAGCGTGATGCTTTTAAGGACCGCCATTGTTGCGCTTGCTATTGTTTGACTGTGGTGTCGGGTGAGTTGAAAAACGAATGTCCGTGTCAATCGACTCAGTCGGCAAGGGAGCTATTTAAATAGCTCATTTCTTCCAAGCGGATCGCTCTGCCTACCCCGGTCATAATTTCCTTCGAGATACCTTCATCAAAATCAGCATGTTGATGCGAATCGACCAGTTTCCCAAAGGGGTAATTCTGCAGTCCTGACCATCATGAAACACGACCTATCAAACGCAGCAACTCTTCTATGGGGCCATAGGTCCGAGCTAGCCTGACAGGTGCGACACCGATCTGTTTGATATGAATCGTAGCAGTGATTTCATTGGCAAGCAGGGTAGCAGAGTTGTCTTAGCGTCGGGTCGGCATGTTACCTCAGTGCATCCATCTCGGTATATGATTGTGAGCATTTCGGCCAGTACTGGCAACAGACACGAGTATGGAATAGTCAGATAATCTCGTCTACTTTGAGAGAGCTAAGCACCAGCTTCAGGGTGTTGACCATCGAGTAAGTCTGACGTCTAGGTGGCAGCGTGCAAGTGATTATGTCATCAATGCCGATCGCATAGTCTCTATACCAATTCCCCTTTTAGGAAGTGCAAAAGGTTACATCTAAAGTTGGGGGCGGTTTTACAGTAACATTCTCACTTTCGTAAATGGAAAGGTGTAATACGTGCAGGAAATATTGTCTTCTGAACTAGTTAGCGTTTAAATTATAACAATCCTGAGATGCCTTGGTTGACTCATTGACCTATATCTGATGGTAACGGTGAACTGTTTGAAACAATTTCAAGATGCTGATATTGCTGGCTGGATGGTGACTTGCAAAATATCGCCATCACAGCTGTCCAAATTATTCGGTAAGCGACTGACCGCGACATGACATTGATGTCATTACCTTCCTGACAAATGCATTCTAGCCACTCGCGCCTCCTTGGATCAACTGTCAAGAACAGTATGATCATCAGATTTGTGGCCCTTACTCCTCGCCTGAATTTGAGAATCTAGAGCTATTTTGAAGCAAATGTGGGCGTCTCCAGTGCCCCGTAGACTAAACTAAGCATAACCCATCTGCGGGCCGCCATAGCTCTGTAGGATGGCTTCCTGAGCGTCCGGGGTAAAGGGCATATAGCAGAAATTGCTGGATTCAGGGTGACACATCAAGTTCGAGGAGGTTCTAGAGCAACAAGTTTTCTAGACTGCGAGCTCAACTTTGTGTGCCACCGGATGCTTGACCTTCCCGCGGAGAAGTATTCTAGAACACCGGTTAAAATTGCTTTTACACGTGCGAGGCAAGACATGAATTATTGCCCGCAATCTTCGTGTTTCAGAGACGTCTGGATTTATGAGGAACACATCATTGTCGGTGTTTCTGCTTATAGCAGGGAAGATAACTCTTCCACTATCCAACACTCGGCAGTACTGCCTTCAGCATAATATTTACCAACAGAGGCACTGCGTCGGTCATTCTTCGCCCAAAGTCGACGATGCCTCGGCGATTCCACGAGGCGACAAGAGTGAAGAGGCAAGAATGCTCCTCTAGTGTGACATAAGCTGGGATCAAGTTGCATTGCTCTTGGTGTGGGGCGTTGACTCGGCAATTTTAGCTGAAGTATTGAATTCTATCGTTTGTTAATAATGAAAATGTCAATCATAGCCTATCTAGGACCTACAATTTCTTCTATATAATTTTTTCACCGAGAATTCCCTAGCATAGACGTATGAGTTACGACAGCGGCTGCCTACATGAGGCACACGAAAAAGGGCCAATGCCCTTTTGGAAAGGTGTCAATAAAACATCCCATGGTTCATGGTTCGCCTGTTGACGAAATGCAGATGAACTGTAACGGGATTGGTGGGAATTTCAAGAATTTTCCTGCTTAGTCACAACGTTGACCACTCATGATTTGACATCCTGAAAAGCACAGATTTTTTGTGTTTCTGCCCCTGGCCCAGACAAATGTAACCATGGTTCGACGAGATTGCACACAAAGCACCTGACTTGAAGGCCTCAGGGGAGTTCCGAGGGAATTCTATTTTTGAGAAAGCCACGAATAGGGACAGTATGAAAGAGAGCCATGAAGCAGGGAACAATAAATTTGTCCTTAAATGCTTATATGTGGACATAGGTTACAAGTCTGGATATATACTTAGCATCGATTAGCATGAGAAGCCCTAGGAATCCACTGAAAGACCTAAATAGCTAGACTACAATTCTCTAGCGACAGAGACCTGTGGAGGAGAGCTCCACCCACAAGATTTTAGGCCCTTGTGATATCGTTATTCGTGTCCACTTTCGCTAGCCCGTTTGAGCGTTCTGATCATTTCTCGGTACTTTGCCATGAGGTAAAGTCTAGACCCCCAGCGATATACTCTTTGTCGTTTGAGTAAATTTCAACTTACAAAGTTAAGTCTCATGTCCTTTGTCTCTTGATGTTGAAACGCAAGCATAAGTAACGAGACAATCAACACAAAGACATACCAAAAATAATCCAAGGTCCAGAGCCACACAACTTTCCTCCAACAACCAGACTCTTATGTATTGCAGAGCCAGGGTCCCACACAGAGCCACTGGTCAGAGGGAGTAGCCAATGGCGTTGAAATGGCGTACAATTCAGGTACCGCCCATAGACTCCGGCCAATCCCAAAACAATACCAGAGATGTCTTGTCGTGTCTTCAATCAAACTGTCCAATAGGCTACTGTCAGGCTGTCAACCAGTACACGACCACATGGACCTAGACCATGGCATCGTCTTTGTCGGAACCCMAGTCCCAGCAACTTGCCCATGCTGACGCATTCCCTGATCCATCGCCCTCGATTCTAAGGCTCTATCCAAACGTGCAACCTCCCGAACCAAGGAAAATGACATCCACCAGCGCCATGGGTGTTCGAGAACACACATTCGACTTGTAAACAGTGGGGTGGCGGGCAACAGAATTTGTTCTCAGGATGTTATAAAAGGGCCTGAGAGGGACCCTTTTGGAGTCTTCCATTTCAACCATCGCATTCATTAACCGTGTATACACACGCTTACATTCATTCAGTCTTTTTCGGCTTGATACTTCAGACGCTCTCTTTGAATTATCGATTCCTCGTTACTCCAGTCAGTAACGACACTGCCATTCCTTTAGCCTTCTACAACTATCTGAAGCACGCTTAACGCGACACCCACACTCTCTCAAAATGCAGTTCACCAAGTCTCTCCTGCTGCTGGCAGCCCTCACCTCCAGCTCTCTGGCCCGTCTCCAAGGCCACGAGCGCCGTCAGTACTCCTCCACCGCCTCCTCCACAGTCGCTTCCTCCTCCGCCTCCAGCGGCAGCTCCGCCTGGACCGCAACCCCAGCCGGAGGCTCCTACTCCACCGCTGGCTTCGGCAGCCGCACCTCAAACAGCGGCAGCGGCGAGACCTACGCCGGCAACGTCGGCAGCCCCTGGGGTAGCAACATCATCGAGGTCTCCGCCGAATCGGCCTCCAACTACAAGAACGTCGCCCAGATCAGCGGCCAGAACACTGAGCCCTGGACCGTCGTCTTCTGGAACAAGATCGGCCCTAACGGCGGGATGAACGGCTGGTACGGCAACGCCGCTCTGACTCTCACCCTCAACGCTGGCGAGACCAAGTACGTCGCGTTTGACGACGACACCGACGGCGGCTTTGCTGCCGCCGCTGGCGGTATCCCCAGGGACTCGAACGGCGGGTATGCCTCTACCTGGGGCGAGTTTGATTTCAGCAGCGCCGGGAACGGCGGCTGGACTGGTTTCGATGTTTCTGCCATCCAGGCGCAGAATGCGGGCTTGACCGTGCAGGGCATGAAGATCTGTGATGCGCTGGGTGGCACTTGCTCCAGCATCACTCCTAATGCGGCGTCCGTTAACAATGCCTATACCTCTGCCGAGGCCGCTCTTGGGGGCATTGGTGGAAACCTCTCTGGTGGTGGTGCCGTTCGCCTAGCTGTTACCATTGACTACAGTGGTTAAGTTGGACTACAATGAACATGGAAAACTATGGAAAATTATATAGATAGAATATGGTTGCTTTGATAGCGACTACTGACAAATGACACTCGTTTACACTATTGGTTATTCCAGAGAAAAATAGAAACTAAGATAAATCCTAGGACTATCTGATTCAATGATTGGATTGGCTATATCAAGATAATCATCCGTCCAAGCGTCCGATATAGTATGCCTGATTACTCAATCTCTCCGAGTAGTCCGACGCACTATCAGAATCCCGAAAATCATCGGCCTTCGCGATGCCAAGACCTGTGGCACCACAGTACCTCCGATGGAGACGACATCATCGCTATTGATCCTACATACAAGTGTACTCATCATAGCTAATAACTAGGCATATCACCGATATTATCTCCAGTGTTATGGCCGATGTAAACTCCTTGTCGTCATGTCATCCTTTGTACCGCCAGCAGGTATAAATTCTTCGAAAACCCCAGGACACAGTCTGGTCCCAGCGGTCTTCAAGACAACTACGTAATTAAACACAACATTCGGGCTTTTCTAAAAAGACATTAAAATGGCTCAAGTTTGGCTCATCACTGGCTGTTCCTCAGGCTTCGGCAGCGAGTTCGTCACTCAAGCCCTTTCCCGCGGAGACAAGGTCATCKCAACAGCACGCACCGTCGCCAAGATCGCCCATCTCCGCGACGCGGGCGCTGCAATCATGCAGCTAGACGTGACAGCCTCCCAGGAAGAACTGAACCAGAAGGCCTCTGATGCGATCGCTATCTACGGGAAAGTTGATATTCTTGTGAACAATGCGGCATACACGCAGTTCGGGACATTGGAGGACATGACGTAAGTCTGTGACGCTATCCACAGGAATGAAATTAACATTATACTCCGTACAGCCATGGAGATTACCTCTTCCAATTCACCACCAATGTTTTCGGAACCATTAATACGACCAGAGCGTTCCTGCCGCATTTCCGGAAACGCAGGGAAGGCGTGATTGTTAACATCGGCTCGATGGCAGCATGGGAGTCGTACCCTGCCGTCGGGGCGTATTGCGCCTCCAAGGCTGCGCTTCGCTGTAAGTCAATCTTGGTATCTAGTACTTGGGAGTCCCTGCTGACAGAGACAGATGCAACGGAGGCTCTCAGTCAAGAGACTGATTCTCTCGGAATCAGAACGCTCTTGGTGGAACCCGGTCAGTTCCGTACTGAGCTCCTGAGCGCCAAAAATAGCATGTTCGTCGAAACCAGATTCCCCGAGTATCGGGAGTTGACCGAGTCTTCGTTCAAGACATTCCGCGATGCGAATGGGAAGCAGAGAGGTGATCCCAAGAAAGGCGTTGCGCGTATCATCGATGTGGTAAAGGGGGAGAACGCGGCCAAGGGGAAAGAGTGGCCGAAGGAGCTGGCGCTGGGGCCGGATGCGGTCGCGGCCATTCGGAAGAAGTGTCAGGATACGTTGAAGAAGCTGGAAGAGTGGGAGGAATTCTCTTGTGGGACGGATATCTAGTCTCCATTGCGTATGCGACCGTTTGTCATTCCTTGAATGTGGACAGCCACGGACTTTTTGGGATGGAGACTTGCGAGCGTTTAAATGAGAAGAGTGCATCTGTACGTCGACTTTCCGAAGAATGAAATACTTGAGACTCCTGCGTCACAGCCATATGCGCTATTGAAGACTCTGCTCGGTAGACATCATGATCAGGACCATGCATCGTCCTTTCAATCATCCATGGCCTCGAGACACGCATCCATCATCCGATCGATAGCTTCAGCGCGTTCGGTAACAGTGATATACTCCCTCTCCGCAAGCTTGCTCAAGGCCTCGCCAACCCAGTGCTGGCAGTTCCAGTCCAGGTCCTGCGGCCCGTTCTTGATTAATGTCTTTGCGACCGTGGACTGGATGGGTCCCGAGCCAATCACCTCTGAGATATCAGCCACAGGCACCACTTTTGCGAGCGACCCCACAGCAGAAGGATCCTTGTTCTTGATTTGAGCATATTCGAACATTCCCTGCGTGCCCAGGATGTGCATGATGAAACTTTGGTTGTCAGGGAGCTTCAGGTACAAAGCGGTGTGGCGGTATTCATGGTAGTCCAGAGGTTCGCCTTTGTAGACGAGGACATAGAGTTTGAGCATTTGGAAGATGATGGTTGAGAGGCCCAATAACTCTTGCTATATCGTGCCACAGGATTGCACCAGGGAGCGCAGACAAAAAAATATCAACACAGCGGTGATGCTTTCAACCAGCAACTTACCTAAGCACCTGACGGCGGGGCATTCGCAGACTCTTCCAGCCAATCACAAAACATTTCCGCCAATGATGTCACATCCTTATTCCCTTCAAATTTTCATAACAATATCATTTATATCCTAGTATATCTCTCTAGTACATCCTTTTTGATAGTAGTAAAGCTACTCAAAGAGCTCATTAACATATACTATATGGCCAAGTTGTGTGGATTGGACTCGGCTCCATCATTTTCGGCCTCCCATTTATCCTGACACCAACGAAATCGTCCAGGTAGTTTATATATCTAGAGAAACTTCACGTGGCCTTCACACGGACAACTAACCTTGGAACGATTACTTATGATGATACATGGTATAATGACTGACTTTTGAAAAGTCCTCATCAGCTTCTGATCCTACGTTAACATGACCTCTTAGAACTGACATCATCCAAGTTCAAAACTCACTGCATGGCAGAGTTAATAGATGCGAGATGTCCATGCATTCCAGTCCCTCAGCAGCCGACAGTATCAGCAGACTGTCAGCAGCTAATTAGTCACCATCTCAAGTGTAGCCCTGCCCACCCCGACATGTCATCCCAGGCGCTAGCGTGGGACGAGAAGAGGAGCCGTTGGTGAAAACTCCGAACATCACATACCTCTAGCTGGGAGAGACGTTGTTAGATGTAGCTTATCCAGTTGATCGTCGATCATGCTTCAGATGTGCAGATCATCCGTCACAACCCCTCGATCGACAAGATCTCATCTTCTGAGACATGGTTAGTGACGATCTTGACATCGAGGTTGTCGATCATGTACTTGACGTGCATGGCGACTGTCTATGCTGCATTCATAGGGAGAATGGGTACTATAACTCTCCGGGTGATGTATATAGCTAACAGCTTGAGACTTACTGAATGCTTTCAGATATGCGACAGTTGTTAAGATAGACTTGATGACCTAATAAGCATAAAATACGTTCTTATTCTGAAGAGACAAAGCTTGAATGGGATAAGCTCGTAAGATCAAGATAATAAGATCCTTGTTATCCCAACCGTCAGACGAGCAGAAGACGACTTACTATTACATTCAGTGGCGGGTACATTGGTTGCAATTAGGATCTTTGAGTAGAGCGATAGCTTGTCATACAATGGTAACAAACAAGGAAATTGAGTCATGGCCTGTTAATCTCTTGCACATTGATTAATAGCTTCTACGCATTATTTTCCTATTTCCAATGCCTCTGGGCAACTGTATTAAAGTCATTCTCCGAAGCGAGAAAAGATGTAGTCAATGACAATGGGGACTGGTCTATCCCAAGACAAATGGAGAATAATCTTTATTTTTGGCATGATTTTGTACCAGAACCAACACACTACTTATGGAAGGGACAAGGATACTCTACAGGAATCGATTCACTGTTTGACTGTCTTCGTACTGTCCAACTACCAGCAACGGATATTGTCTCTTGACTACCAATATGATATACTTTGTACCTTTACAGTAACAAACCTACAATATCTAAAATAGGAAGTATATAGGCCTTGAATAATAATAAAGACTGCCTCAGTGATTGAAAGGACATCCTCAAATATCCGAGCAGAAGGTAAACTACTTCTCAGACAGTCCTTGGTAGCAAGGAACTACGCACGATAAGCTTTATTCCTCGCGTTTCCACGAGAATCTGCAATATCCCGGATATCCGGAGGGAGACAGCACGGACAGGCCGTCGATACTCAATACCTGATAGCAATGACCGTTGATAAGAAGACGGGGTGAAGAAAGAACACCCCCGCTTGGTCATCAGGCGCCGCCACTTGCATTATCTCTGCAGAAAATTAATATCAAATCAATCTAAACTGATAGAGTATTCCCCTTTTCAGCGGAACGTTACATCGACCAACTGCCGCTGAAAATAGCCTAATCTACTTATTTCTCTAGACCATATTCGCCAAACTCACGCACGATGCTTATTATTCGCCGAGATGCTTGATCAAAGCTTGGTGTACCGCGCCATCAAGACACCAACTCTGTTAGTCTCCGCCACAGTAGCATCTGACCTCCTTTCTCTAGCCCCTTTGAACACTAGAGGAACCGCTAATTCTGCAGTAAGTTGTAACTTGCCTGTGCACTCTTGACCTTTCTTCTTGGCTATCACTATCCATTGAGTATATTGATCCTATCCGAGCACCCCGAGCACCGTCGGAGGTCCGTTGATTTACCGAAAAAGCGAAATTGACAGAACTGCTGAAGATTGCGCGATAGGCTGGCCATGAAAGCACCGCACGGCAATTATCTACACAGTGACTTCATTCACAGTCTTGGTCTCATTGTCGTGCGTATACTTTGTTGCTTGTAGGTCTTGGCAATGCTTGACTCTTATGGCAATGATCGCCAAGTAATGGACCTAATGGTGGACATGACCTGTTTCCAACAGCGTACCCTCCTCCCCGTTGTTATCAATCCTCCAATGGATTTCAGGAGGGGTAGAAGTTCTGCACACAGACGCCAATCAAGTTCCTCAGAGAAGCGACATTCCGAGCTTATTTGGCCCAGACTCATCTAGTCCTTTGGTCTCGTCGGGCTCTATTATGGCGAGGCGAGAAGATCTCCGCTGGACTTGCTTAATTTGCACCTCGACTCACTTATGAGGACGGAGAAATGATAGTACAGGTGCGCTTCTCACGGAGAATATTCCAAATCCGAGCACTAGATATGCATCAGATGCTATTTTCCATCGGTCTCCGGCCCTTCTCCTCACCTCATGATAGAGCGGAGTCCATTGGATCCTGATTGCTTAGTTGGAAAGTATCCAGCGAGAAGGCATGTTGTGCATGGTCGTTTTACCACAGAGATAAGGAATGCGTAGCCTGGCGCTCAAGTATAAATTGAAGCTGAATTCCCAGTCCAAAATGTCTAGCAGCTCAAGCAAGTCTCGCAGTTTCTTGACTACCATCAGCCCTCAAGCTCATCCTCGACAGCAGTCCTCTCTTGCTCACTCGTAATCGTCACCATCATGAAGTTCACTTCTGTCCTCGCCTCCGGCTTGCTCGCCACGGCTGCCATTGCTGCCCCCCTTACAGAACAGCGTCAAGCTCGCCATGCCCGTCGCCTGGCCCGCGCCTCCAACAGATCGAGCCACCCTCCCTACAAGCCCGGCACCTCCGAGGTTATCAAGCTCAGCAACACCACTCAGGTCGAGTACAGCTCCAACTGGGCCGGTGCCGTCCTCATCGGCACAGGCTACACGGCTGTGACCGGCGAGTTTACCGTCCCCACCCCCAAGGTTCCCAGCGGTGGCTCTTCCAGCGAGCAGTATTGCGCCTCCGCCTGGGTCGGTATCGACGGTGACACTTGCAGCTCCGCCATCCTCCAGACAGGTGTCGACTTCTGCATTCAGGGTAGCTCAGTCTCCTTCGACGCCTGGTACGAGTGGTACCCCGACTATGCGTACGACTTCAGCGGCATCTCCATCTCCGCTGGCGACAAGATCAAGGTCACTGTTGATGCGACCAGCAAGACCGCTGGCACGGCGACTGTTGAGAACGTGACCAAGGGCAAGTCGGTCACCCACACCTTCACTGGTGGTGTGGACGGCAATCTGTGCGAGTACAATGCCGAGTGGATCGTCGAGGACTTTGAGTCCAACGGTTCTCTGGTGCCGTTTGCCAACTTTGGCACCGTCACCTTCAGCAGTGCTCAGGCTACCGATGGCGGTTCCACTGTTGGTCCTTCTGGTGCCACTCTTATGGATATCCAGCAGAACGGCCAGGTTCTGACTTCGGTCTCTTCTTCAAGCAGCTCTGTCACTGTTAAGTATGTCTAAGGGCTGTCGCTCTGAATGAGGCCAAACTCTGTGGTAGTGATGAATGTGAATGTTTTGATGAGAGGAGAGTCAGACGAACAAGGGGGAAGGAGGGGAAAATACCTGTACTGAGCCTGAGACAAACCTAGTCAGTTTCTTCAATATATCATCTTTTGTCTCCTGCTTCTTACCCATTGATCAGTAATGATACGGATGCCTTTATCCGAGCAGTTTTACGTATCTGGGCGAGCTGCCTTGCAGTGACGCTACCCCACTCGCTCTACCCCATCGAGCACGACAATGGCCATAATCAGTGACAGACTAATGCACAGTTTGTTTGCTTCGATCCGTCTGAGCCAATGAGATAGGAGTGTGTACCTGAGATTCGCGTCTCACCCTCATCTCTTCTTGTTTCTCTAAGAATGGTCCGTCCGACAGATTCACAAACTATTAGTAGTTCCAACATGTATGATCAAGATCATGATGTCTGCTATGTATGTATGGGTCAGCAATAAATTAGGATACTTAGCTGTGTACATATTCGCTGCATTTAAGAGGACTCGTTCACCAATAATGTTAACCATGAGATGGAACCTTTGAAACAGAGCTCTGAAAACCCCATGTTCTACAGACTTGCGTCAACGATCTCTGTACATCACAACACATATCATAGCAGCATTCGATTAGAATTCCGTCAGGGTATTAACTTGGCCGTTGACGCTCCATTAGTCATTCATATCCATAAGTTCAGCTACATCGCGTGTGTGCGGTAGTTCTGAAGGGGACCCGTTATGAGTGCGCGTATAGGGCGCACTCTTGTCGTCTAAGACTACTGCGGTTGGCGGTATTTGTGTCCGCATTGCTCGTCTCGCTTTTCGTTCGAACAGCGCCCATGTCAGTGCCATCAACGCGATGACGCCTAGGGGAACTCCCACTCCAGCTCCAATCGCAGTGTCATGACAGGATCCTGTCGCCGTGTCCGTGGACGAAGGTGCCGTTGTCGCTGACGATGAAACATTGCTCAAGAGAGCCACACCGGTTACCGCGTGCCCCGTTGGGATCTGGAAGCTGTCCATCCCTTCTGGACAGATGACATCCGTCCCGTTTGTAATAGGAGTGCCACAACAATATGTTGCTATACCATTCACGTAGCTGAGATTAATGATGGAGCAGCCCCCGCCCCGATTGACGTCCTCTGTGAGATGCCTAGATCAGAACTGGTTTCGTCGTGTACTTGGTGGGAGGTGTACCTACTGCAATACTGCGGACATCCATGACCCCATTCTTTGTCTGTGCAACTCCCCCGAGACGCCACGTATGGTTGATGGGCAACGTTCAGACAAATTCCGTTTGATAGACATATATCCCCTGAGGTGCAACATCCAGTCGCTTCATCGGAGGAGCAAGGGACATCAGTTGATGGATTACCGTTAGGAAAATAACATTGTCGCGTTGAATTTGCCATGATGGCGGGCCATTAAAAACGCTAATAGTTGAGGAGATCGAGGTTGGATTGAATGGGAGGTGGGGTGTGAGTCTTTATTTTTCCTGTTTCTCACCCCTGTCAGCTAGCACAGGAGACCAACGGCGCACGAGGCTGAGACTGGCTGGTGAGGCCATAACCCCTGCAGATTTGGTGGCTATCGCGGGCAACCACGGCGGGTATTGTTGATTGACACTTGGCACATCCAATCAGGCGCAATCAAGGCCTCTTGACCCTGTGATTTTGTTAATAAAGTGTCCTGGCCTGGAACTGGCCACTATCCCATAAATATCATAGTGGCCCCTTGGTATCTCCCCTATCAAGAATGAGTATTAAGCGCCGTGTAAACACAGAGAATAGCTGTTATGATAAAATGAGACATTGTGTCATATTCAATTAGACTATTGAGCCTTCGGCCGTAGATTATCAGATCGCTCTGACTAAGGACTCGTTCCCCATGATTGGAGTTGGAGTAACTATAATCATGATGCCTACGCTTGCTGGAATCCCATTTGACTTGGGATTCATTCACGTCGTTACCGCTTTCCTACACTTCCTCTGATGTTTACGTTCTCATACGGATTACCTGCTAGCAAATTTTCCCAGCGAGGTATTCGGTGGCTTTAACCTAATATCGAAAAGAAACGTTAAGGGAAATGATGCAAGTATGGCTGGAGAAAGAGGTCATAAAGGTAAGGCTATATGAAGCCTCAGGCATGGATGACGACGATGTGATGCTGACATTTCAAAAATTCTTCCTCTACCATTGTGAGTAACCTCATCTCAACTCTTCCTTGCAAAGCTTCAGAATACTTGCGCTCTTTCAAGGTCTTCAAAGCTCGTATCAGTTCACAACCAGCACTGTCTAGGACAAGAGTACCCGGTATGACGCAAATAAAGAAATCCACAACCAACATTGTGAACAGCCGCCTACAGACGGCAGGACAAGCACCAGTTCTCCATCTGTCGCCTGCAGAAGAGCTTCTGCGACGACTACTCTTAGCCTGTCGCGAAAGTATCGTCTCCAGCAAAAATGACGTGACGACTCTGGACATGTGGTTCGTCGGAGGATGGGTTCGAGACAGACTTCTCAATGGTCAATCCTCAGATATCGACGTGGCGCTCAGCTCCATGACTGGCATCCGGTTCGGCCACGCGCTTGAGAATTATCTCCAGAAAGAAAAGCACAAATACCTTGACGAGGCAAGGCGCTACGGAGTTCCTCCTGTAATCTCAAAGCTGCACGAGATGAAAAAGAACTCGAAGAAATCCAAACACATCGAGACCGGAAGATTCCACAGTATTTTCGGCCTCTCGGTAGATTTCGTGAATCTCAGAAAGGAAACCTACGGAGAGGCGAGCACGATCCCGCAGATGGAGTTTGGCACTCCGGAGGAGGATGCTCATCGTCGCGATGCTACAATCAATGCTCTGTTCTACAACCTCAAGACAGGAATTGTTGAAGATCATACCGGACTTGGACTGCATGACCTGGCTGCTGGCGTCATCAGAACACCATCTTGCCCCTTCGAAGCCATTGGTGATGACCCCCTCAGAATCCTCCGGTTGATCCGAATTGCAGCTCAGCTTGGTTTCCGAATTGAAAGGGAGACCATGAACGCAATGCGAATTGTCGAGTTGCGGCAGCAACTCTGCACAATGGTCAGTCGTCAGCGGGTAGAAGCGGAGCTCATAAAGATCCTTAGAGGCAAAAACACATTTTCGGCTTTCCAATTGATCCATGAACTCCATCTCTACAGTCCAGTCTTTTACGATGCGTTGCCATGTACTGAAGATGAGAGACCAAGCTGGGTTCTTTGGCACCCGGGTTGGTATGGCCCACGGCACAGTGAATGGGCTCGCGCCTTTGAAACCGTGGCTTTCCTATTAGGCGGAGGACCGAAGACACTCAGGAAAATTCTGCTTCAGCCTGAGAAAATGGACGACATCTGGATGCTGACTGCTTTTGTGCCGATGGACCTCGACCAACTTGATGATCTTGCAGAGCGAGAAGTAAAAGTACCCGGATTTGTCTCTCAGTCGATGAGAAATCACCCTCGCATTCAGAATTACAAGGACGAGATTATGGCAGATGGGTCTTTTCCCGGAAAACTACCTCGAGGTAGTCTCGGAATGTTGATTAGGACATGCGGCAGTACTTGGAGATTACAAATACTTTACGCGCTTCTGAAAGACGACGTCGATCAATTGGGGTATGGTAATGAAAAGCTGGCCTTGATTATGCAGTGGTCGAGGTTTGTGGAATATATCTCTAAGGCGAAGCTGGAGGACGCCCCATATGTAAAGCCTATTCTCAACGGGCATGATATTTTGGCCTTGTACGATCTCGAAAAAGGAGGCCCGTTCATGCAGCAAGCCCTCGAAGACCTTGTGAGATGGCAATTTACGCATGAGAATGCTACAAAGGAGGATGCGATGGAGTGGATGCTTACTCAGAGGGAAACGTACAATGTCTAATCACATAATGGGTACTGATAATCTGTTTCCTTTCTTGATCATGAAATATCAGAATGAAAATTTTGCTCCTATAACATAATATCCTTCCGTCGCAATAAACTATTTGGGTAATCCCATCACCACCCAAAGGCTTCAGCATGCCACCATACCTCTCGTCCTTTCCGTACATATTTGCCAATGTTCTCCCGTAATACCCTCCCCATCCCTGGTGGTCCACAGAAGAGCACTGCTACGCGCTCTTCAGAGTCGCTGAGGACATCATCCACGATTTTGCCCAGGTCAGGGCGTCCAGATTCCGCGGACGACCATACAACTGTTCTCTGCGAATGTAACTCTTCTAGCTCGATACTCTCATCCGGGGAAGGCTTTTGTCCGCGCATATGATAGGACTGAGTCAGGTATAGTCTGACGTTCTCGTCTTGCGTCAAGGCCTGTCCATCCGCCAATCCCATGACCCACGCAGCTTCTTCCAGCGTCTTCATAGACCACACAAATGTAATCCGATCTTGTCCCTTGCCCTCCGCTTCAACTTGCTCCTTCAGCTCACGGTAGACCGGCAAAGCAAAAGTCGCGCCAACTCCACCCGCCACAACAAGAAGTCGTTCATACTTCCTTCCTAACTTTGAAAAGCATGGGATACTCCCAAACGGTCCGTAGATTTCGACCTGACTTGGCTTCTCCGCCGAATCTGCCAGGGAATCCAAGGCTCTGGACGTCGGACCATCTTGTACCCGCGCAACGAGGGTGATCTCATTGTTCTCCGAGACATTCGCGACAGTAAACGGATTTCGGAGGAACATGTTCCGTACAAGCGATGATTTGATCTTCATCGCTGTCTCTGCGTGTAAGGATAAGAAGACGTGTTGGCCTGGCGCTGCTCGGAATCTTTGTATTTTTGATGGGGGAATAGGGATCTGCACACTGACGAGGTTCGTTCGGGGGATTCGGGAGATGGCCGCATAGGCGGTGATGGTATCTAGACGGTTGAGTCGGGCTAGAAGGCTAACAGCCAGCGTCTCAATGATGTACCAGCGCAGAGACTTTGCGTGAAAGGTGAGAAAGATCAGGAGGAGGGATGCAAGCACCGAGTGTGTGATGTAGAATATCCGATAGTTGCGACAACGGACGGCCCCAATGCTGGTGCTCATCATGGCGAGAAGTGACATGAATGACATGATGCCAACAATGATCTTGAGCGAGGTGAGATGCTCTTGCAGTGTTGCCGTTTGGATAAAGTAGTTCAGGTACAACGACACATGGACAACGATCAGAAGGAATATCAGTCTGCCGGATATTCGGTGCCATGGCAGCAGTCTTTCGTATGATGTGTTGAAAATCAGTGCTAAAGGATTGTATCGAGATTTGACTGCAAGGACAAAATGTGTGGGTAGTTGCGCCACAGCTACTATGCCAAAGCGTTTTGTTACATGAAGATAGTCTAACCAGGGTTAGATTGTTTGCAGAAGCATGGGTGAAAGCTGATAAGAATACACTCACCAGTTCCCGTCTGATAAATGCACAAAGTTAGCAACCACAACGCCCATGCTGCACCAAGAATCCAATGGCTTTTTGCACCCCAGCCAGGAGCGACTTCATCTTCGAGCCACCAAAGGATCGACCGCCATCGCTTCTCAAAATTCGCAGGACTAGAAGTACTCGAGTCTGCTGGACGAGTAACTGCACTGTATCCGGCTCTCCGAATTGAGCGGAGATAGACCCAACGCCCTAACCGATACAGCCAAAAGAACGAAATCGGTATGAGGACCGATAGTTGAGAATATAACCCGTATCGATCGAGAAGCTCTCGACGCTGCGACTTTTCCTCTGGGCTGAGTTTGACTATATGGTAAGGCCAGCCCATGGCTGGGTGAGTCTTACGCGACGCAGCGATGAGAATGGATGGATTGAATATTGACCATCCCTGTGGGGAATGGCCAAGTTATCAATCTGGATCCCCTTGCACCAAGTCGGAGAATGGTAAAGCCGCTTGGAATGATCGAGATGATTGGCTAGACTTTCGCTGCCTCCCTGACCAATTCAATCTCTGTACGTTGATTGGTCTGGCTAAAATATGCATTCCGGGATCCACAGGAACAATCCATTATGATCTGGTAAAGCTCTTCCAGAAGTATCAACATTACTCATGAGATGGAGATGTTATCCTTCTTACCACTAGGTATTATTTAGGTTTGATCTTTACCCACTGAAATGACCTGATGCACAATTGCGCCATCCTTTAATTACAAAGACCATAATCCAGTACGACACAGCAGCTGACTAGAATCAGATTATCACAACAAAGCACCGAAATAGCAGCTACAGTACTCTGAGCAAATGATATGAACAAATCATGTTAAAAAAATATCATTAGATTTAGGAACTATGAGCACCGCTTCAAAGAGCAAGATTCCGTCTCAACCCTAGCACACCTACAATTCACCACCCTATCAAGTCAGATATTCAGCCTACTGTCATCCGGATGACTGGATAGTATCATACCTGATTTACCGCCATTGTCCAGCATCTTCAACTCCCTTCGCAACTCGGATTGCCCCACCTTCAACGCCCGTCCCGACACTTCCCAACGCATCCCCCACAGGCTTTCCTGCACTTCCCGTTGCACTTGTGATGGTGTCGCCGATTCCTCGAGTAGCTGCACCAGTCACTCCACCAACAGTGCGAGAGACTCCGCCGACAGTATTTCCGAGCGTGGAGGTGACGAATTTCGCGGCGCCCGTGACGCCTGTGTTTTGGGAGGAGGAGAAGTTGTTGTTCGGCATGGTGATTTGCTTTGTGGCTGGATTGATTTGTACACTTGTAGTAGAGTTGATAATAAGCAGGTTTCAAAGTAATAGACGGAGAAGGTATGTTTCACTGGTAGTTGTTATGGTGTCCTGATATTGGAGACGAGGGAGTTATATGTTGGTGCAGTACACAAATGACGTCATAGCTTACATAGCACAGTGGTAACAATGATGGATGTGGCGGTGTTATTCATTTAATTGCTGGCTTTGAAGACTCAAATGTATTGCCTCAATATCCATCTATATGTCTATTTGAGTACACAAGCTATGTAAGTTTCTAAGTGATTGCGTAGAAATGAAATGGAACAGTTACAGAGATGTCAGAGAATCCTATGCAAAGGGCTTGTGTTGACAGTGGCAGTCTTATCAGAGTTTAGCACTATGTGTAATTATGCAGTTTTCATGCTTAAAAGGATGTAAGGCATACTATCATACATTCATACAATACTAAGGACTGTTTATGAAGAACCTAAATAAACAGTAAATGAAGCATACCAAAGTACTCCGCAGATACCCCGCACACCGATGTATCACCAAAATTGCCCAAGACGGCGCGTCCTTGATTTTTCCGCCAGTCACAACCTCCATTGCTAATACACAAGCATACGACATGACTATATATCATTGTAACCCTGCCATTCAGGAGCATGTCCTCAAGATCAGCACCCATTGCCCACCAAAATGTCACTCGAATCCCACACCGAGCGACTCGCACAATCGCTCGCGCAAGCCAGCCTCACGACCGGCTTACTCCCCTTCCTACCCCAAGACTTCAAACCCACGACACAGCTCCACATCTCCTTCAACAATAAACAGGTCTGTTTGGGGAATCTGTTCCGCGCAAGCGAATGCAAGACAGCTCCATCCGTATCCTTTTCCAAAGAGGTAGGGGTACTCCGCCAACAGAGTGATTCCAAGCCCACGCAAGCTAACCCAAAATTACAGGAGAACAATTCACCCTCTTCAACAAGCTACACCCTCCTCCTAGTCGACCCCGACGCCCCCACACCTGACGATCCCAAATTCGCTTTCTGGAGACACTGGGTTGTCTCCGGATTGAAGGCCGAGGAGGCGAATGGGGGCACCGCATTGACAGAGTATCTGGGACCTGGGCCGAAAGACGAGTGAGTATTTGCATTCTTGGTGATTGAGATGAAACGGATAAAGCTAATGTTGCAGTTCGCGCCCGCACCGGTATCTGTTCCTGCTATTCCGAGACCCTGAGGGTTTCGCGCTGACGAGGGAGGATGTTGGCGGGGAGGAATTTACTGCGCGGCGGTCGTTTAAGGCTGCGGAATGGGTTGAGAGGCATGGGTTGGAGTTGGTCGGGGTGAATTGGATGTTGGGGGCTGGGGATGGGTGGACAGAGTGAGATTCGGCTATTGATTCGGTCGCTTGCTTGTATTTCCATATGCATAGACGCGAGGCGATAACCAAGGTTGATGGACTCCATGGTAGATAACATATATTAGAATACAATTTTATGACACTTCATAGGTATCGCTTGACTAAGTCACTATTATCATTAAATGAAGCGCAAATGCCGTTGGGTGGTATTGTCAATCTCGTCGCCTTCCCCCGATCTAGTTTTCGTTTTGAACCCTTTAGTAGGTCAGTCCCCAGCGAGGGGCATTGATGATGATACCCATAAGACAGCCGGAAATAATTCCAGAGACAGGAAGGGTAATAATCCAGCCAAAGTAGATCCATGCGATCATGCGCCAGTTGATGGTCCTCCAAGTGCCATTGCACAGGCCCACACCGACTGTGGCGCCAGAGATACACTGAGTGGTGGAGACGGGGAGCTCTGCAGACTGTTAGCACAATTCTGATCGCTAAAGGAGTGATCTTAGGATATGACATACTCAGCCTAGTAGCCATGATGACAGTAATGGCAGAGCCCAGCTCCATGGAGAAGCCGCGGGATGGGGAGTGCAAAGTGATTCTATTACCCAAGTTGCGCATGATGTTGTAGCCGTACGTCCACAGACCGATGACGATGGCAGCGCCTCCGAAAGCCCTACGATTGATTAGAGATGTTACTAGGGGTTTGAAAGGTGGGTACTCACAGGATCCAGTATGGAACGGGACTTTTGGACTTGAGTTGGTTGGTCGACCAGACATAGTAAATGGTGGCATAAGGACCAACGGCACTGGATCGATCTGTCAGCAGGTGTTCAACACGCGGAAGCCGGGGAGATACATACTTGGAGACATCGTTGGCACCGTGGGTGAAAGAAGCAGTAGAAGCAGTCATGACCTGGAGGAACGAGTACATGTATTCGGCCTTATTGTCGTAATGACGCGCATGGGCATGGACCATCTCCAAGTCACCAGTGAGAATGTTTCGCTTCTTCTGCAGACTGACAACATCTTGCTCAATACCGCGGAAGAAGAAACGACGGAACTGCCAGAAGAGGACGGCCGGGCTAAAGGCTGCACCTTCAGGGCGAGGGCCGATGAGGGTAAACTTGGGCTCTTCGACCTCGGCAGAAGCAGCAACAAGCTGGCCTTCCTTGCCTCCCTCGGGCACGGCAGGCTCGCTCTCCTCATCAGAAGGTCCGGCTCTCTCAATGTTAGCACGTTCGCGCTGCAGCTCCTCTAGGGTCTTGTGGCCCCTATAGTAGTCCTGCACGGTCTTGTAGCCCTCGGGTGCAGGGGGCACCTCGCCACGACGCAGCACAAGTGGACCCATGAAGAGATGGTACCACTTCAGCTGCCAATCCTCCTTGATCAACCTCCTGTATAGCCAAGGGAGGAAGAAGACAGCGACGACCAGCGCAACGGCAGCACCCACACCGATGATCACACCGGTAGTTTCCGAATCGGTGAGCGTGATCCTGCTGGAACCACCCTTCCACACGATAAGCACTGTGCCAGTCAGTATCATCAGGCAGCAACTAAGGGCCGGAAGACGTACTGGTGAGCAAAGCGGAGGTGATGCCAAAGTAAATGGGAATGGAGATGAAAGCCTTCAGAACCGAGTTCTTACGCTCCATGACTCCGTACTTGGTGAGGAGGAAGATGACGGCACCAAAGGCACCGGACAGGAGAGGCGCGATGATCCAGGCGAGAAAGACCTGGACGACACCAGAGTTGATGTCTCCTCCCCACCACTTAATGCCATCGGATCCCAAAGCGGCAATGCCCATACCGATCACACCACCCATGATCGAGTGAGTGGTCGAGACTGGCATACCGAAACGGGTCGCGATGGTAAGGTAGATGGAGGAAGACGTGACAGCACAGACCATACCCAGCATTAGCAGGGCAGGATTCTTCTCAAAGGCCTTGACGTCGACGATCTTGGTTCGGATGGTATCTGCAATACGAGCACCTACACCAATACTATGGCGGAGGGGTTAGTATCCTCCAATTGACACCATCATAAATGTACTGGAACAAACATACCTTCCGCTAAATTCCATGATAGAGGCAAGGACCATTGCCTGCCAGTACTTCAACGAGCGAGACGACACCGAGGTCGCCCAGGAGTTGGCGACGTCGTTGGCACCGATGTTCCAGGCATCGAGGAAGGCAAAGATGGTGCCAAGGGCGAACAGGTAATCGAACTGATGAAGGGCCATCTTGTCAATGCAAGGATAGATATCCTATATCTTGTCCTTACAATTTGAAGATAAGATCGTCCCTATCCCTAATACTGGAGCGTGCATGGTGCTTATATAGTAAGCCCACATGAGCCCTCGGCATCAGCAGCAGCCTTTCCAGAAAACCATAAAATTGACCTGCACCTCGCAGGAACCTCCCTCGTCATCTCCTGAGCCACGAGAGCGCAGTCAGTTGACAGGCTCTCTCCGTATCTCTCTGCTTCTTCCTGACTCTTGGCGGCCATCTGCCAAGACCCTCCTCCAGCCCTCCGTCAGAAAGCTTATATGACCAATCACAGATCCACCTGATGGAACGTGGTCTGCGATCCAGCTTACTCTGAGTTCGGTCCACTCTATCCCAACAGTCTTGGCTGCTTGGCACTTCCGCTGCTGGATGTTTAGGCGATAATGCCGGGCGATATGCCACTCGGGGTCGCAGCAGCCTGCTCGTATCATACGTGGGTTGACGGACCACATGGCGCAGCGATACGTCCATATGCATCTGCTATTCTCTAAAATGTCTTGGAAGTTGGACCTTGGAGGTTTACCAGCTCCACAAACCGTTCAATTCATGAAACTCCACTAAACGAGGAAGAAGGATTATTCAGTTGGAGCATTCACCTCCCTCATCAGACGGAGGCACCTCTTTCACTGAGCTCCTCAACGTCTTCACCTCCTTCTCAAGACTTTGAATATATTCCACCGCAGTCTCAATCAGCTCAACCTGCAAGTAGAGCGGATGCAGTCAGCAACCACCGCATAACCCCCGGCCTCAGCAGACTAAACCCAAGAAAAACAACCCCTGCAGGAGTTCAGAGCACACGTACCTTCGTCCCAGTCGACCCCCTGGGGCCAGAACCAACGCCACCAGCGTGTAGCACCCGAGCCATCTGCTCTAGCGCCGCCTTTAACCGATCTCGCTGGTTCTTCTGCGAGATAGCGTGTCGTTTGCGTCTGGAATCGACCTGGCCAGATGCACGCTCGGGGAACGTGATCAACACACCCTCTGTAGAATATGGGTCAGTCCATTCTCCATGAATTGCCAAGGCCAATGTCGGAATTGTCCCGTCGTTGTTGAGTCCAATTACTAACCTCCCTTTGGACGGAGCTCAATGAACCGAGGTGGAGGCCTTGCGGATGTGCTCGAATAGGAAGATGGAGGGCTCGGCGACATGGTGTAGTGTGATCGAATGGCTGGATTCTGTGGTGTCTCGTGCTGTTCTCTCCCTGGTGTGGGGGTTGGTATATATATTTGGTCTCAGGTCTGCTAGAGGAGTAATAACTCCGCTTGATAAGGACTGTCATATTGAGCGATACCGTAGATGTAGTCTTGGCATGCGAAGGCATGCATGATCTGTGCCGGCTCCTTCTGGCAGGGAGTGAGGTTATTGTCGTAATTAGCCTCTGTCTATCGAATGCTACTATTTTGCCGCTGTAGGGGACTTGGACCTTCGTGCCTGGAGGACATCGTTAGCTTCTCCATTGAGACTTCTAACGCTACCTCACCTCTATGGTTTATGGTCTTCCGATCAATCTAGCTTGTCCATTCGTAAACAAGCTATAAGGATATAAATGAGATTTTTCTGAGTCCAGAGAACTGTAGCCATAGGCTCATCAACAGTAATTGCATTTTCATCCCCGATGACTGCGTACGAATGTGTGTGTTTCTAAACTTTTACAGGTTGTAGTGGTGGGAAAGTTCCGATTCAGGATGAGCTAAAGCTCAAGCAAAGAACGCCCTGTCGGACTCTCCAGGAGTTGTCATCTACTACTATTCACGACGTACGGTCCGTCCAGATGAAAATCTGCCATATCTGTCTAATTGTATTTACGACAATCAATGACCATATATTGCAAGTACCCAACAACGCAACGAGGAGATGCCGCTAAGATGCCTGAACCAACCGCTCCAGCTTCCGTAATAGACCCTCCGGTTCAGCCACTCCCTCAGCCGCGATCTGGTCAGCACGCTCCTGCGTGTCCGCCACGGCATAGATTCGAAGTTCATCCGCATTTCCCGAAGGACGGAAATGAGCGACATCTCCATTCTGGAAAATGATCCGAACTCCATCCGTGTAATCGATCCGGGAGATTGAAGAAAACCCATGTCGAACAGAGAAAATCCCTTCCAGCTCTTCGCGAATCCGGTGGGACTGCTCTTCCGCATTCTGCGCTTCACCCTCACGGAGTGAGAAGCGGTCGATGATTTTCATACTCGTGGCACGGGGGAAATTGCGGATCAACGCAGCACGGCTGAATCGTTTGGGCAGGGTAGTGAAAAGCGCAGGCAGGGCCATTTGCCGGCTTTGCGCTGCAAACAGGGCACAGAGGAGAGGCAGCACCGCGTCGCGCGTCGGGAGCGCGGGGAGCCCCTTGCCGTCGCGCTCGATGTCCGAGCCCGTCAGAAAGCCTCCGTTGGCTTCCCATCCACAGACACGCTGGCGGTCTTTGGCCACGGCGCTCTGCATCCCTGCGATCACGTACGGACTGCCGATCTTTGTTTTCGGCTCGAGAGCGCCGGCCAGCGGGCCGCGGTCGATGGCGTCGTTGGTGCTGATTGGGACCACGACGGAGTCGGCTTGCAGGAAGTCCGCGACGATCATGCCTAGCAGGTCGCCGCCGAAGAAACGGAGTCTGTTGCCTTCGGGGGCGAGGAGGAGTGGGCGATCGCTGTCTCCGTCCGTCGAGACGACCGCGTTGAATGTCTGACCTGTACTATCGTACAAGCTCTGGACGGTGTTGAGTTGCGCCTCGTCGATGGCTTCGGTATCTATGGGTACAAAGGTCTCGCTGCGACCGGCTGGAATAGCCTCCGCACCAAGCTTCTCCAAAATCTCAACCACAACATCACGACCGACGGCCGAATGCTGGTACACGAGTATCTTCATGCCCTTGAGAGATTCGCCTCGGAAGAAGTCAAGGTAGCGCTGGATATAGGCAGCTCTACCCTCGGGCGCAACAGGAGGAAGGCCTGATGGGGATTCGCGAAGCATGCCTTGTTCATTGAACAGAGAATCGGCAAAGGCCTGAGAGAGGAGCTCTTCGCGCACAACCTCGACGACATCGTTGATGGGCTGTTCGTCCTTTTTGAGGAGTTCTCCTTTGGAGGTATTGAGCTTGTAGCCGTTGCGATCAAACGGGATGTGGCTCCCTGTTACCATGATACTTCCTTTGCCCTTTTGAAGAGCAAAAAAGGTGAGTGCAGGCGTTGGAATAGCCCCAAGATTGATAGGGTGCATGCCTCCATCTTTCAAGGCTTGCACGACCGCTTGACAAAGACCACCGCGGTTGTTCTCTACATAGCCAGTGGAGCTGGGTCGGAGATCGTGTGCGAAATAGAAGTCATCGCCCTTGCGAATGCCTCCTTCTGAGAGCTTCAATGACTGCAAATAGCGAATCTCTGCCAGAACATTTGTGTAGATCTCCAGCTGCGTCAAGTCAACCACTTTGCCCCTCCGACCACTAGTGCCAAATTTGAGGGGCTGCGGTTTATATGCCAGGTGGAAGCGCAGGGCGTCGGATGGGGAAGTAGTCGACATCCTAGATGGAGATAGAGATTCGACTTTAGTGTTATGGAGATCTGGCAGATAGACTATGTCGATTTTGATCAAATTGAATTAATAAACAAAGGGTGTAAAGGTCGGTGAGCAGAACATAAGGACAGCTCATGCCAAGCTGTCACCTCAGGTCGGTGTTCTGCCTGAGGCAGCAATCAACATGGTGTGTTGCCCCAGGCATCGCTACACAGGCGTGCGTCTGTCCCGTGGTAGCAACGCGGCGATACTGGTCACAAATAAATAGAGGAGGACGAGATAAATCGAGGTCCAAATGAAATGAAAAAGACTCTATTTAGCTGTAATAATCGCTGGTTATGCTAATAACTCAACACCTAGGAATCATGCGAACAGGAGTATCAAACAATAATATGTACAGATGGAAAACAAGAGTTCAGACCACACCGTCTAGGGGAAGTCGGATTGCTCTGGCGATGCCGGCGCCACCCTGTTTTCTACAGTAGAGAAATTGAAAAGATGCATCAAACATTCAAACACCTCCTCAGAGCTTCTGGCCTTTGTTGTAGCGCTCGAAGGACGAAACAGGGGGCGCAGCGTTGGGGTTGGGGTGGTGCTTCTTCAGGGCCATCTTGACGTTGTACTCGAGGTCGAGTTCGGCCTTGGGGTCGTCGGTCTTGGGTTTGAAATCAACGACAAGGTCATCCTTGACAGCAAAGACCGAGTCGATGTCGAGATGCGGGTCGTCACTGGGGTAGATCTGGTTGATGATGGTGGCGTAGTCGGGGTGGGTAATCATGAGGTGAATGTGGGCGGGGCGCATGGGAGAGCGATCCATGAGATTGAGGAGCACACCGGCCGGACCGTCGGTGGGCAGAGAGTAAGGAGTAGGGTGGTAGCAGTACCAGTAGAACTCGCCCTTTTCGTTCGATCTGAACTTGCCGCGGAGGTTGTTCTCGCTCTGGTTGGGGTCTTGGAAGTCGTACTGTCCGTTGGCGGAGGCTTGCCAGATGTCGAGGACAGCGCCGACGACGGGCTTTCCGGTCTCCATGTCTGTCAGGACACCGTGCATGAAGGTGACCTTGCCGTTGGGATTGGGGTCCTGGATGATGCTGTCGCCGAGATTGCGGAAGGGAGCGTTGGGCGACCAGAAGGGGCCAAGAATGACGTTGGAGGTGGGAGTCAGACCCTCGTCAGTGACGATCTTGTTGGCGATCTCATCGACAAGACTGATTGACTCAGTCAGCATTGATCTTTAATTTTTGATTGTTGCGTCGCTGTACTCACGATTCAAGGCCGATAACATCGCAAATGCGGTGACACTCGTTGCGCACAGGAGTGCTAATCTTGCCGATAGAGTTGATGAACTCGACACCGAGCATCCATTCGGCGGGAGTTAGCTCGACCTCACGAGCAAAGTCGTKGATGTGCTTGATCAGAGATCCCAAGACGACGCGGGCGCGCTCGGGGGTCCTAGGTCCCATAGAGTTGATGACATAGGGCGTGAAGTTGGGGTCGAATTGGCGCTTAGGCGACATTGTGTATTTGTATGTATAAAGATGAGTCGAAATGACAGGACTGGAGAAGTTGCACGGAAGGAGGAAATTATCGATGGAGGATGATTGCTGAAAATTTTAAGAAAAGCATCAAAGCTCTTATAAACGTTTTAATCGGCATGATGAGTCTGGATATTGAGGGATGTCAGATGGCGACGGCAAATACGGTCGGCTCCTAGCCCATGGGTTTATGAGGGGCCCCGCCTTGCGTCGGGGGTCAGATAAATCGCAGGCACGGTAGCTACATGCCGAGAGATTTACGAACAAGTTTCGATTGCATGACTCCACCATTCTGGCCACGGTCAAATCTAAGGACCGACCGGCGGTCGCCAGCGGATCCTAAGAATTGATCAGCCGGGTCAACTGGGACGTTTGGTAGATATGCATCTCTGTCTCCTCTGCTGGCCTGAGAGGGCAGGCAGACACACGGCTCTCCGCGCCGGCGATCGGTTAGGGAAGGCCAGCCAGCGCGGGGGCGATGCCTGCTAATCAGCTTACTAACCTCAACCCAGCTGGGAACGGGTTCGGATATTCTTTAAGAGCCGCGCTCTGGTGCCGGAGTAGTTCTTACCCGCGGGCAAAGAATCAACAGGCACAACTCCACGTGACACAATCTTGGCAAATAATGCTTTCAATTCCTATTGTGCCATTGGTTCATACAGTTAATGTCATGTGATTTTTCTGTTTTCCTGCTGAGGCCGGCAGAAATGCCTCTTTGCACTTATCTTTCTATATGACTCTAATAGTATCCTAGGAAAGTTGCACTCATTGGGAGAGAGTGTTTCAACGGAGTATACAATGGACAATGTGGAAAAGCCTACTTCCAAGTCCCTTTCTTTCATCATGCTCAATCCTAGTGCTCTGATCAACACCAAATCCAATGCTAGGGTCCCTACTCTTTATTCCCTCTTATTCAAGGCTCAAATAAATGCCAAGGCCATACTTCAGTTCAGCCAGCAGAGCCATTGATTGAGTACCGAGCTGTAAGCCCGACAGCATATCAACTTCCTGCCCATATCCAAGTCGACTAGCGCATTCAGTACTGCTTGGGTTCATGATTCCTTACACAATCTGTTTTTCGTATGAGCTGGTGTGCTGGTGTGGTAAACACCAGTGCAATAGACTCATGTGACATAGATGCCATTGTGGTCACTGGTCGGTGTGGGGGTACATATTATTACCCTAAACTACAGATCATCCATGTCGTTTCTCTCAACTGGTGGACTAGGTCTTTAAGTGTCATGGTTGATCATAATTCACTCTGCCTACTTCATCTTTATTGTCAGAGTTTGTAAGCTGGTAATAATATACTGGTAAACCTACAAGCCTCACATATTCCTGGTTTGTCATGTAAACTTGATTTACATAAAGGGACTGAATTCCTTCATCATCTATTCAGTCAAGGAACGCCAATGGGCATTTATTACCCCTAGTCAAGACCTGCTGGAATTACACCTGATCAAAAGGGCATTATAGCATCTTAGGAAGAGAGGACTAAAGAGAGAATCAATCCACAAGGTAAGTACATCCATCTGTAAACATTCAAGCCAGCAGTATATTCCAACCTGTGTTCCTTGCACTAAGTCTCCGATCAATTTGTTCGCAAAAGTACAGCATCCTTGCCTTTGCCATAACCCGATGATGGTATCTCAATAGCGTGTCCAAAGCTTTGGCAGCGGCAAAACCGGCGTCGCTATGTTCTATTCCAGGATCTAGATCATAGTGAAGAGCAAATGCTTCCATCATTTCCCCCTCTTCTTTAAAGATATCGAGAGCATCACCCGCGTTTTGATTGTTGACCAATTTGACGTCGTCAAAGAAAAGCAACTTTAAACGCCAAAGCTGCATGTCAACAAATTCGCCGACTCGCTTAATTCTTTCCTTCCATTGTTGTGGAAATTTATGCTCGGTCCGATGAATGAACTCTCTGTGATTAATGTCTTCTTCGGCGATAAGTTCTGAGTCTAGCCCCAAATCTGTTGACTTTCTCTTGACTTGTTGCTTTTCAGCTTGATGGAAATGGCCTTCCAGCTTGGAAAGCTCTGCGGCGATGTCCCTGAGAGCTAGACCTTTAAAGTCTCGTTCTCCGGTAGCTATAAAGCTCACCCACTGTTTTCGGTAGGCCTTTATTTCGTCTCGAAGGCTAAGCTTGAGATTGCGTGTTTGGAATTCGTCAAGAACAGTCTGGCTGAGCTTTTCATCCCATTGGCCGTCAGCTAGTTGGGCAGGGGGCTCAGAGTCATAAGCTCCATATAAAGCCCAGCCAATTGTGGCATCTTTAGTGCTGAATGAATGGCCGTGATCTAACAGGTACCTTGTTTCATCGACCCCCAGAGGTTCACGGTCTTCGGCTGGATGTTCCCTAGGTTCCAAATGCCCAATCACTGCGGCATCAACACTTGCTTGACTGACAGTGAGAATAAAGTTCTTTGCCAGCAAAGTTGCTCGGTAACCTCCATCAACAGACGTTGTCAGCTGGCTGCAGGCGCCGTTTGAATAAGCCATTACCACTAGACCCCAAAGGTCTAGCCGCGCTGCAGGTACGCCAGATACAATTCCAAGAGCAGTGAATGCCGTATCAATTCCTGAGCATACCCGCTCTTCACCAAGCGGCTGCCTACAAGCCTTAAACAAGGGTAGCCAGGAACATTCACCTTTCTCTTCTTTTCTCCGACGGTACCAAGTATGCGCGACTGGCAGAGATTCTTTTATGACCACATGCCAGTCTTCTCTCTGGATGGTAAATACTGCTTTTATTTGAGGACTCATAAACTTTGCCCGCATAAGGGTATGTAGGTTATCTTCAACAAATGCTTTTCTTTMAGTGCCGTACCAAGTTTGCGCAGTTTCTCTGGAATCGAGCCAGCAATTAAGGATATGAAGCGCCTCCTTGCCCGTGGTGGCTGTAAAACTGAGAATAGAGGAAAAACCATCCATGCTTCCTTACTTCCTTGATGAAGTAGAAAGTGAAAGGAGATATAATCATGTGCCAGCAGTCCGGTACAGCTACCAGAGGCAGATTCGTGAGGTAGAAAATTGTGGACTCAAGGACTGAAAGATATTTTATGTAAACTTAAGGGGCGACTACCTTTCTTTATATCTTGGATCTAAAATATGGCATTATCTCATAATTACTATAACGACGCTTTGACTAGACTGGTTGAGGTGTGTATCTTGAAATGTTCAGAGAAGAAGATACCGTGGTTCAATGCTATTTTTCCCAAGCACAACTGTTGATTACTCAGTCGAGGCAGTTAGCAACCGTACAAGCTTCCGATTATGGCAAGATGAAGGATCATACTGTGCAAGCTGGATTACTTGACAGTAAGTATGACATTAGCGCTGCAGCGGGCCAGGCGAGAGAAGACTTAAGAGTTCTGGTCGACAGATAGTATGGTTAGGGAGTATGATCAGGAAGCAAATCCTCAGGCGAGCAAATGACATTGAATGATTGGCAATAATTTAGTTCGTTGGGCCGTCGGGCCGGAATATTTTTACTTCAAATAAACAACAAGGCCACGGAAAGTGACAGCTTATCGTCCTAGGCATTCATTGCTCAGGCTGTCAGAAGAAACAGCAGAAGATTAACTTTCAGTTACTACCACAATCAACTGACATTACCATATCGGGTGAGAGACAAGTGGAAGGGTCTGTACTCCGGCTGCCTTTGGTAATAATATGACTAGATAATGAAGTCACCTTTCATTTGCCCTATACTTTTTAGTAAGCTTACTGCACTTTACCTAGGCCTAGCAGCGGTGTGGGGCCAGTTCTCAATATTCTATAGATATCAGGATACTAGGGCCCCATATAGTAGTCATACTCTTGTAGACATAGAGATTAGGGAACACCGGCCGAATCCAACCCAACTGTCGCTGATTGCCGCTGCCTGTGCAACTATGTTAGCTATAATAGTCTTATGCAACGATGATTATCTCGAAATTGTCCCCCTCAAAACGCCTGCCGCAAACGGAAGAGAACCACTTACTGAACTCAATTCGAGATCTGAGATATTTCGGAACCATGGAACATCAACCCCATGATATCAATGACTATTCTAAAATTGCAAACAATGGAATTCAACTTAACTGGGAGGCAATGTATGCGAGCACGAGTATGGGGTGACTTCCAATTGCAGAACAGTAGGGGACTGTATGACAACCAGATGGTTTCGACCTAGGCCGTCTAGACCAGTCTACTTAGATCTACAGTTGAACGTCCATAGAAGACATTGCGCTGCGCCCCCTTGATCTCCTGATGCGCGATGAATTAAGATAGTGAACGATCAATCGTTATGACTACGCATTACCTCACAGGAAATATTTCCTGCAACCGATAGGGCTATAAAAGGGAAGGGAGGTTCCGTCCTATCCTTCAGAACAAGCCCTAATTTCTGCTTAGGAAAATAGATTGACAGATCCAAATAAAAATGAAGATCTCTAGCAACATTGCACTTGTCCTAGCCTTTCTTACCTCGTTTATCTCCGCTGACACTCCCGTCGTGACTGTGCAACTCGCCAATGACCAGTCCGGTGCCAATGCAGATGTGACCGTTGAAGCAGATGGTGTCGAACATACCGTCGAATCACTCTGGGGCAATACAGCAGTCGCACGCGATGGTGTTGTTTTTGCATCAAGCACCCAGCTCACAGCATTCCAGCAAAATACTGTCTGCAGAATTTTCCAACCAGATGTAGATGTGACACTAAATGCACAGCACACTTGGTCATGGTTGGATGGTGGTAAGGTGGTGAATTTGCAGTCCGCCTCCTTGGTCTGCAAAGATGGATGATTATACTCCAGTTGGATTGGACTCTTTACGGACTAGATGGTTGAAACTTTTGATCATAGTTGCTTATTTTCCATGTCGGTGACTCGCAAAAAGCAACGCTTAAGTGTGCAATTTTAGGCTACTATGTTGCAGTCAATTGTTGTACGTTATTGGTAATAGCCATCTGGGAAGCTCTTGATTCTCAGATCCCTGAGGGCTAAGGTACTATGACAACTTCGAGCAGGCAGTTCTACGCGCCAAATAATGATCTTTAGTGTTTTTGTCTTCTCTGCATTACCATAAACACGGATAATGAGCACTGCCATTTAATGGGATCTAAATTTAGGCCGCCCTCTTAAATGTACCTCCATCATTAGAATCCATTAACTCAGTAATGTCAAATCTTACGGTGAACGTCCAGCCCCAAGCCTCATGGAATGCTGGAAATTTTAGGCTCGAGGGCGGGAGATCCATCAATTCGAGCGCGGCTCGGGCGCCCTATGTTCCTCGTTGGAGAGACGTCCAGAGAGACGTCCAGAGATAGCCCTGATACTAAAGTCTAGGCCAGCGGTGGCTTCCAAACCGTGATTTCTCCGGAAGGATTACGGATCGCGCCAGTTGTGCTCTAAATCACACTGTGCTACCTTATTTAGTGTTTCGTCCCCGGACCTAATGGCAGGTACAATATGCTCTCGCGTGGTCGAGACCAGTCGATCATGGTCTCGAATCCTGAAAGAAGCCGTGAAAGCAGCTCGAGGGCCCGAGAAATTGTTCCTTTAAGAGAACCGCTCCTTGTGCCTATATTTAAGATAACTTGTCCTCGTTGGAAATATACGAAGAGATGCAAACTGGTATTGTCCAGATCAAATTTCTCCTCGGGAGTAGGCGGACATTGTCCTTCGTACCTAGTATTTCTTGATGCACATCTCAGCCCAGTATCATCGACGATCCTGTTGTACTTTTCTCTTGCAAAGATGTAGATATAAGCATCTCCTCGACTTCCCATGGCTCAAATAAAGAGATAAAGACCCCAGGTGATCCACAAATTTTGAAAATGATATCACCTGCTGAAATAAGCCATGAGTACGAACACCGAACGGGTTGTAGCACAGCTGAAACCGGTAGAAACCGCGCATAAACTGTGCCTGCTGCATTCAAGCCAAAGGTGCATCACTCAGACGTCTCTTAGCCTCTTAGCAAGATACGTTGGTGCACAGTCGCTCACTGGCGTAAAAGAGCTTGACAATTGCGAGGTGATATGTCACCGATGTCCATACATCGTCCGCGGTCAAATCTGACCGAGAATCGAGTACTGTGACAAAGTGCGCTTTTCCTGATATAATTCAAGAAACCCATCGACTTTCTCTTCTATCTTGAAGAGTGTGCCGAGCCGGACGGCGAGGACATGCACAGTGACAATACAAAAAGCTTTCCTGTTTGGTACGCTTCTACAGTAGGTACCGTATCTGGGGCAATTTGGAGTGAATTAACCAGAGCTGCTGTCAGTGGTTGAACTGAATGTAGCATGATGTTCACCATGAACAACGAGTTACCTGTCGGACTTCGGAGAGCGTCCTTGTTAACTTGAATCCGAGTTCTCTTTTCTTTATAAATCCTCAACTCATTAAAAATAAGTGTTGAGGAGTGAACCAGCAGATTGCGATGAAGCGAGAGGCTCTGCAGTGTTGATGATGGATTCATGATTGGTAGACAGTATGCAAGGTTGTCGTCTTACACACGTTACAGTGTAATCGCATGCACTGGCTAGACAAGCACACCACTAGGTATGTGTGATATCCGTGGTAGCCAATTTAGATAGGAATTCACTGAAAAGGAACTTAAATGACGTTATTTTCTATTGATTAAACTAAAGAATAAGAAAGAAGCCATTCAAGTGGGCGCGCCCAAGACATTATACCGATACATCAAGAGACGACCGTGGTACCTCAGTTGCGGCCGGCCGAATAGTACTGACATCAATAGCTGTCAGCCGTACCAGATATCTTGAGCTTGTCTGACTTGCCTTAAAATGATACTTCTGAGAGTCAGTGTGTACCTATGGAAGCATTCTGCTGCGGCGGGTCCCGCTCGCATACTTCGACTGTGGTGCCTGCGGACAGAGTCTGGTTGCTTAAGGCCTGACTATCATTCAGACGTATCATATACCAAGAATCAAGAAGAGGCTGGCCATTTACAGAGGGACTTATAAAATGGTTGGCTCTTCTGCGTACTACATGGACTGACTTTTTGTTCCGCGGTCGTATTGCAGAACTCAATTCCATCGAGCTTGTTCACTACCTACTATTCTTATTACGCCAGAGATCGTGTCTAGACGCCTTTTAGTGGAGTGAGTTTATGGTTGACAGAGCCATAGCCTAATATATCCAATTGATAACCGCCTGCATGATGCAGGCGATACGCCTTGGAGTATGCCTGGTATTGCGGCGCAGCGTCTGCCGCAGTTCTTACATCACACAGGACTATAGAAGAAGCGTAGATAAATAGGCATCCAATCCCCTCTCTTTTCCATCTTCTCTTGCTTCATCTTCCATCTCCTGTGCCCCTACTTCTCTGTTCAAAGCTCACCATTCCATCCACATCATCCAATACACCATTATATTTTCCATTCATCAACCATGGCCATGTCTCACATGTCGCTTGATAAAAGGGCTGAGTCTGTTGAGGATATTATTCATTACGACTTCACCAATCGCGCAATCCTCTACGAAGCTCTCCGTAGCGCCGGCGCGCATGCCATAACGGGACGAGCATATCGTCCCGACGGCAATAAGGACCTGGCGCAAATCGGCGATGCGGTCCTGCAGTTGATTCTCGTGATGGACGGCTACGAAGCAAAAGCCGGTCGAGGCTAGTTACTCCTCACAAATGTTCTGAGGTGGACCACTGACCGAATCACCAGGCTACATCAACCAGATAGTCTCGTCGGTGGGCAGCAACCCCCATCTCGCACAGATGGGCTCCAATGCTGGACTGGAGAATCTCATTCTCATCAATCCGTCTCAGGCCAGCGTGTCCCCCGGAGTGATGGCTCAAACCGTGGAGGCTATTCTTGGCGCTGTCTATCTCGATAGCGAGATGGATGTCCAGGCTGTCCGAGCCGTCATGGCCGCCCTGAACCTGGGATGGCCAGTGTGAATTTATCTCTGCGCGTGAACAAAGCGAATACGAGTTTACGTGACTCGATATCTGTTGCTTACCGCAAGGGCGCCCAAGGGCCTCCTCGCGCGCGGCCGGCATCGGATCGCCCGATGGCGTGGACAGCTTTCCAGAACCAGACCAAATGCTTTCCAAGTAGGGTTTGGGATTCTTGTTGGCTGCCCATGCGCGCTGTAATTTGCTGCTAGCCCTGTGCGAGGGGGCCTTCGGGTGCCCTTGCGGTCCTGGAACGTCTGAGAGCCATGAAAGGCGTTATTCGCTGTGGCGGGTTAACAGGTCTTACTGACAGACGTGATATGGTGTTGTTGAGTGTGAAGGAAGAAGACTGATTGGGGATGCACAGTGACTATCGACTGTGCAAATAGCTGATAGATCTTTTGCTTAATKGAAGACGATGGCTGATCCGAGATTATACCCATTTGCAACACTTTGTAGTATACTGACAGGCTCTGCATCAAACATGCCGACCAACACCGGTACGCGTACTATTTATGCGCAAGACGCATGTGGTAGCGCTTCCATATCTGATTGGTGTTAAAGCATAACATATGATCCGCAGAACCTACAATTGGACTGCTCCCTCCTTAGTATGTTATCACCCTAGAGAAAGATGTAATAATGGGATTCAAAGAAGTGCTTCTGGCTGGGGCACCAAAAACTTGTTTTATATTTTGAATAGTGATATATACTGCAAAAGAGTGATGTAGCGCAGGATAGCACTGTGGTCAACTAAGAGCTGCAACAATAACAGAAATTAAAAGCAACGCTCAAATTAAATGACTGTATATAGGTAGACCGCAAGACCCAGCTCACGTTCTCATCTACTGGGTGTAAACACAGCCGTTAGGGTTGGCAACATCCTCGACACGAGCAGCGATGCCGACGCAATCCTTGTTGCCGGCGGGGTTGGCAACACCAGCATCGGCCCAGATGCTCCAGGCACCGTCGATGCTGTTGGGGCATGCGATCAGGTCCTTGCCGTCGAACTGGAGATGGTTCTGGTCGTTGATGGCCCAGCCGTTGCGCTCGGAGTTCCTAGGGCCGGGCTGAGCGCCGGTGGTGTAGCCGATCTTACCCTGGCCTGTAGAGTTCCTGTCAGCGTCTGCTTTTTTCCCATGGCTTGAGTGTGTGGATATGACTTACCCATGCCGGAGCGGTCGACGAAGATCTCCTGGGGGGTGGCAGAGGCGGCATAGAGGTACAGGGAGCCGTCAGCGATGTAGAAAGTGGCGCTCTTCTCGTCGGGACGGTCGCAGCTGGCATTCTGAGAGTTGAGGCCAGCGAAGATGCTGCTCTTGGCAGCGTTAAAGGGCTGGTACTGGACAGCACTGCCAGAGTGGATGGCGACGACGCCAAAGTACTTGTTGGTAGGGGCAGAGGCGGCGGAGGCAGTGGCAGCGGCCGAAGCGGCGAAGATGAAGCTCTTGATCTGCATTTTGTGTGGTTTGTAGAGTGTTTGAGATCTGAGAGTGTTCGGAACGGACTGTGAGTGATTGATTTGTTGTTGTTGATGAATGTCAAGAAGAACAAGGGTAGCATGGAGCCTTTTATACCTTCAAGGAGATCCTCGATATCCGAGGGTTTCCATGCCCAGGATACGAGGATACGAAGGCAGTGACTGCGCCAACACCGCCAAGCAACTGTCTAAGACATGCAGCCTATGCCACACTGGAAATGTGGTCATACCTTCCGTGCTCCATTAACCAATGGGTATATTTGGTTCTTCAGATGACTTCAATGGTGGGCCCACTGCCTGAAATATGGGGAAATTATCTCGGTCAATCTGGTGCTGTGGGCCTCTGGTCCTGGAGGTAATAATGAGCATATTATAGTCTGTTATTATTGCTGTTTCATCCGGATATACGATCCCAAATTCTAGGACAAAACACAGAGTACGATTGTTATACCTTGAGGACATTTTCCCATTTTAACTACCAGTATCCCGCAAGGTAATGGCATGTCGTCTGTAGTAGTGGCAATACGTAGCGGACCTTGCTATTCTGTAAATCCACATGTTTCTCCCAGCTCCCCACAACAGGAGAATCAGACCCAATCAGAGACCACGGAATTGATTGCCCTTAAAGACATCCCTTGGGGTTGAAACGGGAGTCCCGGGAGATGCCCTAAGTGGCTAATGCACACTCCGTACTCAGCGGCGCCGCGATTAAATAGCCTAGAAGTCTCCTCGTCCCCAGAAATCGATCACTGTGAAACCTGTGGAATAGACTTGGTGCTGGGATAGGTCTAATATTAAACTTGACTGCCAGGCCACAGTTGCTACACCGCCACTCCCTAAAGATAGGGGTCAGTGGAGTTCCATGTTCTACCGAGGCGGCCCCGGAGAGAGAGACATTCGGCTGATCGTATCCATCCACTAAATACACTACACGCTGATCACCAGCGATAGTGTACATTTTAGCCCTTCGACCTCATCTTAACGTCAGTTGAGGAACCGGAAATATTGACTAGAAGCATTCTAGAGTCAGAGATCTCTAATCTAATTATTTACATAATGGTTATGTCAGTTGTTTTAACGATCTCTCCGGAAATACTGCGGTATGCTCTCTTAGCTTGTATTACACGTCACAGCCCGGTGCATATGCCACAAAAGGAAAAAGTGCTAGGCAGCTTTAACGAGATGGTACGGAGTAGTCGCTGATCATACTGGCTTTACGAGAGCTAGCGGTTTTGGGCGACGAAACGCATCCATCTTCGACTTTCAGGTGCAACGACATTTCGCACTAACGGTGGCTACCTGGACAGCTGCAAAACTGCGCAAAGAGAGCTATTGTTTTTTTTTGTCTCAGAAGGCGTCTTAAAGGCAGTACTTATGCTGTAACTGCAGCAAATGTTCCTATAGCTATGCTTTTAGTATAAATACCAGCGCAGACTGGAAGGCTAATTAGCACGTGGCGATAATGCCCGCCTAGTAGTTGTGCTCAGTAGGACATCCGTAGAGGCCGGGAGAAGCCCATCCGAGACGCCGRTGTTGGTCGATGTTGGTCGTACCTTGAAGAACTTTGACTTTGTGGTCACTGTATCGCCAGGTGTGGACTTTGTCGACTCTTGTTGCTGGCTTTTGGCCATTCAATTCTCCGAGGTGCATATGTGCCTTTCTCCTCGGAGCTTTCTTCTCTTGAAGCCAGGGGGTGAATTATCTGTACATCCATTGACTGCAGTGATCCTCCCCTTTCCCTTTCAGACAACGCAACGAAATCCTTCTTACTCTCTACGCTCCTAGATCCATTTGGTAAGGCATCCCTACAACCAATGTTGCCTCTCGATCACTCTGGCGAGCCATTCTCGACAGATGCCTGTGTCTATTTCGCACAGAGATTCGAGGGAATGGATGTGTGCTTATTATAAGAGGTCATTAGTATATACGAGAGTGAGGTGTTGCCTCTACGCAATCTCAATATCCGAAGATCCGAGATGGCTCACCGTACATATGGAAAAGCTCGCGGGACTTCGTGCTCAGCTGCTGTCCTGGTTACCTGTCATGGAGTCATCAGCGAGTTTTCAGATACCACACGGAGAAGATACGTCTCTCTGATCTCGTCTCATAGCCATATCCTCGTCGATAATATGACCAAGTTTAATCTCCAGTGCAGCTATTTCACCTTGAGGGTAACAGATTCTTCGCACGAGTATCTCAAATTGACGTGAGAGGCTATCGGAGCCCCAGGCTTGTTGCGACCCTGCATTGCCGGCTACCATAGGGCATCAATTGTACTATGGCGAATGTCGCGAACTGATGGACGTCCATAGGTTCTTGTGTCAGCTGCTACCTTATGAGACCACACCATCTCCGCAATCCTTTCATTGCACCCCAACGACGTTATAACCAGTGGCCGAACTACCAGACTTTAGATTTGGAGGATCTTTGTTTGAAGATAGAGACCATGGTGGTTACTTGAGTCAGCTTCTGTTGCTTCAAGCACTTTACCACGCAGAGGCATGATACAATATGAGATTTTTTATTTTCCATACTCGCCGCCTCCGGCTTTCCTGTAAGATTTTTTCATCCCTTCACTGGTTTCGTTTTCAATGTTCCTGCCATGTCAAAATGCATTAGCACCTACGCCCTTCTTGAACCGCCCTTCTTGAACCGGCTCTTCCAATTAGAGGTGAGGAGAACTCACTTCTATGAGAGCAATTTACCGTTGACAATCTCAAAGTCTCGCTCTTCAAAGRGCCTTTGATCCCTCCCGTCATACTATTGCGTAATTGTCCGAGTCTGGAGGGATGGGATGGCGCGGCCAGGAGGCTGCACGATTGTTGCGTTATTCAAGCGAGGCACCGCAACCAATCGCTTTTCTGACCACCTTTAGGCGATCAGATTGAAACGGAGACGCGGTGGCCTACTTAACAAATTTCAGCTGCCTTCAATCGCGCATGTAAGCCAAAACCGTGGGATAACCAGACTGCAACTGAAGCTTCGAGCAGTTGTCGGAAAGGCCAATGGCTGTAAAGATAGGGCCGCAATCTGTAGACTCGGGTCGCACACATGTCCCGGAATATGCAGATGAGCTGTGATATGTCCTACTTGACTACTGCTATTCTAACTAAATAGTCATGCTGTGTAACCAGTTTAAAATTAGGAGTAGCATCAAACCCTCCACGGCCACCGGAAAGTTTGTTTTATAGGTTTTACTTTTGGGAAGCTGCGCCAGGTCCTATTCGACCTTTGATCGGTACCGACCGCAGAAACTTTAGATCTCTCGAATTACTTGATAGAGTGAGCCCTCTCCCCGTGTTATTTGTAGCGCCAGGCTAATTTGCCAGTATATGCTTTATTCGGAATGGCATGTCATGTTTTATTGACCTTGATCTTTTCTGTGGCTTTAGGTGTGGAGATATATATAATTTTTCACCGGACCATGGTTTACTGATCTTCATAGTCAGGCAAACTGAAAATCACGGGTGAGAACCAGAATGACGAAACCAAGAACTGAAGAGACTGCCATTTAAATGAACAAAAGCATGTGCATGTTAATGAAGACTAAGTACGTAGAAAAGACTCTGAACAGAGGTCATTAAGGGTGCACAGCTCTTATTTTGGGACATGTAGCAAAATAGAGAGACTTGCCTCCAATAAGGCCTGCTGGCCCAATGGTAAGGCGCTTGACTACGGATCAAGAGATTGCAGGTTCGAATCCTGCGTAGGTCAATTTTTTTGGTTTTTAACCCCAACCCCTATATTTTCTTTTTGTCTGCTACTCTTTTTCTCCACCCAGACAGTGACTTAGATTCACTCGTCACCAATAAGCGGCTGGCACTATTTTTAGATTCCAATATCTCAACGCCATTTTTCCGTAAGTGCTCAGAAATGTGATATGGATTCCGCATCAGCATTCTGATCGCGAGTAGCACAGTCAGGGAAGGAAAACAACAAACAGATTCGTCGTGTCAATGAACATTCATCGGTTGGAGGCCGTCGAAGTAAGTGTCTGCAAACACCTACTAATTGAGGAACCCCCGGCCACAGCTACGACGTCCAATCAATTTCTTAAAAGGTTGCTGAAGTCCAAATGAGAGACAACGCCGCTTCCACCCTCGACGTCCATTTGCATTTTCATCATAGCAGCCCCTTTCTGCCCACCTGGTCCAGTTCCAAGCACCTGCTCGCCAAACATGCGCAGCTGCATCGGCATCAAATTGTTTCCATAATGCTCAACAACGTCGTGCTTCTCCACCGCATATCCAAGATGGCTCCAGTTTGCGGAATCCGCGCCGTACCGGATGCATTCCTCCGCGTTGGCTGGGGTCCACCACCTCGGAAGGAGATCGGGTTTGCGTTCAACGCGCTTCAGGAACCGGCGGAAACCAGCGCGTCCGCCATCAGTCGCCCCGCCATAGATGCTGTCCGCATGAATATCCCCTGTGAATGTGTAGTCGTCGTCTAGCCGGAGACGGTAGGTGTCGATTAGTAACTTGTAGGTATCCTTTTCGGTGCGGTCATGGAGCCAAGTCTTGGCGTGGAGGCGATGAAAAGGCTTCAGGAAGTCGACCTCTAAGGCTTTGGTGGATTGGGTGGCGTTGGCGTCAGTTGCGGACAGGCTGCCGGAGCCTGTGTTTGCCTGAGCATTGCTGGCGCAGACTTTCTTGTGAGTTTTCCAGTCGGCTTTCTGGCAATCGCGGGAGCAGTAGACGGCCGATTTGCAGCGGGAGCAGTTCCTCAAGGGAGCACTTTCGGATTCTTCCTTTTTGCAGCTCTGGCATTTGCGTGTCTCGGTGGGATTGGAGTCAGACATGGTTCGTGACTGTAGTAGGTTCAGTGGACTGTAGTAGGTTCAGTGGACTGTAGTAGGTTCAGTGGACTGTAGTAGGTTCAGTGAGGGTTTTGTCGAGAACGAAATCGGACCTTTTCTGCTGTTCGATGATGAAAAACTTGAAGAAGGGGGAGTTCCTTGTAGGGAACTTGCTGGTAGATAAAAGGAAGAGGTAGAGTAGCGGTGAACATACTTTTTTACTACTTAGAGTTCCAGCACGTTCACTTCTGCAGGTAGGCAAGGAACAATGCATTCACTTCAGGTGATCCGAGCAGCGCTGTACCTGGCTGCAATACAATTGTCATGGTATGACGGAAGACTCGGATCTTTCTTCACGAGCCTAGCAGGAAGTCTACACGGAACCCATTCATGGCACTAGACAAACCTTATTATAACGTGGAAGCAACTGAGCTGCATCTAGAAAAGGTCTTCTAATTCCTGTGTTTCAATATGATAGAGCCACAATATAAGCATCTTTCAACCTAAAATTCTTGGTATATTTTTCATGCCCGCGGTGAGACACACTGAAATAGTGGTACTTACACTTCTGAATGTAGAATCGAAAATTGCTTTGCGGATATGGAGCAACATTTTTGGCCGAGCACATATATTGTTTGTGGAAATATTCGTAGACTATCCAAACGGGCCAACGTTACAGACCCCTCGTTTTGTAAATCTCAATCTCTGAACTACCTCAAGATCCGCTAGGGCCCTCCCCGTTAGAAGGGTCCGGGTACTTCATATGGTAGGAGACTGGCACCTTCATTTTGTGATTTGATCTTCAAGGTCACTCAACTCATCTACCTAAGACATCATATCATAAATCTACAAGTGCCTGCCATCGATGCGGGCCTGGATAAATGGATGCATTGCCGTTGAGAGTGCGTTCCCGCAACATCCTCCATGCCATTGAAATAGTCGTCGCTCCATGCACTCCACCCAATTTGAGCCATCCGTCGACGTATCTTCTTCAATGTAGCTGACTTGCCTATACATGCCCTGTAGAACACGGTTTCAGCGGACCTCCGCGTCCGGGCTGCGGAAATATTCAGAAACAGTAAATCTCCGGGAGTACATCCATCACACATGTCAATTCCCCTGACCCTTCAGATTATCTTTCAGGGCAACTTACAACTCTAATTACCGAAAATAGCTGGTCACTTCCGGCGTGACATGAGACAAGCACTAATCGCCGGTCCTACTATAAATACCTCAGACAATCCTGTTTCCTGAGAAACCATTTCCTTTCCGCAGCGTCCTTGATGGCATTCTGAAACACAAATTTCAGTGTTAGCATTCGCTTGATGATGCGCCCTTCGCATTATGCTAAGAAACTTTTACAACTACCATTATTTAGCACTGCCCGTTCACTGAGACTTTCCACTTTCGGGCCAGATTCACCCGCCCTGCGCTCTTCACACTCTATCCGGGTTTTTACGACCAGACTTCCTCTCACCTCCACAGACGATCGAAGAGCCCAGCCATGGGAAAATCCGATTCTAGCCCCATCGAAACGAACCCCCATCATGTGCCCACAGCTGAATGCTGCGGATCGCATTTGAGAGGATGCTTCAAGAAGATGGGTTTCGGACCTGGGGGTTTGGCATATACCGTGCACCTATAAGCGTGACTCTGACTGGGAGGCATTTATGCATCGCTTTCTTTCCCAAGCTGAGAGGAAACTAAAATTCTATAATGGCTTGGATATGCTCGAAAGCTTCGCACCAACTGTCCTTGAAGATCAACCGCGTTTCGACAATGCCAGTGCCTCAGTGATCTGGGAGCATTTCCAAAAATGGGTGTCCACTGCGCCACAGGAGGAACAGGGAATCCCATCTGAGGAAGCGGTGTTCAAAAGTTCAGGGAGGTATAAGTTCTGCCTCATGGTTAATGAGGAGGCGTTGCAGTCAGTTCTGAATGCTCCACCCCCAGAGGACATCAATGACTCTGGTTATGTTATTCTTGTCAATGGGCAGTGGGAGCCGGAAGTTTTAACTGAGGACGAATTAGCAGCGTACGATTCCCCACCTGATGAGGATTTTTACGATCCGATTGAGGGATCTACTCTCAGGGACGTTGGATGGATGAAAATGTTCTATGATCAAGCTGTCATAAACAGTTTTGTTAATATGGGGGACAGGTTTGACTGGGATAGGGAGTATCGCCGCCCTCCCATTATTGGGTTCAAGTTTTAAACAAGTAAAGAGGTTAGATCTGGCAGAAGATTGGACTAAGGTCCTTAGACTAGCCGATCCAATCTGCAAATGCCCTTTATCCAGTCTCCCTTCATGAAGGGGTGCACATGAGCCCATGTGACGCACTGTCACTATTTATGTCTCTAGGATGCTGACCTCCCGCAGGTCAGTGATAATCTATTTATTAAAGACATCTCCATTATTGCATCCATAAACCATTATTCTTCCACACTAGATTTAAAGAGTCCCTAATGATTCATGTCCTTACATTCGGAGATCACCTAGGATTAATTAGTGAGGGCTTACTTCTTTATTTCTGCCTATTAACCCACACTACACTAGTGTGGCTGTGTTGGTGTCATACGAAGGATGCAGAGATATAATGTTTATATTAAGCATGGGTCAAAACAAAGTCAAACACGTCAAGAATTGAAGCCAAAAAGGAACAGGAAAAACATATACCAGCATGTAATGTTCGTGCTCATACTCACCAGTGCCTGTCTCTGCTGCTTTGCCTGCCACGTTCCAGCGCCTTCAGGTGAACCTTTTAGGTACCTGAATATTTTATAATTAACTACCAAGAAGCCGCATTTTGATGAAGGAGCACAATGGCGCCCATGAACGGGACCTGGACGAATATCTCAGGCTATAGATGTATATGTCGGCTGTTTCTCCCCCTCAATGCCAATTCAATAAGTAGAATGCTGGGGAGGAGGGATCATATCACCACCGTAGTAGCACCACTGCAATAGAAAAATCCCAGAAAGCCTGACGCATCTCTTATAGCCCCTACTAGCTGGGCACTTGAAACAACAGTATGTCTTCTAGCACCACTCTTTTACACTCAATCTGAAGCACATCTTTGCCATCTTTGCCTAGACATCAAACATGCTGCCTCCTCCTGTGTCATTGACTATCGTAAATCAGTTAGTTATAGTTAATTCGTATTATATAATCTTATTCAGTGCATAAGAATTTGTCCTGCCTTACACTGATATCTTTGCATCCACAGTCACATAGCAGATATCATGACCGTTTCTTGCATGGTCCAGGTTCTCCACTCCGTGATCTCTTTCTTTTTCTTACATGCAGTGAATTGTTATTGTTGTCAATCGCTTCTGTTTCGCCCCAAAAGCGCTCGAGGTCAGCTATTGTTTCATCGTCTTTCCCGTGGATCTCGCGATAGTGCGCTACCATCTCTTCCTTGGTCAGAATGGGATATCCTGGAGTGCCCGGTGGACCACAGTCTTCGAATAAGCATCTAAAAACAGAAGGCCATTGAACACTCAGAGACGAAAGGTCTCTTTGGTAGGCTTCGCGGAAGTGGAACCAAACTTTTTCAAGTAACTTGCCACGAATTTCCTCCGAGAGATGGTTGGCCCAGTCTGGAAGTTGTAGGCAAGCCGTGGGTATGCAAAGATACTCTTTCCCATCTCGCGTGACTCTGTCTGTTTTGAGCTTTGAGACCAAAAAATCAACATCATTGGCATATGATCTCCTCCCAAATTCATGCCATTGTTTCAGATATTGGATAATGGAATTTCGGAAATCGGTTGCTCCCCAAAGGTGTATCTGATCAACTAGCGACAGGAGTTCCCAGGCTTTCCGTATAGTCACAACACGACCGCTCCAGATTCTCTGGAAAACCTATGACTCCAAGGTCAGGTAAAATCGCCACTGAAGCTCATTCTTGGACAGACTTACATAAACGGACTCGCTGAATCCTTCATGTCCGGCATACTCCCTTTCATGCCGCGGTCGTTTGTAGCCAACCAGGATATGCCAGTGGGCTCCAAATGAGGTAAAGACGAAGACTTGATTGTTGCTGTGGCTCTTTGCCGACTGATAAACTCTGTTCTTTTCTCCAATTTTTCCTGGCTGCCGCGCAAGACTATCTAGCATATCGAGATATACAGCTCCTGCTGAACATCCCTGTCGACGTGCTTCTCGAGCATCGCCGCCCCATCCCTTAGCCTCATAGACAGCGAAAGGGAATGCAAGATCTGCGTAGCCCCAGCGCGGATCAGAAATAAGGCCACAATGTCGATGAAGTAGGAGTGCTTCAAGGCGGTCATGGTCCAAATCCCATTCTGCTAAAACATTCTGGTAGTCTTTCGGTTTGAAGGTTGCGAGCCCGAAAGTTGCATCTGGAATTCTCTTGATGAACTTGGGCTCACCCACTAACAAACATGACACCGGGTCTCTCTTCAGCTTAACGGTGTTGTATTCGTGCTTATCTCTGGGCTCGTTAGATCAGATGCTGGGGCTACAGCAATAGGGAGAAACTGACACGGCCAGAACTGGGTCATTCCTCATCTGACCGAAAACATCCGTCCAGGCGTCGGCTTCCCATGCATATTCGCTCTTCCTCCATCGTTCATTGTTGAGAACATGCTTGAGGAGAATTTCTGCTCTAGAGCGTCGACTGGACTCGCTGAAATGATTCCAATCAATGCCACCAAGTGACGGTAGCCAGAGTTCTTGATCGGACGAGACCCACCCGGGAGAATAAAAATGTCGGTAGTAAATGCCTCGGGCGTTCAATCCCCAGTCGGCACCAAACTGCTCAATCATCCTGGGGGTTGCGACATTGTTGGGCGTGAGGTAACTTTGTGGAGTTAGCGTCGCAATAATAACAAGGTTCGACTGCATGATAGCAACTTGGTTAGGAAAGGGCTACGTACTGCTGAGCACCCATATAGTATTTTTCTAAGGCCTCTTCGATCTGATCCTCTGTCCAGCCGTCCGTGCGCATCATATCAACTGATCGCCACATCGTAACGCAAAATTGGAGTTCCATCTCGCCGAGCCTCTTCTCTGCTTTGAGTTCCTTGGCGATTCTGAGTGACCGTTCTCGTTCCACTTTGAAGGAAGCTCGGAATTCGTCCATGGTGACTCCTACCACAGGACTTTTGTCAGTTGACTTGACCCTTAGCTCATTTTTCAGACCGCGTGGGTCTCGCATCCACGGCCCATCCCTCGGATGGGGTGAGACCCTGATTGTGTTCCGCTCGTTTGGAGTCTTGTCTCTTAAACGAAGGATAGGTGCGGTCTGTTCTCGGGTGTCTGTGTTTGACATGATCAATCAATACATATATATATTTTGAAAAAAAAGGAAGGGTGCGACAGATAAGGGTGGCGATTTTTGCGCTGTTTAGCTATTGGTGTTCTATGGATGGAATACAGCCCGAAAGGCAAAGAGGTTTGGAGGAGAACTGCTGAATTAATTGTATGTAGACCTTAGGCTACTTATATGGTAGTGAGCACCTACATAATAGCGTTGGAGCCTAGCAATTTCCCCTCTCGCCCCTGCGTCGGTGTATGACCGGCGGAATCAGCCTTGTGAAGTTGAGAGACTAGTACTGCGCCGGTGCAGCCAAAAGAAATAACGCCCAGATTTAGTCTAGTAGAATAGGTGGACTGCCCTCCACCTGATGTCAATAGTAGTCGTCGGCACGGCCTAGGGTAGTACTGGATTGGATTCAAGTTTTCTCCTTCAAACGCTCAATGCAGTTGATGGCTGCCAGCAGGCTGCACAAGTTGGCCTCAGTGCTCATTATTCCGGGCATCTGCTTGCTAAACAGAAATCCGATAGTCGCTCAGATTGGGCGACGGCATCAGCCGCTATTTAAAAAGAAACTAAGATTAGCTTTGACAATGATTTGACACTCTCAGCGTTTCTAGTTGTGTTTAGTTTCATGTGGCTTGTGCTCTAAACTCCTTGTGGATCTCCTTTGGCGCTTTGACCAAACTCTGTATGGTTAGAAACTTCGCAAGTCAAAAGTATGTATGGCTCAAGCCGACCAGGGCTCCGAGAGAGTTGGGCTGCGATACTAGATTCAAGGACGATATTAGCTATTATAATAGCGCAACAACGGAGTTCGGAGCTACAACACCAGCACTATGATACATCATTAACACTATAAGGCAGGGAAGGCAGGCAGAACTATAGGACAATGATTACTAATTAGTTATAATAGGCATAGTTTTTATATCTTTATAGACGATATAAATAATACCCTTTAGCTGCTGAGGTCTATTATTAGAAATTAGATCCATGTAGCTATAGTACTAACGAACGTAGCAAATAATTGGGTGGGTGCTACGCTCTTGCGACTCGCCTCTTTGCTAGAGCGAGCAAATCGAGCTAGTCGCGCGACTAAGATGAATGCACAATAGACAGGGGGGAAATGTTTACCCACATCACGCGATAACTTACCCTCCCAACCTGCTGGGCTAAGCCACTGAAAAAGGGGCGCAGACCCAGTGCCAACAGCATATATATCCTTCCTAATCCCCTGCTCTAGTGGCATATCCAAGGTTTTTCCCAGCTCACCGGTCTCGCATAATGTCAGATGACCACCTGCGAACGCTACGGCGTTTGATGAAGCGGTACAACATTCGGTTTCTGCGACTAGACGAGGGGTTGCCTGAACTTCATGCGGAAACGTTCAATAACATCAAGAAATTAGGGAGTTATCAGTTTGATGTCTATTCGGCTGGTGTAAATATTTGGTCATCCAAAGAACCCTGGAAGCAGCAGATCAAAGCCCGTGCCGAGTGGCTTTGCCAGCGCGCTGAGCGTTTATTTGGCCAGGAGCGCAACGAAGCCGGCTGGCGGTTTGGGCTGGAAAATCATGTCCTAGGGAGATTTTTAGCTGAAGTTGCTTGGTGAGTACTGTTATATTAGGGCTTATGGACCAACAGGGTTAGCGTAGTGGGAAGAACTCGGACGACCTTAATGAAGCAGTCTGCTAATCCTGGGCAGTCCACGATGCCGGGCGAGAATCTGGCAGTCTGAGATACAGGCTACATTGAGCAACAATCAAATCGAGCATGCACGAGAACTTGAGCAACGCAGAAAACGGAGAAAGCCCTGTCAATGTCCTCCCAACGAACGAATTAAAGACTTGTGAGTTAGGCTTTCCTAATTTATCCCTGGAACTGTTCTGAGATTTACAGCTACGAAATTGGAACGAATCCCCTCTTCGATGACCGAGCCCAGGAATTTGTTGTCTATGATGAGCTTCTCAGATCGCAGCTCCCCAAACAAGGTCCTGATCGCGTCCTGGGCTTACAAAACACCAGGAATCTGGATAATTTGTTACTGAGTCCCGTTCGACCAGATCTTGCCAAGCAGCGAGACGATACTGTCTCAGATATTCTTAAGACTACACCCTTCAAAAGCCAAGCTGATCCGCTACTCTTCCCCTTTTTGCTCTTAGAAGCAAAGTCCGAAACGAGTTCCAGTGGATTTGATGCCATCCAGGTGCAGTCAGCGTTCCCGATTTACGCACTTTTGAAGCTTCAAGAAGAATTGCGGTCTTACGTGGACTGGTCATCAGGAGAAGAACGCTTTGAACCTTTGGTATGGTTTCTGGCCTCTCGCGGGGATCAATGGAAAGTGTACGGGGCACATCTTGAAAACGGAGCCGATGGGGGTCCTACAAGATATGTGAGTTACAAGCCTGTCGAAATCCTGGCGACAGTCCTAGAATCTCGCAATACGTCTTTATATGCCACACAACTAATTCGGCGACAAGGGTATAACGCTACTCTGGTCGGGGTCGCTCTTGCACAAAGACAACGCGTTGCAACTCTTGCTTATTGTTGACTACATAATGGACTGGGCAAGGGATATCTACCGTATAGCCATTCTGAAACAGCTACAATCCTTGGTCACCGGCCAAGCATTTGATCAAATCAGCATCGTTGACAGTGAGATTATCTCGATGCGCAGGGATCCAACTAGTTGGATCCCTGCCCCACCCAGCACGGTGTTCGACGACATGGAGGATCTAAGTGATGCTGTGGACGAAGATGTGCCTCCACTGATGTCACTCGATCACCAGGCACTGCTCGATTTCCGGATCCCAAATTCAAAGCTCGGCACCGTCCGCTCTGCCTCTCTAATAGACTTTCGGTTCGACTGCTTTTATCTGACAGAACGACTTATTCCGAGCTTTCTACAGGTTATTGGAGGGCGGCGGCACAATCCACGTAACACGGAAAAAGCCGCGAGACACATTATTAATTTTGTCTCACAGTTTGATGAGGTTCTTGTGATGTCAGGGGCAGACCTTGAGCATCTCGAAAAACTTTGGACCAGTACTGATCGTTCAGATCCGGAAGCACTGGAAGAAGACTTTTACGTTATCATGGAATGTAGCTGGTATTTCACACACACTTGGCAGATAACAAGGCAACTTTCATGCTTTGCTATTTCTAAAGCAGCCTTCGATATCATGAAGACTTACGCACGGTTTTCTGTACTTCGCAAGAGCATCGAGAATCTACATCAACGCGAACGGCGTTGTTCTCAAAAGGTTCTCCGGCAGTGTGTTGAGTGTCTTCGAGCAGGCTCCCCCTGGCAAGTACTGTTAGCCGCAATTTCGAGCACCCTGGTTACTATTTATCCCCTACCTGTCCGACGCAGGGAAGATTTTGCACCACCTGTTGATGTCCTCGGCTTTGGTTACGCTCGCGAAGATCGAGTGAGGACATTTATCTTGAAATATCTCAAGCGAAATTTATGGAAACCAAAAAGATACACCACTGTTTCAAATGAGGAACTGAAAGCCGCTCTGCGTGAAGGACACACTGTGGAAGAGGTCTTCGCTGCGAGGCGTGAAAAGCCACCGAAACACACAGATCAGTCCTGGAAGCGTATATCAGAACAGCGAACGCACATACTTGAGGAAGAATGTCACAATTCTGATCTTTGTGAACGATGCCGCCGGGGATTCGAGGCCACTATCTCCCCCTTCGCTCACGGATATTTGGACACACGCAACCAACCATTGTTATCCGGCTATGGAACAGTCTTAATAGTGTCATTACGAGATCCAGCACGGTCATATGTGCCCGACGCATGTGTTTTTGCGCTTAGGCCACTCCGTGATCTGAAAGACAATATGGCTCTGTCAATTATGATTGAGGATCTAATGCAGGGTGCTCTTGTCTATCATACAATGAAGTGCGGTGTCAGCGACATTATATCAGGCGATGGCATGAAGCGTAATTTACCTTTGCCATTCCGCCCCACGATGCTCGATGAGGAAGTCTCTCTATTGAACTGGATCCGGGAACTGCGTGACGAGCCACTACTAGACAAGCAAGACCACCCCGGCTACGAAGCCTGGCTTAAGGAGCGATATAGCCCTCACCTGTTTATGTACTATCTCAGCATTGGTCATCTCGAGCACGAAGCATTGATGCTCGCTAAAAAGGAACAGGACTTTCACCGTGCGGTTTTCCGGATTAGAGAGGACAATGGTAAGGAAAACTTTGCCGATTTTTATGCTCACAGGAAAGTGAAACTTTGTGGAAAAGACCTTAACACGCGATTTACCACATGGGATGTTGGAAAGGACTTTTTGAGGCAAGAATACCCAAGGCAGTTTCAGTACGTCTCGTCGTTGAATATGCCTCAGACATCAGCTGCAAGAGGAGAGTCGAAGTGATGGATGTTGATATCAAAGGATGGAGCTACGTTTTACATATATGCCGGCTGTTGTCTTGTACACTTCTAGAGGGATCAAGGACAGAAAGGTGATTCGCAATGAAAGTCCGCTAAGGGGTCGGGGAAGTTATTTCAAATACACTATATATCCTTTCTACCATGTGCATATTACTTGCGGTTGGAGGATGTATTCCAAACTAAATATACAGCCAGGCGGCATTTTCAATATTATAAGAGACCTACATTTCCCCTCCTGGTTCACTCCTGTTTGATGCGAGTGACAACTGATAAAGTCTTGCTGGTTAAGACACCAGACAAGGCCTAGACCCACCTCAGTAGATTTTTCTATCCTTCCCCCAAAAAAGAATTGTAGTGGTTCTCAGTTATCCATATGCATCATTTATATTGGGACGTCGAGAATCCTGCTTGACTCCTGATGTTAAGAGATTCTGCCGACATCTGCAAGGGCTCACCGTAACATCAATGGAGTCGGCACTCATACCAACCAGCATGTCGATTATAGGCTGCCGCTCCCACTTGGTGGCCTGTGGATATAACTGTCCAGGACACAGGGAACACTCTCGATATCCGCACTGCCTCTGAAAGTAGGTGAAATTCATTAGGCTTATTGAGAAGAACCACCAAACAACCCTCATCGAATCACTACAGGTCATCTAAACTGCTCCGGATCGGGCTCAGCGCCAACACGCTTTCCGTTACCCCTCCGTTCAACATAATTATGAAAAGCACTGCGCGCTATATCTTTACCCGCATGGCCAGCTTCAAGGCAGTCGTTGATCTTATGGCTCTAACTTCACGACTCCGTGGTAATTCCAACCGAATGGCTGGCAAGCCCGTCACCGCACTCGCCGACCTCGCCGCTTTCCGAGCCTACTATATCGATAAATTCCTTGAAGATAGATCATTGCTGGAGACATTTTGATTCTGTCCATAATTTGTTATCGAGGCCTGGCTTCCAGTAGATAGAATGGCATTCTGGTCCCCCTGGCCGTCGCATATTAGGAAAAATTAGGGCTCTCTCCCTCCCTCACCGCAAACAGAAACGGCATGAGTATATCCTTGAGAATCGTGGACATGGGCTCCCGAGACACATATTGGATCTAGCCCGTTGGATTTCTTCGCGATCATCATAAAGACCGTTGACAGGGCCGTGCTCCATTATATGGGAACGAACAGTAGGATGGAAGCAGAGACAGACACAGACCCTAGGAAGGAACTCTGATGATTGAGAGAGTCTGGCTGTAACTCTGTTAGTCTGTAGTCGTGGGCACATCATGTGGAGAGGAAATCAGAGCTCTCAGATATCCTTGACTCTGTGTCTCAGCTCATTAGAAGATGAATAAGAACATGGTAGTAGTATAGAGGACAAACGACTGGCACAAAAGAACCCTGTAGCTCTGTTCCCAACTTTTTTGATTGAGCATATCCACTTTGAGGATTCCCCATAATTCGGATTGCCGACCGTATTTATCCTGACACAGATGCTACCTACGAACGTGAGTTTACACACAAGTATCATAACGAGAATCACTCAGAAGATAAGGCATTTTGCTACGGAGATGTTGCACCGAAAATACTTGTTAATAATGTAGACACAATGTGCCAGTGGAAGTAAGGGATTGAAACGAAGTATCCATCTTTATGCAAGCTTCTTTGATCTAAGTAAGAATCAGATGAGTAATCCCTCTCAATGGACCAATATGTGAGAAATTCACTTGACGCGAGCTCGACATCCTTTAGTCTTTGGTGCCAAATATTGTTTTGATCCAGTCCATCTTAGCTCGGATGGCCTTTTTGCCCAGCGTAGAGTTCGGGGCCAACATATCAAAGCCATGAAACCCTCCCGGCCAGACATGTAGCTCAGCCTGCACGCCAGCCTCCCACAGTCGGCTAGCGTAGGACACGGCCTCGTCTCGAAATACATCAGTCGAACCGACGTCTATCCATGCCGGAGGAAGACCGGAGAGATCCTCTGCCCTCGCTGGAGCGAAATAAGGACTGACGGCAAGGCCGTAGTCGTCCCCACGGTGCTCCAAGACGGCAGCCCAAGCAGCTACGTTGCTCTTGCGATCCCACGGCTCCTCATCTTCAAACTGCCTGCTACTGGTACTAGTATTGCGGTCGTCGATCATCGGACAAGCCAGCAGCTGGGCGCAGATGCCTAGGCCATCCTCCTGGTCTCGCGCGAACAGGGCAATACCTGAAGCCAGCGCTGAACCTCCTGAGTGCCCAGCGACCATGATCCGTGTTCGGTCGACACCAAGGAGATCAGCCGCATGAGAGTGAATCCAGCGGAGGCCAGCGTAGCAGTCATGCAATGCCGCTGGTTGTGGATTCTCCGGGGCCAGGCGGTACTCAACACTGACCAAAACACACCCCGTCTCCATTATCCAGTCGAGGGGCTGCTCCAGGCCCACATGGCGATTGAGAAAGATCATACCGCCCCCGTGCATGAAGTAGATACATGGCCTATTATCACATGATGAGGTTGGTGTAAAGACCGAAAGGAGGACTGGCGGATCTTCAGCCTTGAAGCCTGCAATTTCGTACTCCTTGTGCACAATTGGACGTCCTTTGATAAGGTCTGACACGCTCGGAAGTGGCCCATAGAGACTTGGGTCTTGATGGTGCGCAATGATAAGCTCATTGGTGATCGGCCCAAATGGAGGGAAGGTGTCGCGAATAATTGCGAGTTCGGCGTCGTACGGGGGCCGAGCTAGCTTGAATCCAGACATGGTGTTTGAAGATGGCTAATCTTTGTCCGAAGGGGAGCAGTGATGGTGAGCTATATCCCGTGGACGGGGACGGGTGAGACTTGCAGGTGGGAAGTGTCAAATAGTCGGATTTCACATTGACTTGAAGTTCAAGTAGTAATTCACTAGGGTTCTGTATTGTATGATTCCCATGAGTGTTCGGATGCTGGTATACCACGCCTGGGAGTTATTTCTGCTACATGGTCTAGAACCTTGTCGGGATAGTGCTTTTGAGACGATGTTACCTTGTAAGACGCGCTACTGTAGACTAGTCATTCATAAGTATGGAGGGCCGAGGTCCTTAACCACTCATTTCTGGAGTCCAGTAAGCTGACCACGAGGAGTGAAAGCTTAATTGATGACATTCCGCGCTACCTAGTATATAACGCTGCACTGCAGGCGCTTTGGCCCAGCCGTAACAAGCAAATAAGACAGGCACAGATAGGCAATTTAGTAAGCTGTATTCCAGTTACGCGCTGTGGGGCCTGGTCAGTTGTGGATCTACGAGTCTGTCTGTTATTTTCAAAATAATTAAACAGGCTAGTAACATTACGGTCGTTTTCCATACACACCTAATAAAGCTACATTGACCCACCCGACCGTTCTTTTGGGCTAAGCGGGGTTCGGCTAGCGCTGATCGGGTGTAGATCTAAAACTGTACCATCAACCTTACATAGAACTGATATGTAAATTCAGCCTCTCACAGACTGCATATCGATCCCGAGGGTATCTCCTGTAATTTTGAAGTAGCTTTAGTGCTGTTGGCTAAGGCACGCTCGGTTATACCTGCAAAATTCATCGAGGGCCCCCGCTCACTAGCATCGCAATGTCATGACCAAAGTCAACACAAAGTACTCGCCTTTATTATTGACAGGGGCCGAGGCCAGCACCTGGTCTTTGCTCCACGCGTGTAGTAGAAGGCAGGAAGGTTGCAAAGGAACAACAACATTCCACGTGTCCTCAGGCGTGCAGGGTGTAGGCTGACTATAACCTTGATTCATCTTAGTTCTGGAAAACAGGAGGTTGGACGCGAAGTGCTGAAAGCAAAGCATGATGGTCGTATTGATTCACTACTAGTCTCTGTAGACTTCAACAGCATGAATTTATCCCCTGGGACCAGGTTGGCCTTTTTCGTCTACTATATGGTGCCTTCATGTATCACTTCTGAGAATGATCATCTGTAATAAGCAAATGAACGCAAGGTTCAAGTCCCCTTAGCAKGATCTAAAAAATGTACTAGCATATTGTGTTGGTGAGGCTTCAAACGTGCATCTAAGCGGCCGCGATCCTCTCTCGTAGAACTTTGACTTTGATTTCACCTTGTCCAGCACCTCTCTTTTTATCGAACTTCGGACTACCGATGATTCGCGCATGATGGATCTGCACATCTTCCAAGGTCGTGTTCCACAGTTCCATGTCGAAACCGCATACCAACCGGGCCAAGGTGAGGTACATCTCACCGTAGGCCATGCTAGGGTGAGGGTAGTGTTAGAGCATGAATAGAATGCGGACATGTCACAGTAAACATAGTAAATATCGAGGTGGGCTCTCACTTGATTCCAAGACACTGGCGACTGCCTTTAGTGAAGGTGACAAGGAAATTGTCCAGTTGGAAGCCTTCGTCTGCAGCTCGAACCCATCTCTCTGGGTCGTATTTGAGAGGTTCAACAAACACAGATGGGTCAGTGTGGACCAACCAGGTCGACTGACTCACCGGATACTAATTGACACGTCATTAACTAGAGTCTCTGTAAGATTGTAGTATCACTTACTCCAGGTGGGATACGATATTCCTTGTATTGCAAAACATCCTCTACCGAGATGCGGGGCAGACGACTGATGGGACCAAAGGAGAGGCGAAGGGCTTCCTTAACACAGCCAGTCTAGAGAGCGTCAGTAGTGTAGCAATGGCCAAGTATAGGGGAAAGATAATTGAAACTTACGAGAAAAGGCAGGCGCTCTAGCTGCTTCAGAGTCCACGTATCTGGAGATTGGTCGTGCGGGACAGCTGCAGCGACTTCCGCGCGCAGTTTGGATATGAGAGTCTTATTTTGGATAAGATAGAACAGTCCTACGGAGAGAGCTCTGGCGGATGTCTCTGTACCGGCAATGGTAATGACAAGACCTTCGTCAACCAGACGCTTCATAGTTCTCTCGTGTGCGGGGATTCGTTCGTTAGCCAGAGATTCAAGGATGACAGACTTGGCTGTGGAAGTGTCTTTCTTTTCAGCTGCAAGGGTGGCCGACATTTTTTCCGTGATATATTTCTCCAAGATCAGAAAGTTGGCAACCTTGGGAAGGATACAGCTGATGACAGGGATGGGTAGTTTCCTCAGAGATTGAATGAGTCGCGGGGCGAAACGAGCTAGATGGAAGATCAAGGAAACTCCGAAAAATCCGTCACGAATGGGGAACTCAAAATTGGGCTCGTTGACGTAATCATAGTGTTGGCCAAAGAACCGCTTCAGGATAATATCAGCTGTCATGGCGGAAATACACCTGTCAAGAGACAAGTGAGCACCTTCTACCGAGGCGCGCCGGAGCCTGGCAGACAAAGCGGAAATACGCTCATGGATCTCGGGCTCAAGAGCAACGATGGCCCTTTTGGAAAAGTAGGGGTTCATGTAGCCCCGTCGAGAACGGTGGTGGAAATGGTCAACCGTCGCTGCTACAGAGTTTGGAACGGAGAAGCCTGCTACAGTTGAAGGATCTTTGTTGACCTTGCGAGTGCCACTGGTGTAGATTTGATGGTAAAAACTGGGATCCGCGATGTGAATCTCATTCGGGTTGACTCGAATGATAGGGCCTTCCGGCCAGAGTTGAGAATATTAGCCAATCTGATGAAACTTAGCAAAGTTCGGAGATTGTCAGCTTACCATATGTCTCATGCATCTCCTTGATCTTCAGGAGGTAAATGCCACTGCCCCAAACATCATAATAGAACTCAAACCAGGAAGTCATAGCAGCCAGCCTAGACCCGGGAATGTACCGCAATGGATGAAAGTAAAGATTGTAAATCCAACGAAGAATTATCGAAGACACAGCAAGGACGCTGAGCACTTTGCAAAGGGTTGTAACGTCAACCATATTGCCTATTTTGCTAAGTTGCGACATGATGAGGGGCGTTGGACTCCAGCGCAGTACGGCAAAGCGTGCGTGGCAGAAGAATGAAAGACAAAGCAAATGCGAAAGGAAATGGCAGCAGACTTGGGCAGAACCAAAGCAGTTATTGCAATCTTCAGAGTACGAGCCCGCGTTGGTTTAAGTCCGTTCTAGAAAGAAGGCAAATTGCATGGTTGCATTGGGAACAGGCGAATGGCCTGTTATCACGGGAAGGAGCTGACGCGCAATGCGCTACGAACCATACACAACAAGCCATGGTGAGCTATACAACTTGCCTGTGAGCTCAGGCTCCGTTTTCGGCCCTGCGTACAGTAGACTAATTCTATACTGGGGAAGAGAGAATGAAGAGGGGTAAAAGACTAGTCCCACAAGTGGGCCATCGAGTCGAAACAGGAAGATTCAGCAATCAGTAGACCATGTAGGAAGTAGAGTATCGGAGGGATGGTACCCAAAGGAGCAGCAGAAAAGAGAGTATGGTATCTGCGGTATCTACAGTATCGAACCGTGGCGTCCGCCTCGGAGCACCGCAGGAGTTACATACAGCCCCCACGCGGCAAGACCCGAAAGGCTAGTTACTGTAAATTACCAACTGACTTGAGTAATAAATAGAATTTGTATTATACCTTGATACGTGATAGCAATTACCTGCTTATTGTAACTTCGGCTTGCTGAAACAAGGTAAACCGTAATGTTGCATTTTTTTTCCCCCTCTTATCTCGTGCTACCTGCTAAGCTCTTGCCATTTTAAAACTAATGCAGCACTAAGCAGCCTGGCTCATGCAAGCCATGTGCCTGAATCAGCTGACTCTCGATTTTCTCCTTTTGCTTTCCCACATCTCTTCTAAGTCACTACTTGAAGACTAGAGTAGTCCAGCACTGTGGTGGGTGAGCCTCTGTCTTGCGCTACGCCAGTCTTTTGTCGTTGTTTCTTTCCACCCGCGGTGCCCCCATTTCCATTGTTCCACCTCCTCCCCTTCGGTTTTCCCCCTTCTTTTTTCCATTTCCTCGTAAGGCGGCAGGAATGGGAGCGACGGCGCCCGTCGCTGCGTCTGACGATGAGTCAAATGCTCATGGAACGCCGGTGCCTAGGCCATGGCTGAGTGTCGACGGCGAAAAGTCATCAATGATCTCCCCCAGCACAACGGAAAACCCCACGGGCAGCCTTAGTGATGACACTACCGTGGCAATTGCGTCCAAGGACGAGGAGGGCACTCAAGAAGGGCCGCTGACTTCATTTTTCCGCGTCTTGTACGAGTTCTCATCTCCCTCCGATCATGCCCTACGGATCGTTGGTCTCTGCGCCGCAATCGCTTCGGGCGCTGCACTTCCCTGTATGACGCTCGTTTTCGGCTCGTCCGTCAACGAGTTCAATTCGTTCGGCGCCGGTAAACAATCGGCTAGCGCCTTCTACCATGCTCTATCCCAGAATGCGCTGTGGTTTGTCTACCTGTTTATCGGCCGCTACGTACTTGTCTACATACATTCCTCATGCTTTGGTATTTCGGGTATAAGGGCCACCAGAGTTTTTCGCCAGCAATTCATCAAGTCTGTGATCCGACAGGATATTGCCTACATTGATTCGTGCTCACTCGGAGGCATTACTACCACTATCTCTTCCAATGTGGATATGGTCGAAAACGGAATTACGGAGAAGATAGGCAGCTTGATTCAAGCTGTCTCGATGTTGACCGCTGGCTTTGTGGTTGCCTTCACCCAGCAATGGAAGCTGACCCTGGTGACGGCTACTACTCTGCCCGTTCTCTTCGCTGGATTCTACATAACCTTCAGTTTAGGTGAGCCTTCACTCCCTGCAACTCTGAAATACTTGTGTCAAATCCTTAACTAGTCATTTCACGTAGATTCGAAAATTGAGGGCAAGATTCTCGAAGTCTACAATTCCGCCAGCGGACTGGCCGAGGAGGCCATGAGCAGCATGCGTATGGTCACGGCACTCAATATCGGGAAAAGACTGGCCCAAAAGTACGACATTACTCTTGCAGAGGCCCAGAAGCTTGGCCTTACAAAAGGTCCCGTTATTGGATTTCAATATAGTGTTGAAATGTTCACCACTTACTGCGCATATGCCCTGGCTTGGTATTACGGTACTAAACTCCTCAATGAGGGCGAAATTGGCTCCGGCGGTGGCATGATAACGTAAGAGATCCCCATGGTGCACCCTTTTTCGGATTTGGTTTTGGAACTGTTCTAACAAGCACGCTAGGGTTCTCTTATCGGTTCTTCTCGCAACCCAAGCCGCTTCCGATGTCGCACCAGGTTTCAGCGGGTTCACTCGGGCTTCCGCCTCGGCAAAAGAAATGTTCAAGATGATTGATCGCCCATCCAAAATTGACCCGCTTGCGGAGGGAGGATACAAACCAGAGGGACCTCAAGAGAGCAACGTTGAGCTGCGTAATGTCACGTTTGCCTATCCGTCACGGCCAACCGTACCCGTCCTCAAAGACTTCAGCATCAGCTTCAAGTCTGGTAAAACTACAGCTCTGGTTGGTTCATCTGGCTCCGGAAAAAGTACCATTGTTGGCTTGATTGAGCGCTGGTTTGACCCGGAGTTGGGGTCAGTACATGTTGGTGGCCATGCTGTCACTGATCTGAACGTGAAATGGCTTCGAAGCCAGATTGGCCTGGTACAGCAAGAGCCTGTTCTCTTCAGCGACTCTATCTATAACAATGTGGTTCATGGCCTCTACGGTACCAGTATGGACTTATTGCCTGAAGCTGAGAAAAGAAAACTGGTTCGCGAAGCCTGCATCCAAGCCTTTGCCGATGAGTTTATCCAGGCACTTCCTGAGAAATATGATACCCTCGTTGGTGAGCGCGGCCAGCTCCTCAGCGGTGGTCAGAAGCAGCGCATCGCAATTGCTCGCGCCGTCATCTCCAACCCGCGTATTCTGCTTTTGGATGAGGCGACTTCAGCTCTCGATCCTACTGCAGAGAAGAAGGTCCAAGACGCTCTGGATAATGTGTCTAAATCTCGCACGACTATTCTAATTGCCCACAAACTTTCTACTGTACAGAAAGCCGAGAACATCGTCGTTCTCTCGCATGGCAAGGTTGTTGAGCAAGGAACCCATCAAGAGCTTCTGGCGATCAAGGGCTCATACCGTAAACTCGTTCACTCGCAGGCACTAGACGCCAGCGACGAAGCCGCATGCACATCGAAAGAATCTCCGGAGCATGAATGCGCTGTTGATGACGAAGCTAAGACAGACAAAAGGCCCTCGGTAAATCGGCCATCTAGCCCATTATCAAGGTCTGGCACAAATACTGTGGCAGAATCTCTGGTCAATGATCAGCCAACCGTCGAGAAAGAGGAACAGTCTGAAGATGATGATATTGTGAAGCGGCTGTCGCTGGCTCGCTGCATTGCTATCGTTCTTTTCCAAGATCAGCGTCATCTATGGGTTCTCTTCCTAGCTGGTCTGATATCATCCGCTGGTAGCGGTGGCGCCTTTCCTGCACAGGCTGTTCTCTTCGGTGAGAGCATTTCCACACTACAGCTCCCTCGTGGCCAGGACCTCGTTCACAGAGGTAGTTTCTGGGCGCTCATGTATTTCGTTTTCGGTCTTGGCGTCTTGGTAGTCTACTGGGGTGTTGGCTTTTGGTGGACGATTGCCTCGTTCCGCGCAACCCGTCAGTATCGGCGTGAATATTTTGAGTCGATGATGCATCAAGACATTGCATTTTTCGACAGGAAAGGTCACAGCGCCGCCGAAATGACGAGTCGCTTGTCTTTGCACCCTCTACATCTGCAGTTACTGCTGTCCACCAATCTTGCTCTGATTTTGCTCGTCTTTTTCAACGTCCTCGGATGCTGCATTTTGTCTTTAGCAGTTGGCTGGGAGCTCGCACTCCCTGTCATGGCCGTGGGAGTCCCTCTTTTGTTCGGAGCGGGCTACTTTAGAATGCGCATGGAGATGAGCAACCAGGATCGCGTAACTGCGATTTACCAGGAAGCAGCCCGCTTTGCTTCTGAAGCGGTGGGAGCCATTCGGACCGTGTCGAGTCTGGGCCTTGAGCACAAAGTCATGGATGGATACGAGCAAAAGCTGGGCGAATCAGCAAAACTTGAGATGCGACACAAACTTCTTAGCATGCTCCTCTTCGCTTTTAGTGAAAGTATCAGTCTCGCTGTCTCCGCTTTCTCATTCTGGTATGGAGGAAAGCTTTTGTCTGAGAACAAGTATAGCGTCGCCACATTCTTTATAGTCTTCATTGCCATCAGTATGGGAATGCAAACTGCTGGTTTTATGTTCGGATTCACCTCTGGTAGGTAACACCTTTGCCCCTTACTTGCTAGTCCGTGCTAACAAACATTCAAGATCTCTCCAAGGCGCATACATCCACCAACCATATTATCGACCTTCGCCGGTCTCAGCCACTTATCAACGGGTCGACTGGTGATAACCAAGCGCCTGTTTCAGAGAAAGGGATTGCGATTGAGTTCAGGAACGTGTCGTTCTCTTATCATACTCGCCCGGACGTCCCGGTGCTTCGCAATCTCAACTTGAAAGTCAACAAAGGCGAGTCTGTTGGTATTGTCGGTGCATCAGGGTGTGGTAAAAGCACTATTATCGCTCTTCTGGAGCGTTTCTACGACGTCGAGCAGGGTGAAATTTTGATTGGTGGCGCTCCGATGCGCCAGCTAGATGTGCATTGTCACCGCTCACGCTTGGGCCTGGTAACCCAGGATACCATATTGTATCAAGGCTCAATCCGTGAAAATGTCTTGCTAGGCCAAGTATCAGGCCCAGCCGTCGATGATTATCCACAGCCAGAAACGCAAGTCGAGGAGGCAATTATTCGTGCCTGCAAGTTAGCTAACATTCACGACTTCATCATGAGTCTTCCAGAGGGATATCACACCAACCTTGGAAACCATGGCATGTCGCTCAGTGGCGGTCAGCGCCAGCGTCTTGCCATTGCACGAGCTCTGATTCGGGAGCCAGATATCTTACTCTTTGACGAAGCTACCAGCGCCCTTGACTCAGAAAGCGAGGCTCTGGTTCAACAGGCCTTCGAAGCTATAACGCGCAAGAACGATTCGCGAACTGTCATCTCAGTGGCCCATCGCTTATCAACCATCAAGAAATGTGACCGCATCTTTGTGCTCCATGGTGGACAGGTAGTGGAGGAGGGAACCCATGATGATTTGGTGGCGCGTCGTGGCCGCTACTATGAGATGGTTTTGGCGCAGACCCTAGACACAGAGTCTGCTTAGGATGCAGTTGTTGTATATAGAGTATGCAATCAAATATGTCCTTCTTTCATATAGGAACATTTCAGAGACATGAACATTAGTCAGACTACATCAACGCAACATATATGACACCTACATAATTATATTGACAACGTAGATGTCAAATTAGGATCTAGTGCGTTTAGCATAGGGACATTTCTGTTCACACTGTTTGGGAGGGATGAAGGGATGAAATCACTGCGCGACACGGGATTGCACCTAAGGATCAACAGCTCAAATGGCAAGCCTGCAGCAAAACGTCATCTGCTGGAGTACTCTGTAATATTGTTCCACCAGACTCGCGACCTGCCTTTCGAGAGGTATTCATTGAGACAACGCGAGATGCCTGTCCCCGAACTGCTGGGTGGTCCAATTTTTCTAACTGCAGTGGGTCGGCTCTCATAACCAGTACAGGAGTGATACACCACCTGAGGATAGGGCGACACCGTTCGGTTCTAGCGACTCCCCCTTACCCGAAAAATGAGAGAATGTATGGATATCTAAAGAGTAGATGAAGTAAAAAAAAAAATACAAATAAAAAAGAAAAAAGTAAAGCGCCCGATGGGGGGCTCGAACCCCCGACGTTCAGATTAAAAGTCTGACACTCTAGCCAACTGAGTTAATCGGGCGATTGGATGAAAGGTTCCGCCGTTCCTAGACCTGTAAGCTAGCTAAATTCCTGCTTGGTGCATCGAAAAATATTGCCTGTACATCTCGCGACGTACGGAATATTTATCGACTGGATGATTTGGATGGTCGACTACATTAATCTGCATATCTGTATTTTTCCTAACAAAACTCTCGGAAAGCTAATGCAAAACGACCATCGTTAGCAGAAGACGAGAGCGAGAGATGAGTGTACTCAATAGGCATTCAGTAGGATGGAGAGGGAAAAAAAGGAAAGCGCCCGATGGGGGGCTCGAACCCCCGACGTTCAGATTAAAAGTCTGACACTCTAGCCAACTGAGTTAATCGGGCTACATTGTTTTTTCCGTTGCCAGAAAAATAACCACATCATTACGAGCGCCAGTTTACGCTGAATCCACCCTGCTTGGATGTATCTGGATAGGTGCCACAGTAGAAATTCGGATGTGGATTGAATACCCTAGAGAAATAAACAGAATACAGACCATCGTTCATCCTATATCTAACATTACTAAACATCTTTATTCTTATTAACTAGCCGATGGTTTTCAAAACCTTTTTTATTTGCAGAATATTGTTTAAAGTTCCTGCCTTTCCTGCACAGCACAATTCTCACATTATTTCAGAAGACAAGTAGGATGTCCTTCTCAATCTCCGTGATTCAGCGCTGGATCATATTCTATATTCAAAAACAATGATTGGCACATTGTTTTAATTGAATATTATCCATCACCATCGTATTTCTCATAAGCGCTGCCACGGTTCGGAAAGCTAGCCAGTATCAACTCGAGCAGAAACTCAACCATAAGCGTGAAAGCTCTAAAACCCTCTTCTGTAATTCCATACAGAAAAACAAAATTCAGCCAAGTCGAAGTTGGAGTATGCGGGAAAAGTAAATGGCATTCAGAGAATAGGTGGTTTTTCAAACCATTGGGGACTGGCCAACTTCTGCCATTGCACCTATTGATTCGTCCTAAGCGATTCTTCGTTAATTTTGTAATCAATCTCGGACCTGGACTCCTTTTTTGCAACGAGCGATACAATAGAGGTATCGATATCGTGGACATCTTTGAAATAGGCCACCACCGGTGGCCTCATAGATAAATGGTCGGTACACTGATCTTGATAGCGTGCTTCGTCTGACTTTGGCAGTGCGTCTGACCGATCTGGATACTCACTTTCATAATTGTGAAGCAGCAACGACTGGCAACGAAGAGAACATGTAGGAAGATTCGTCGCACTGGTGAAGGTCCAATGTGACCCAAATAAGGACTTGCAACAACCGCAGCGTATTTCCAATTCCATTATCTGCTTTTTCAAGATCTGTAGACGGCTTGAGTTTAGGACATTCATTGCACATCTATGACACAGTCGCTCCTGAAGGTCAAAGTTACAACAGCAACTCTTGTTGAGGATTGCGTCGCACCACCAACAGTTCTCACTTTCCCTGAGCTCCTTGATGTGCGCTGGAATAAGCCCCTTTGGCCTTCCTCTTTTTGGGGGTTTTGTTAGCTGGGATTGGATTTCCGAAGCAATGTTCTCATACACATTCCTTGAAAGGACATCTTTGATGACGCTGTGCACAGATCCCTCATCGCTCAGACACTGATTTGAAAGTCTATCCAGGATATTCTGTTGAATAGTTTCATCTTCATAATCAACACTTACTGAAGATGTCTCCGGAACATCCATACTGTCTGTGACGATCTCTGTCCCTGGATATCGGCAATAAATCTCCGACCTTTTCTGCTTATGAATAGATCGTATCTCATCCAATTGCTTCTTTGTAAAAAGTTGTGAATCAAACTTATTTTTGGAAAGAATAGGCCTCTCAGTTGGAATCTTCTCATTATCAGGACAAGCAGGTGCAGTGCACATTGCAAGCAGAAGACCTTTAGTGAAAGTTCCGCCTAGGTCTTCCAATTTCTTGAAATCATCATCAGAAATAAAGCCTTTTTGTAAACAACCAGGCTTTAATGCTTGGAGGCATTGTCTCAGGGGTCATCTTTTCTTCTCCATTATTTTCATGGAAGCTCGCGATAACAATGTCAAGGAGCGCCCTCCTGGATCTGTAAAAGTATGGTCTGATATTGCAGGTAGAGGTCATCTGTGTAGCGAATTTTATTGCGAGGGCAAACCTCAAGCTCTCGTTCCAGTTGACCGAGTATAGGGAAGAAACTGCTGCCGAGGCATTGATGTAGATTCTCTTAAAGCGAGAATCTTTGATCTGCACACGACCTATATGGACAGTCCCGAGTTTGATGTCAATTGGATGCAGTTCTGGGGATAAGATACAGGCCTCGGCATTGTCGCCACAGAGAATTATCACTCTCAAGTTGGATACTTCAATGATCTTCTGGTTCAGCGGACGCAAGATGTCTCTTTCAGAACCTAGGTGTCTGATCTGAGAAGTGGATGCCAGGTAATGGTTCTGAATGTTAAAGGCCATACAAGGCAATTCTCATTGTGAAAACCAATCTCTTTGAGGGCAGTTGGGATATCAGACTCATCATTGCGTAAGAGATCATGGTCTAGTATGATCCCAAGGCGTGCTGCAAAAGAGCCAAATGGCATGCTAAGTAGAACGGTGCTTTTTAATTTTTCGAGCCCGTAAGCTGCTTCTTGGAGAGCAGTGTCGATACTCGAGTCTAGCACATCGTCTAGCGAACATGGGAGGCTGCCATCAAATGGTAAGGCTAAGTTCTCAGTAAGGCCTAACGAGCTGCATGCTTCAGCAAGGGGATCTTGGTAATTGATTTCCACTGGCTGGTCAGAGAATGAGCGCCAATTTTTCTCCATCAACTGTTGCTTTCTGGCTTGAGGAAAGGCCTGAATTTCAGGGTTGACTGAGGCTAAGAGTTGAAGCCGATATGCCTCCTTTTTAATTCCACTGAGCACAACCCCTTGAACATGTTACCCAGCAGGCGCTGCTCTAGAGACGGACGAGAAAGCAAGTTTGTTCCTCAAACAAGGGCGAAGGCAAGAGCTGAAGCATCTGAAGCATCCAGTCCATTGCCGAGTGCCCGTAGTGCTCGACCTTATTCAGCGGCTGAAGACGATATTCTACAAATGTGGCTAGAGGGCCTGGCCTGGGAGGAAAGTGAGGAGTTCTGTCTGCGCTTCACTAAGAGGACTTTGAGAGCCCTGTAGATGCGTTGGTCGAGAAAGCTGAAGCTTGCAGCTCCGTCTACCAGATGCTCGAAGCGCAAGAGGTCTTCCTGGTTGTAAGGCTGTGTGTTTGTTGATTAGGGGAAATTCGTACCAAAACCGTACCAAAACCAAATGAATATTGTTGAACCTTACAGCGGCAAAATTGAAACACAGGAAATACATCAAGTAAATAACTGAGACACCCTAGAGAGGCCCGAAACGAGCGGTGCATAACTGGTCCGCGCTGTACTTGGCAAAACGTTTAATGATGCGTAGTCATATGCCTTTAGACAGATGCATATTGTCTCTAGTTTTAGAGCACGCACAGAAGTGTTGCTATTGGCGCCACCACAGTTGAAAGCAGAGATTTCTTTGCGCCCAGTGTGTAGTACCAGCCGCCAAATGCCAGCTGCCCAAGGACATAGCAAGTCAGCAATACTTTATCATAAGGACAATTTAGGCCATATTGCAGCCATTTCAGCTGCAGAATGCCTATGTCTATTGTTAGCACTATCCAACCCATTGTATGGCCATAAGAAGGCCATCCTTGATGTATATGTCTGATTTGGTACTTACTGGATATAACAGGAAGGAGCCCTAGATGGATAAAACAGACCCCAATGACATTATACAGCGGCTTTCTGTGCGACGCCAACTGTGGGAGGGCTATGTCAAAACCGATATAACTGTGAACAAGCACCGTGACGGTGTTAAGACCAATTGCGAGGCTGGTCAGACCTAGTCGCCAAGGTTCAGACAAGAGCATGTTGTAAGTAGATGTGTTGAAATACTGGACTTTTGGCCCTGTTCCTTCTCAAGCGGTCTTATATTAACTGTGGCTCGGGTGCTGGCGGGATCAACTTAGCATGTTGGAATTGTTAATCGGAATAACTCGCTTCAGTTCGTATCAAAGAATGACAAACCTCGTATCCACGCTGGACATGACCCACGATGTTAATCGGAATAACTCGCGTCAGTTCGTATCAAAGAATGACTCAAACCTCGTATCCACGCTAGACATGACCTCACGAATGTCCAGTACAACACAGTACTGATCATCATTTCGGGGTTTCGGAATAATCATGGAGATTTCCAGTGTTGCAATGTTAGATTTGTCCTAGAAAGTGACGTAGCTGGAAATTTGGCTTCACTCAGAGCGGACTCGTTTCATCCCTATAGATTTGAGCGAGCCACCGCCTACAAACTGATCCATTTGTCAGATCAGCAGTAAACGCATTACCTACATTCCTTGCCTAGCCGGCGTTGTAGAGATGCTTGCATATCTTCTTTCTGTATTGAAAGCCAAAATATTCATCTTCCGTCTGTTAGCTACAAGGCAACATATACACCAGATGCCAGCTACGCAGACAGCTGGTGAAGGCACAGGGTTCATCATTAGCCAGTCGCAGCAGTTTCTCATCAAGGCTAACTAGCATCACACTGCTCATCTCAATTAAGCTCACCATCCTCTGTTTCCCACTAGTAGGGCCTTCATTATTAGCAGACGCCATAGTGTTCTGATTGGGAACGGATAAAAGGTGAAAGGCGATTAATGTTGCTAAGGAGGAACCGTGTCTCTTGACACATCACTCCACGAGCCATGACAAAAACAAATAATTCATTTAAGCGGTCCTCATGCAAATGAACATGTAAAAGGAGCTTAGACGTGTAGCGCAGAAGGTCTCCCCGTCAAATCATTAGCGAATACCATGATAATGTTGTCCTGAAGTCTAAAAAAAGCATCGTCCACTTCCTTCCAGCTCCACCGGCCACCGCGGCACATGAGCTCACCGACGCGGCCGACAGCCCGACAGCCAGACACTTGAACTCTGTCTATTATTCTTCTGGGATCGTATAATTGAGGCTTCAATTGTCTACAGCGTCCATCTGCATGTGACTATTATTAAACCATCCACGTCGGGTCCGAACTTCTCCACACTACTTCTAATGATTCGGAATGGACGCTCAGCCGGCTGCTTGATGTGCAAGTGAAAAGAGTCTATGGCTGCCAATCTATGAGAGCTACTCAAGTGGAATGCGTATCCTGCTTTCTGCAAACGGGTCGGCTTCGGCCAATGAATGCCGCATTTTCTGCTCATGCAAGATCAAATCCTACAGAGCTTTTCAATTTTGTCGACTAGTACTAATACAGCATACGATCTGGAGGTCGTGGGTGATATTAAATCAGAGCTTATGTCTGCAGCCTATACATGGAAATAGTGGCAGTAGCTGATAATACTAGCCTGCTGTCAAGTGTGAGTCATAAATCCCTTTGTTCGTTGCATACAGAGGCTGCAATACTTATTAATAAAGCATGTTTATTAAGGTAATCAACCCTTAGACTGGCGCGACTCTCCATTTTCCCATTCGTCATCTCTATAACAGTTTTCATATCACTCATCCAGTCAACTGTTAATGATCGTCAATAAAAGGGGTGAGGTGACACTCAGGCCTATGGTTGCCAGATGTTCCTGACCAACCAAGAACATTGAAAGTTGAGCTTGTGGCATAGTTTGAAAACATAATGACATAAGCATTTCCATTATGTTGTTTAATATATTGCGGACTTCTTTAGAGCTGTTTATGACAAACTCGGGCAACGTCTATAGCTGGATAAAGTTCATCTCTCGAGGAAAGCTCCGTGAGCTGATCCAGTATAATAGAGTATTCTCATGCTGATCAGTAAATGCTTTGGAATTGGATAAGATTATTGGATTGACCTACGTATAGTCTCCAATAATTCGGTTGTTCAGCATCCGTGACATATACAAGATAACCGCCCCTTCTCGGCCATAACGAAGGCGAACCCTGTCCGCTCACGATATGGTCCAGACTAAGCATAGACTTAGCATGATCAGGACTATTGAGACGGGGGAGGAGAGCCGGACTTACTCTATGTGTGTGATTCTCCTATCCTCTAGCGCCTGGATCGCTGGCTTCAGGGACTCCGTCATCATTTCAAATAGATTATGCGGTCCGCCAAGCTTGTTAAAGAGCAATGGGTACGAGACCATTGGATGGATAGTGACTGCTCCCTCTGAAAGGGTGGAAATGAGTCTTTCTGCTGTTTTCCGTATGTCTGGGAAAACTATCGGGTGGGATATTCTAAATGCCTTTAGCTGGGTGAGTCCATTTCTCAACAGGGAATAGATAAGATGTTAAAGTGTTCTGATTGTACATACTTCTAAGCTCCAGGATTTGCACAGCTGGCATTAACTCTTGTATAACAGATTCAGGCCATCCTACTCCTTGAGGAAGCTCCTTGCGAAAGTGTGGTTAAGGAGTCTTAGAAGGTGCTTTTACCTTAGMTATAGATGGAGGCTATTCTTGATTTTAGCTTCTTTCTATAGCTTAGATCTCAGTAATATTGAAAGGATTAACTAACTTAGACGGCTTAGGAAACTCTGATCTATTCTCCTTTGCTTTTTTAAGGTTGCTCTATACCTTTAATAGAAAGTTATAGACCTATACTAGATTAATCCTCTTTCCAGTAATAGTAGATCTTAGATTTTACTAGGTCTTTTCATAAAACCATGGCAAGGATGCACATCCAACACTACTAAGGGTGGAAAGCTGTAGAACTTAATCCTAGAGTTTCCTTGCCAGGCTCATTCGAAGCTCTTCTTGTTCTGTTGATTCCTCTCCATATTGAATAAAGCTGCAGAGAACATGAACATCAAGTTTTGAGAGTAACCCTACTGCAAGATGATCAAGCATCTCCCGCACAGCTTGGGACTCCAGCATCTCCACCTCATAGTCAGAAAGTATCTCAAAGCCAGGATTTGATGGCTCCATGGCTCATTTTCATGTAAGTAGCCAGCTTTATTGAAAAGGAAATTGCTAGACACAATATGTGGGAAGTTTGTGACGAGTAAAGCTCAGGTCAGTGAATACCCAAAAACCTGGTTCATTTACGCTCCTGCTGTTGTTAGGGGTGCTAACAGTCTTAAAATACACACCCCCTCTAGCATATCAAGCCCATGTCCAAGGTTTCCTCTCCTGGACGACAGGCCAAAAGAGATAACAGGGCTATAGCAGCTATAGTACAGGGTAACTGTAGAGGGTTCGTATATAAGTGCAGGCATAGGCACGAGCAGCCTGTAGGATGGTCACTTGTCACACACTTAGTGAGCTTTCAATTTAGTAGGAGAATTATATCCCTAGTACGGAGTACTCCGTACTAAAGGGTAGGTAGAAACAGGAGAAATAAAAGCCTACTGTCCTGGTTGTCGCTAGAACTGAATAAGTCTACCGGTTTAGTGATAGTTGAAATGTTCTCATACCATACCAGTATATGCCTCTATGTACTGTGACATCCCACCCCTGTTCCTGGTCTGGGGTTCCCTTGACTATAATTGTCAAATAGACAGACAGACAAGACTGAGTGTTCCAATCCTAGGGCAGATAATCACATTGATAAGCAAATCCACGCAAGTCAATGCAGTATACTGGAGGCATTCGTTTTTATTCTCTACACAAGAATTGTCTACCAGAGATTTTCTGCCTTCCCCATTTATTCTTGTCCTTTCCCTCTCTAGAGGGTCTCAGGGAAAGCTCGTTAGAGACCCATTCCACCTGCTTCCTCCTTTTCGCAACTACGCAAGATGGTGAAAGTATCCGTGCCTCGACATCTCCAGATAGCGAATAGCGCTCATTCACCGCCCGCTTCCTAGATTCCGGATGAACATAGTTAGCTTCCGAGGCGGACCAAGCTCCGCATTCGGACACGAACTTAGTGATACACAAGTCTTCCGTATTATCACCGTCGCCACACTTGAAGGAGGGAAATGAAAGGCTATTCTCAGATCTCCCATGATGTGTATTCGTTGAGAACTGATTGGCGCAATTCATGGATCCTTTAACTTTCAGTCCGGCCGATGGAGCTGGAGATTCTCCGACCGAAGCGGGCGAGAACACTGCGCCACCGTAGATAATAACGTTACTTTCGGGGCGGGCCCGGAGTTACACGGGGCGGGCCTGAATGGGAACGTGCGGCCTGTGTTGGGGCGGTTCCGAGATATTTTGGCAGAGATCTGGTGGCGAATTTAAGAGTTATGAATTGCCGCATTTAGCATGGTGTCTTGTGGCGATGGGATCGCTTATGCAGCTTACTCAACGCTAAGCTTCGACTACGGTGAGCTTCGCCTACTTGGCCGCGGGGATACATGTAATAAGGGGGTGGGGGCTAGTGTTGTAAGACTTTAAGGTGTTTCACTGTACAGAGGATTTTTCAATAAGCTTTGTTGTTATCCCGTACTGTACCGTTAATACGACGTAATCAATGTCGTATGTACCACTTGATAGATACGCTATCCCATGACACAGAATTTTGCAAACTCAATCTCGAACTTAATTTTCTCTATTATTATTTGATATCAAACTCCGCATAACAGTTATATGTATCTTGTCATTTTCCTCCACATTGAACGCTCAGTATCGCATTTCGAGATCCGACTTGTAAGGGACTGTTTTACCATACTGAGATCGCTCATACGCAAAAAAAGAGTCAAAGTACATTGTGTCTTTCGGGCGTAATTTTGTATTTATCTGAAAAAACCACAGATTAAGGAGGTCGCCAGAGCATGTACTAGTAGATGTAACATCGCATATCAAGTCCAAAGTCGACACGTTGTCGAGCATGAGAGAATCCTTTAGATCCAATTTCAAATGCACGATTCAAAATTCCCTCAAAAGCTGCTCGAACCGATACCAATCATCTCTAAGGTGTCCCGCCCCTGGCTTCTCGAGCAAAGTGCAGAACAAACTTGTTGTCATCATGTCTCATTTCGTTGGTGTCGTCAACGCAGTACCTACCTTCGTTCTGCTCTCGGCGTTTGCTTTAGCAGCAAGGCTTTTCTATGGGTTCTTTCGTCCGCCTCAAAATGATATCAACAAGTACCCGTTAGTAAACGGACGCAAATGGTGGAGCTTGTTCGCTACAGAGCAGAAAGCCAAGTTCGTCGTGGACGCTGGTGGTCTTATCGACCACGGATTGAAGACGGTAAGATTATGGGCCTTTCATTGCCTTCAACAAACAAAATGCTACAATCATCAATTCGTCATCTCCTGCTTTCAAGTGGATGAGAAATAGACGCTGTATTGGTTGCTAACGGCAAAAGTGCAGGCTGGAAAAGCTTTTCGATTGCAAACAGATGATGGGGTTCAAATCGTTCTCGCTGGAGAATATGCCGACGGCTTAAGAAACAATCCAGACTTGAACTTCGGTAAAATCAGCGCCGAGGTGAGTTCAGAGTCTAGAAGGCTAAATTTCCCCTATGACTATGATAAATTTGGACTGATGAGAAAATACTAGGATTTCCATGCGCATATTCCTGGTTTTGAGCCTTTCCGACAAGGATCCTCCAATGACGAGATCTTCCACAAGGCCGTAAGAGAAAACCTCACGCATGATTTGGGTGTGTTGGCAAAATCTTTATGCTTTCTAACATCATTTTGTTGACGACTTCGATGCAGAAAGTCTGAATCGTCCCCTTTCGGCCGAGGCAGCTGTTGCGCTGCAGCACCATTGGTCTGATAATCCAGGTGTGTTCAAAGTTCTCCTAGGTTGGAAGTAGTGGCCGAAGCTAACAAACGTTCTAGAATGGCATGAGGTTGAACTTAAGTCCACGATGTTGCACATCATCTCTCAGCTATCCTCCCGTGTATTCCTAGGCACGGAGCTGTGTCGCAACCCAGATTGGCTACGTGTTACTAGGGATTACACTGTGGATGCGATCCAGGCCGCCCAAGACCTTCGTGTCTGGCCTCCAATGACGAGATCTTGGGTCCATTGGTTCATCCCCTCTTGCCGTAAGCTCCGATCTGATCTCGCCCAATGTAAAGATCTCGTCAACCCTGTGCTTGAAAAGCGTCGACTTGACAAAGAGAGGCGTGCCGCCGAAGGCCTGAAGCCAGAAGAGTATCTCGACGCCATGGAGTGGATGGAGCAGGCTGCCAAGGGCCAGCCCTATGACCCCGCAATTTCACAGGTCATGATGGCTATGGCAGCCAACTTTTCTGGTTCTGATGCTTTGACGCAGGTCATTTTCGATCTTTGTGGCCAGCCGGAACTGGTGCGCGACCTGCGAGAGGAAATTATTTCCGTAATCAGCGAGAGCAACTGGAATAAGTCCACGATTTATAAGCTCAAGCTCATGGACAGCGTCCTCAAGGAAAGCCAGCGTATAAAGCCAGCAGCCGTCGGTCAGTACTCTCCCCCTCTCGTTGGAGGCCGTTAGTTTGGAACACACTATAACTTACTTGCAATGAAAGCGCTCATGCGGCGTTACGCACTCAAGGACACCACTTTGCCCGATGGAACCAAGTTTCCCAAGGGCTCGAAGCTCATGGTCTCCGCCTCCGACTCCTGGGACGACTCTATTTACCCAGATGCCAAAACATTTGATGGCTATCGGTTCTTGCGTATGCGCGAGGCCGGCGATGTTGCAAACGCACAATACGTCTCTACCGGATCCAGTGTCTTGGGCTTCGGACACGGGAAGCAGGCTTGTCCGGGTCGTTTCTTCGCGGCCAATGAGCTCAAAATTGCGCTTAGCCATATTTTGCTAAAGTATGATTTTAAGCTTGCACCCGACACGAAGCCCCAGTCATCAACCTACGGTTTGTTCCTGCAGGCGGACTCCAATGCTCGACTTATGATTCGGAGAATTAAGGAAGAAATTGAGTTATAAGTCCAAGATTGGGTGCTTGGCCTATGAATGTGAATCGCATGTCGTGTGAATGAGGTAGACAGTGTATGTTCGTGCTGAAAAGCTAGACTGGAGTGGAAGGAATCTTAGTGAAAGTAATTTTTGTTCGTCTCAAAGTATTCGTGGAGAACAATTAGCCAATGTCTCTTCAATGGTTATTTTAGCATAGGACTTAATCTACTAGCTGAGAGATGTGACCGCGATTTAGKGAATAATGTCCACATTGAATCAGTCTAATGGCTATCCTCCTTTATTCTCAGCCTCGATAAGAAAGACAAGCACAAACTGGGAGTCCAGACCAAGGCAGAAACAGTAAGCCTGACACTTTGCACAGCCGACGAGGGGGAGGTGAAGTTGTTCGATGGAACTGCAAATAAGATACCACGCTACATCAGCAATATTGACGAGCAATTGATCACAATGTTTCAGGACTTATCTTCAGCTATTGTGACTCGTTTCCTCGATACAAAAGTTGCCTTGCCTTGATGCTTGCATTATACAAATTATAATATTAAACACGATGGCCAACAGAAAAGAGAGTACGGTGCAGATGTAATCTGGAGATATAATAAGCGGCCATGTAGAGCTCGAATACCTTCATTGTATTGTGGTAAACCTTCAGCTTGCGTATTAGAGATTGAAAACAGGCCCAAAAGGGCGCTATACATGAGCAGCAAGAGCGAATGGTAGACTAGGAAGTTAGAATATAAAAACTTAGAGCCAATCTAGGGAGGAAATGGTCTAGATGTTCCAATATCTACAACAACACAGTAACTTCCAAATGAAGAGTCAGAGAAAGTCTATTTCCATATCGTAGTCCTGTTATAAATCATAATGATCAGATTTGCAGATGTTTATCAATTAATCATCCATTTCAGCCCGTGCAATTCATCTAGCGTGTCATGATTTTTTGCACCGTGATCACCTTCTCATCGACCTTAAAGAGTGTCGTGATGCTCCATTCCATGAGGTTGACCGCTTGGAAGGCAAATTTGTAAGCAACGCTCACGTTAGGTGTCTTTAAATGTTCTGCGCGGGCCAACCAGCCGTCCTCTCTTTCTATTTCTTCCTCGGGCTGCTCAAACTCAATTCTGTGAGACAGCGAGAGAGCTCTCACCGGGTCATCAAGTCCAACAGACCACACGCTTAGCGAATCTGAAAGGTCATCATAACGCCAAACATGACGAGCGTTAGACACACAAACAGAATCGCGATCTTGGTCTAAGCCATGTTCTTCGACGCACAGGTACTCCAGACCGTCATCATCGCATTCCACCCGATGGCCATTGGTCAAGTGCTGATATCCGTCTGTCGTTTGCTTCCGGAGCAGAAATTGCACAGACCCGATGCAGGACTTGTCTTCCTGACATGGCGGCATAGTCTGTACAAGTGTTTTCACGTCCCACGTACCTAACAGGCTGCGAAAGACACCTCGCGCGACATACTTCGGAGTAGTAAGTGAGCATTTTATGATGTCTTGGACCTTGTCTCGAGCCAATCTTGCGTCGTGGGCTCCGATCTCTCCCGAAGAATGGTCTTGATACCTGGCTGGGTGAAACATGTCCAATGGGCGGTCGTTGTGAGAGAGGCATGGCATCCCGGATGGTTCATCCGAGGAGACCATCTTCAAGTCCAAAGCGTCGGCAAACTCCTGCATCAGGTAGGGATAATCGCCCATTGGATACTGTGATACTCGAGGGTCGTCACGCAAGGAGAGGGTTCTTTGGATGGAGTCGTCATTAATACGCTTGCGTTGAAGTGACTCCGAAGTTGGATCTGACCACAACTTAGTGAGGTAACGAGCATGCATCTCCATGACACCCCAGTAAGGGTTTCGGTAAAAGCCGACAAATCCGAGATTGGGAATATCAGGATGATGGGTTCCGTGGAAAGCTAATGCCAGAGGCTGGTTGACGTGCTTAGGGGAGTGAGAAAGCCTTTCACGAATGGCTTCTGGCAGGAAGCTCAGACAGGGTGTTGGATCAAAGCCGGTGGCAAGGACAACTGCAGCAATTTCGCTGATCTCTCCCTGCCCTGTAGAGATGTACGCTGTGTCTCCTTCCATGGCTTTGACTTTACCGTGTGACACGGTGATGAGGCCAGATCTCACAAATTCGCAATACCAGTCACTGACAGACATGTGTGGTTGAATTGTCATCGAGTCTTCCGTGATCTGTATTTCTGGAGAAAACTCGGATTGGTCACCACCAAGCATATACTGATAGAGCCCATGCATGAATTCGGCATTCTCCTCATCAATATGACCCTGGGTGTTGGTCAGGATCTCGCCTCTATTATTGCGATTGAAGAATCCAAAATCTAATGGCAAGAATGGAGCCCCTGCGACAGTAGGCTAATGTGGCAATTAGTATTGTGGCCTTGCCCGTATTCCCCTTTCATCTTAGCACTCACCTCCGGACTCGTAAACAATGGAAAGACCCATGTTGGGCGTGGCACAACATTGTGAATAGAATATTTGTCGATATCAGAGATCTCAAACTCGCCCGGGGAGTTGATTGCAGAGGACAGATGTGTGCCAATGGTGCCTGCAATTTCTACTCCGGACATTTGCCCTCCGACCACAAGAATCTTTCCACCCCCTGCCCGACCTTTCCCAAGCAATCCCTTCAGGTCACGATAGTGACAGCTGTGTAAAACGGGAATTCCTGTAGTTTTGGTCCTTTCAAAGCATGGAGGAGTGATGGGCTGGCCAAAGAAACCTGAGGCCACAATCAAATAGTCGAATATTTCCAAATTTGTCCCAGTGCTAGATCTGAACGAGACGCTCCACGGACCAGAAACATCTGGCGATGTTTCTGTTCGGATGACGCGGCTGTTTAATCGAAGCTCAAAATTGGGATTTCCGTCGAGATAGCGATCATGATATCGACGTAAGTATTGACCGACGTTGTACGCTCTAGGAAACTGAGAGATGTGCTCATCTTCCCAACACAAGTCACTGAAGGCAACAGTGTGTTTACTGCCGTTCGTGAACATAAGCGGGTGGATTTGACGTTCCGTGTCATCTCGCGAAGTTGGCCACAGCCCTCCAAGGTCTTTTTGAGCCTCAAATATGACTACTTTGAAAAATCCTTGTGGTGCACCATTGAGGAGATTCTTAGCTGCCACAAGGCCGGCTGGACCAGCACCTAAAGATATCGTCAGACACCGGTCGCCGGATAATCGACAAGGACACAGAACTCACCCACGATACAGACCGACTTGGCCATTGTGTACGATACTGTGGTGAATTGTGATGGACAATTGTAGCTCAAACCCTTTCACGTGTGCCTGATAAGTACTCACGAGTTCGAATGTGTCATCCACACGAGTCGATTACTCCCAGCTACCTATCTATTCTCAAGTGCATACGTGGCCAACTTTGCTAGAAGGAGCAAAATTCCGAATCCCATTCTAGACTCAATTGTCTCGACTGTAGACACTTGCCCATGAAAGCGAAGTGGAGTCCAGGCGTTTTGATATTCTGTATTCATGGATTTCCGTATTTGGGGTCCGTTACGGATGGTACAACTTAATTACGCTGATGATACTTGCATTACGGAACCGCTGAAATTCGGGGATCCCGAAGATGTGTAAAATACACTAGCTAACTTATCGAGAAAGATATCAGAAAGATATGACTCAACCAATGAGAATCGTCCAAATCGCCCTGTTCTTTCCTCGTCGAGAGCGGCTTGACCCGGACTTTCGAGGTTGCCATAAGAAAAAAGGGGCGATGCATACATAGTACAATCCCACGTCAGGAAAGGGTTGCTAATGGAGAACTGGCGCTGTGGAAGCGGGCCCTCGGTCTCTAATCCTGTCAATTACACTTCAGCAGTCGCGGATTAGTAAATAGAAAACTAATGTGCCCGCTATACACTTGGGAAGTATCAAACCTAGAGTTGTCACAATAGGAAGCAGAGAATGACGAAAGAAAAGAAGTGAATTGAGCAGGATGTTTGAATTTCTCTAGCAAGATATCAAGAAGACCGAAGAAGAACAGTCTTAGGGGGGTAAGGAAAAAGCCAAAGGAGACGCAGGTCCTAGAGGAATCTTTCTCTGCTCATATGACCAGGTGTTTCATCACAGCCCACGCATCTATCTATTCGAATTTGACATTGCGGTGTGTGACAAACAATAAGCCGCAGTCTCACTGCGCTTCGTCGACAAAACTTAGCATGAAATCCGCCAGGATGTTCAGGAACTCCCGTGCTATTGTAGGCTCCAGACACCCGTCGTTGTAGCAGATGGACAAGACCGTGGAACCATCCCAGCTATCCATGCGGATAAGTCTATGATGATGATCATTTAGCATGGAGCCTTTAAGAACGATGATGCCGACTTACATATCAGAGCCATACGTGTCGACGCCAAAGTGGCAGCTGTCTACGCTGAAGATGATTTCGCCCTTCGAGTTCAGTACATTCTTCATAACGAAGCGGTCTACCAAGCCATCTGTAACAAAAATCTATTGCAAGTCAGGTAGATTCATGAATGCTGCAGAGATCCGCATGGTATAAAAAATACTTACTGGTACGGAGGAGCCTGTGAATGGCATTGGTGTCCTTGGTATAACGTTAGCAAATATGAACTCAGTATGCCAGCATTAACGTAGGTCAGATGGACACTCACGAGGCCAGAAACGCAGACAAGAAATTGTCCTTGGCAATTCCCAAGGCCAGTTGATATTCGTTCTTCAGCCAATAGTCATAAGATTTCTTCACATGTTTGCAGAGGTTTTCTAAAGCAGTTTTGGTGCCTTGTGCGTTGGCCTTGGGTGCCCACGTCTTGAGGTGCTGAAACTCGACCACGGCACCTGCCTGACAAGCGCCAAATCGATGAACTGCGAGCTCATCGTGCAGATATCGTCGCCCGTTGACGGGCAAAGCCGTGATAAGAGCCGTGCTATCTGGTGCATCATCAGGAACAGGGTTCTTCTCGAGCAAGGCAAGCACCGTAGCAGCATGGCCTAGATGAGAGATGGTGTAGTTAGGCCCCAAACGCTCTTTGACAGCTTGGACCATCTTTTCGCTGTCATTCTTGCTGAATGTGTACCATTCTGAACGCGGATCCCCGACATTATTGGTAACAGGTAGACCCCAGCTCGACTATTGGTCTCAGTCAGTAACAACTTAGAGAGGTATTCAGGACCAAGTCCACACTTACCCCACTTCTCATCAAGCTATCCACGAACTCGGTGCGTGAAGTTTCAAAGTCGGCCCCTAAGGCCTCCACATTGACTTTGCACGCGTCCAGCAGTGGCACAGTCAAGTTGGATATCTCGTCTCCCCATTTAAAGTCGGGTAATTGGTAGCTCCCGGCAGTGTCCAGAATCGTGGCAAGGTGAGTCTGCAGCTGTCCAACAAAGTCACGACTACCCATTGCGTCCCAGAATATATGATTGAACAACATGAGCATTTCCACTTTCGCGCCAGCATTGAGCTTAGCTTGGTCATCAACCGCATCCGCTATCAAGATGATAGAAATAGAGCGAGCTGACTGCGCGATACGCATGGTTCTGCGTTGTTTACACAGCTCCAAGTGCAGGTCCAGACCGCCATAGCGTGCGGCGCGAGTGCTGACGCATTCTTGAGCCCATTCAAGCGCCTCTTCGTTGCTTGCGGGCGATTTATACTGAATGTGGGGAAGGCTTGGGTTATCGTCCTGACCCCAAATGGCTGTGCAGGCAAAGTCTGGATGTTCGAATCGGACTTGAACCAGAGCCAAGTGGAGCGCTTCTCTCAGGTCTGATAATGATAGCTTCGGGGCAGCCTCTAAACGTATAGTGGTATTAAGGTAGCAGTCGTATTGCCCTTTGGCATTTTCATCTCGAATTCCAACCCAAGCTTCCGTACCGTTGGCCAGTCTTTGTACAGCTCTGCTGTCGGTGGGAGAGGGATGCCACCGAAAACGGGCAGCGTCAAGCTTGGGAAATGACATTGTGTGTTCAATTGTCAGCAACGAGGGATTTGGAACGACTAGGTGTGCTGGAGAGAGCTCTAGTGTGGGACGGTAAGAAAGGATTCAAGGAGTAGCAAAATGGATAAGAAATAACAAAAGCACACGAGAGTAACGTCCGAGGATGTCGGCGTTGACCTTCCAATATAGTTGCCTTTCGCTACTTATGCATGCAGCATGCATACATATGCATGCACGTCTATTTTACGGCTGCTGCAAATTACAAGCTCATTGAAATCAAAACGGTATCTCTGTTCTGTAATAAGCGACTCACTCCGTCGATACCCCACATATGTACCAAGCAGGTGGGCGAGATCTTCCATCGTGTCCGCCGAGGCCGCTGTCAACCAATGTTGCAAAGTAGTGCAATGACCTTTAGTATCTGCAACCGTGTTATCTGTGCTTGGCTATTACCTAACTTCCTCTTGTTGATCTCGCGGAAATTGTGATTCCGAGCCGCCCCCACCTTGTCTCAGCCTTGACATTGTTGTCAATACCATGTTTTTCTATATCTGTATTACCATCGAAACAGTTAGCCCTGTCCCAGATATCCTGAGGATTTTCTTAGACTGTAATATATCGAGACAAGCAAGGTACTGAATTTCCATGCGTTTGGAAATCATACTAATTTCTTACTTGCAGCATAATACCTACAAACTCTATTGATATTCCACGTAAGTATATTGCCCGCTTTGGCCCGCGGCCACTTGGACGCAGACTGATTGGGAAAGAGGCACACAGTATACCGCGTTCGGAGGTTCTCCGTTATCAAAAGCTGGAGTTGATAGTCATCTCCCGTGGAGCGGGTAGCGGTGGTCGGGGCCAGAGGTATTGTCTGGATACCAAAGACGATCCGTGCGACTGGCCGAGGCACCAGAGACGGAATGCGTCTCGCGTATTCTCGCTTGATGGAAGCAATTTCTGGCGCAGAGGGCCCCTGGTTTTGAGATAAGGATCGTTGGCTCTGAGGCAAGAGGTGCCGGCATCGTCCTGTCAGCACTACCAAGAGTGGCTGTATCACCAGTAGGACCTTGCTGTGTAGGCGTATGGGAACATTGAAACACTCATAGTACACTTGCTTCTCCCGATCCTCCGTCGGGCGTAGCAACAGTGTTGTAAGATGAGGGCGGTAGATGCAACATCATAAATAGCCCCCACTCGAAGTACTTATTATTTCACTACCGGGCTGTTGTCTACATGAAGTCTACATGGTCACTAAGAGTCTTTCTTTCCCTCCATTGAACCAATCTTTATGTCGGCATCAGCATCTGCCTTAGAGGACTCAGTAACTATGCCAAGTCAAGTCTTCCCCATTGACTATTACGTCAATTCTGTTGTTCGCTTCTTGGACATTATACAGTACAATGACACCAATTACACGGCAGAAGAGCGCGTGGCCAAGCTTCACTATGCGTATACCAAGACAGCCAGGCACTTTGCCCATCCCGACAGACAGAGGCACATCAAAGCCAGCCCGAAAAAGCTTCAAGCCTCACTCCAAACCATTGTTGCCATGGTGGTTTATAGCTGGGCCACCGCTTCGAACGAAGTCATGGCCGATCTGAGCATTCACTACACCTATATGCTCATACTTGACGACAGTCACGATGACCCCGCAGACAGCATGAAATCGTTCTACAACAACATGCTTGCCGGTCGTCCTCAAGAGCACCCGTGGTGGCAAATGGTGAATGACCAGTTTCCCCAAGTCCTTCGACATTACGGCCCATATTGTGGCTTGAATATGATTCGTTCCACTACAGACTGTGAGTATATACCCTTCCGTTCTAACAGCGCACATCGATACTGACTACGTGATTCGCGAAGTCTTCCAAGGCTGCTGGGTAGAGCAACACAACTTCCTGGGATTCCCCGGGTCTTTTGACTACCCAAACTTCTTGCGGCGGTTGAATGGTCTGGGCCACTGCGTTGGGGGCTCCATCTTTCCTAAGGAGAGATTCGATGAAAACGAGCTTTTTACAGAGATCACTACTGCAATTGCGCAGATGGAAAATTGGATGGTCTTCGTGAACGACCTGCTCTCCTTCTACAAGGAATTTGATGAGCCACGCGACCAGACGAGCTTGGTGAATAACTACTCTCGGTGCAACGAAATCACGCTAGAACAGGCTTTGGAGAAGTTGACCATGGACACAATCGTAGACTCGGAGCAGCTCCTTCGCGTTTTCCACGACAAGGACCACAAGATCCTGCATACACTGTGCAAATTTCTTCAGGGTTACGTTACCTGGCATCTTTGTGACCCCCGTTACCGGCTTCAGGAGCTAGACTCGCTGACTGACGAGCTTAGCGGAGTCTCAAACAAGCTTCGCAATTATCTGCAGTCCGCCAAAGAGGTTGGCTCCGTTGATCCAAAGGCGTGGGCGTATCCAAGCGTGGCAAATCTTGCGGCCGAGTATATGGCAGATTCCACGCCAGTGGAGATATCGGGCGCAACAGATGAGGCTATTGAAGCCATGTGGGCTCAGAACCTGCGCGACATGGAAGACGCCACAGTGTTCCCCGTTGAGCAGCCCTCCGAGTCAAGCAGATCTTGCGTTCGAGGGCATACATTGTATACATTATCTGGCTTTCCTCTTATGGAAAACCTGGCGGCACAAATATCGGCTCCAAATCTCATTCACGCAGCATGGGCAACTCTGATAGCTAAGGAGACCAATGCAACTTCTGTTACCTTCGCCATATCAGCGTCAGATTCATATCCAACTCCAATAGTCGTCCACATGAATGGCAACCTTTCTGTTGGAGAATTCCTGCGAGAGGTTGAGCAAAACACAATCAGGAGCCTACCATTGACCACTTTTGCACTAGAAAAGTGGGGCAAAATCCCATTGACTGGCCTGAACACTCTGATAAAGGTAGATGCAGATGATGAAGGTGGGAAGCCTATCACGAATCTGCACAATGATATTCCACGCGATGAGCTTGATGAACTCGAATCTTCGTTTCCGCTCGTCCTGGGAGTGTCCGCAAATCAACAATATTTTGAAGTCACCGTGGACTATAATGCACAATTCATAGATCAATCGAAGGTTTCTGTGCTAATTGAGCGACTTGATTTCACCATCAGCCAACTCTGCGATCCGTCCTCACAGAAGACACTATTAAACGACATGAACTTTTGCAGCCCAAGGGACATGGCAAAGATCCTCAAATGGAACAGTGCCAGTCACGAACCGGTGGACGATTGTATCCATTGGGAGTTTTCCAAGCAAGCAGCACTTCAGCCGGAGGCAGAGGCAATCTCGGGCTGGGATAGATGCTTTACCTATCAGCAGCTCGATATCTCTACTGCTCAACTGGCGGAACACCTCCAGTCCTTACCAAAGCCCGTGGGTCCGGGAGTGACTGTGCCTATTTGTTTTCCAAAGTCTGCCTACGCTGTTGTGGCCATGTTGGCAGTACTTCGCGCAGGTGGTGCTTACACACCAATCGACCCAGCCTTTCCACAGAGCCGAATTCTGGAGATCCTTGGGCAGCTTGGATCAACAACTGTCTTGGCGTCCCCAGAGAATGCTCATTTGTTTGACAAAGCGGCGGTTGAGCAGACCGTTGAGTTGTCGGAATCAACTCTCACTGCGCTGGCTGCCGACGTATCGACGTTTGTTGTGACGAACCTACCAGAAGCAAAGCCATCTGATCCGTGCATGATACTCTTCACTTCTGGCAGCACTGGAAAGCCAAAGGGTATTGTCATGGAGCATAAATCTGTGTGCAAGGTGTTTCGGGAACATGGAAAAGCCTCCGGGTTCCGGAAAGGCATGCGAACTTTACAATTCTCCGCTCATACATACGACGTCTGCCACGGAGAGATCTTTGAAACACTATACTGGGGTGGCACGGTATGCATTCCATCTGAAGAAGAGCGGATGAGTGACATTGCCGGGTTTATCAATCGCCACAACGTTGACTGGGCTTGCTTGACACCGTCGGTGGCTGGCCTCTTGGATCCTACCCAAATGCCCTGTCTCAAGACCCTTGGTCTGGGGGGTGAGGCTGTGCCCGGTGAGGTTTTGCGCCTTTGGAGGAACTTTGTTCGCATCGTTTTAATGTACGGGCCTTCTGAGTGTAGTATCTACACCTCGGCCAAGGACCTAGAGTCCGATTCCGACATTGGGACACTCGGAATAGGCCGTGGATGCTCATTGTGGATCGTCGACCCTCATAACCACAATGTTCTCGTTCCTATCGGCGCCGTTGGGGAACTAGTGGTCGAAGGGCCAATTGTGGCACGCGAGTACCTCAAGAATCCCGAATTGTCTGAAAAAGTGTTCATCTCTGATCCGCATTGGCAAGTCAAACGAGATGGTGCGAGTCAAACGGTGCGTCGCTATTGTAAGACAGGTGACTTGGTACGTTATGATGCGGACGGCGCTGTGAGATTCGTTGGCCGAAAAGACACCATGATCAAACTACGAGGTCAGCGGCTCGAGCTTGGTGATGTCGAGCTTCACCTCAAGCTGGCATTCCCAATGGCCAAAACAGTTTACCCCACCATAATCATGCCCGAAGCCCTAGGCACAGCACAACATTTAACGGCTTTCATTCTTATGGATCGAGTTACTCAACATGCTTCGCCAATGCATGCTACCAAGGACATTGACCCTTCCGGGATATATGTGTCTATCCTCGGAAGCGATGAATGGCACAGTATCGTACAGAAAGCTCAAGATATATTGACAGCGTCCCTTCCCCGCCACATGATCCCAACTATGTTTATTCCTATGCTCCAGCTCCCGCTTAGCGCGTCCATGAAGACAGATCAGAAGCGACTGCGCGAGCTTGGAGCGTCCTTGACACTGGACCAGCTTACTCTACTCAATGCCGCCACAACATCAAAGTCATTGATCCAACAACGGCAAATGTCCAAGGAGGAAAAGATCATGCACTCTCTTTGGGCTTTGGCTCTGGGTCGTGAAACCAGTCACATTAGTCTAGGTGATCATTTTTTCCTTATTGGGGGAGATTCCGTTCTAGCAATGAAACTCGTGCGACTCGCAAGAGACGCAGGCTATGCMATCACATACAAGGACGTCTTCCAAGCTCCAATATTGGCGGATCTGGCCAAAATCATGACGGAATCCGTTCTCAAAGAGTCAAGTCCAGATGTTGTTGAGCCGTTTTCGCTTCTGAGCTCGGGAGCAAGCAAGGATGAAATCCTTTGGCAAGTCGCTAGACAGCTTGATATCGAGCCATCAATGATTGGAGACATACTGCCTTGCACACCATTCCAAGAGGCCTTGATCACGAGTACGGTCCGGCAGCCAGGAAGCTATGTGGCTCGTTCCGTCTTTCGTTTACGACAACACATCGACGTGCAACGGCTACAATCAGCTTGTGAAACCCTCGTGTCTTCGACACCACCTCTCCGAACACGCATTGTAGATTTACCAGAGCAGGGCTTTTTGCAGGTTGTGGTGGATGAGCCTCTGCAATGGCTGACACATGGAACTAAAGCCTTGACAGATTTGAGTCGCAGCACTTTGGGACTCAATTCGCCGTTGGCATTGTTCGAGGTTATTGAAGGTTCAGAGGACGCTGAATCATGCCTGATCTTGACTCTCCATCACGCTGTGTACGACGGACATTCTATTCCGTTGATGCTTCGAAACCTAGAGTCATTATATTACGGGGAGGCCATGTTATTCTCCCCAACACCGTTTCCACTGTTCCTTGACCACATTAAGAAGCAGCAAGATCAAAGTGTTGCCTTGCAATTTTGGAGGGACCAGTTCTCTGGAGACTCCGCTGCCTCGGTTTTCCTTGGGCTTAATCTGCCAAACCTTGTTCCCTTTGCAGACAGCCACAAGAAGCGATGCATCTCCAACCTTGCGTGGCCCAAGGTGGATGTGACACCTGCGACAATAGTGCGTACCGCCTGGTCTATCTTGCAATCCCAATACACAGGATCGCTGGATGTCTTATTCGGAGCCAGTGTGAGCGGCCGGCAGACCCCGCTGCCAGGCATAGACTTTGTGGTTGCCCCTACAATGGCCACTGTGCCCGTACGCATTCAACTTGACGAGACTACGACCTTGGACAAGATCCAGCGCAGAATACAGGCTCATGCCCTGGAGATGATTTCTTACGAACAGGTCGGACTACCATACATCAGACGCATCTCCCCTGCTGCAGAACATGCATGTCAATTCCAGACCTTGCTCATTGTCCAACCCGCTTCTGAAGACAAGTCTTTCTCGCCTGGGCTCTTCCGGCCGCAAGAGAGCTCTAGTTCTCATGTTATTCACAGCTTTGTACATGAGGCTAAAGATCTTCCGCTGGTACTCGAATGTCAGCTGGAGCGTGACGGCGTCGGCCTGCATGTCAATTTCGACGCCAGATTTATCTCCGACGAGCAAGTTGGCAGAATTCTCATTCAGTTTGAACATATCCTGCGCCAGACTTGTGACATTGAACTTCGTCAAAAGACCCTGTGTGACATAGATCTGATGAGCCCAGACGATATGTCCAAAATTTGGAACTGGAACTTTCAAGTTCCCGAGACGATCGACAATTGCGTGCACGACATCATCCATTCCATGGCGCAAGAGCAGCCTGAAGCTCTTGCCATTGAGGCTTGGGATGGCAAAATGACCTACCAAGAGCTGGATACCAAATCGACAATACTCGCAGAGCACATGCTCCAGCAATTCGGTCAGTGCATCGGCAAGATTGTCCCGCTGTGTTTTGCCAAGTCCATGTGGGTGCCCGTCGCAGCGCTCGCCGTGATGAAAGCGGGAGGAGCTTGTCTGCTGCTAGATACAGCGCAGCCTAATGGGAGACTTCAAGCTATTCTCGAACAAATTAAACCAGAGATGATGATTTGCTCTGTCACGGAACACTGTCGGGCCATAGCGCTTGGTGGCACAAATATTTTGACGCTTGGAGAGACGCAGATGAGTGACATATGTTCTACGCACAGAGCCCCCGAGATTGCTCTACCGAAGGTCCCGGCATCAAGTTTGCTCTACCTTACATTCACTTCTGGTAGCACTGGTGCGCCCAAGGGAGTTCGCATCAGCCATGCCAATTTTGCCAGTGCGCTGCATCATCAGAAGGGGCGCATTGGATATGACAGGAATTCGAGAGTCTATGATTTTGCATCGTATTCTTTTGATATCTCGTGGTCCAACATCATTCATACTTTGGCATACGGCGGGTGCATCTGTATTCCATCGCTACAGGAACGGGGAGATAATCTTGTGGGCTCTATACAGCGCTTCAAAGCAAACGCAGCCAATCTGACTGACAGTGTCCTCGATCTCCTGAGCCCCTCAACCCTGCCACTCTTGAAGACTGTCATATCGGCCGGAGAAGTCACCAAGCCGTCGACGCTAAAGACATGGAGCTCTGCAGTGTCCCTTTACCAGATCTATGGTCCAGCAGAATGCACACCTCTCAGTACTGGACAGCTGACACAAGACCACTCTTATCTAGCAACCATGGGAACTGGACTCGGATTTAACACATGGGTAGTTGATGCTTCAGGCAAAAGACTTGTGCCAATAGGTGTTGTCGGAGAGCTTTGGCTCGAGGGACCAGCTGTTGGTTTAGGCTACCTTGACGATGACGAGAAAACGTCACAGGCATTTGTTGTCGACCCACCATGGCTCGTCGATGGTACGGTGTCCACCCCTGGCCGTCGCGGACGATGCTATAGAACTGGAGACCTGGTGAAGTACCACGAGGATGGTACTTTGGAGCACATGGGACGCAAAGACGACCAAGTGAAAATTCGTGGCCAGCGAGTCGAGCTTGGCGAAATAGAACATCAAATCTCTCGTGGATTGGTGGCGCTTGGTGAGAGCTCGGTTACCAAAATTGCCGTGGAAGTTGTCATCCCCAAGAACTCGACCGAACCAACTTTGCTTGGCTTTTTGACCCAGAACTCAGTAGTCAATGACGAGAATACCTGGAGAGCCGGCCTGACCAAATTGGGAGACAAGCTCAATTCGTGGTTATCAGATTGTCTTGTCGCGTATATGATTCCTTCCGGCTACATACCTGTCACTGACTGGCCTGTCTCCAGCACAGGCAAGCTGGACAGACGGCGGCTGCGCGAACTTGGTTCCAAATGGAGCTTGCAGGACCTCCAGAACCCAGGTCTACAGTCGCCCGAATCAAACGCGGTTGAAAAATCCATGACTGCCGCCGAAACACGATTGCGGGCTCTATGGGCCATGATCTTGAAGGTTGACGTGAGTGCTATCCAAAGCAAGGACAATTTTCTGCGAGTCGGTGGCGATTCTATCAAAGCAGTCCGCTTGGTGACAGCCGCTCGCAAACAAGGTCTAGTGCTCAGTGTGGCCAAGATACTCAAACGTCCAAGGCTCAGTGACATGGCATTAACCATGACAGAAGGCAAAGAGCTCAAGTATCATGAACCTCAGCCATTCAGTCTTTTGGAGGGCGGAAGCACTGAGACCCAGAGACTTTTGAAAGAAATTGGTCCAGTCTTGAGCTTTTCGACCGATCAAGTGCGAGATATCGCCCCAACCACATACACTCAAGCTCTGTGTGTGGACGCCGCTACGTACACCCCGCCGCAGGGCTGTTTCGTCTTTCACATCGACATACCTGGCCATGTTCCTCTTGAGAAAATCAAGGGCTTTGCTCAGATGCTCTGGAAAAATGTGGACATTCTCAGGACCGTCTTTGTGAAATCTGCCTCAGGAGACATTTTACAAGTTATTCCTGGTGATGTTCCCGTTCCGCTAGAAACCCACGAAGTTGATGCAGCAAGCACGCTGCAAGACGTGGCAGCACTGGTATTTGAGAAGAGTCTACAACCACGCCTCGAACTTGGAGCAATCTATGTCAAGTTCATGCTCATTTACGGCCATGGAAAACCAACAAGATTCGGATTCCGCGTTTCTCATGGCCATTTCGATGGTGTCAGTCTGATTCCCATTTTGGCTTGCCTTGCTGCGACCTTGCAAGATCGGGACTGGCCGATCATTCCCAAGTTTGTTGGCTACATCGGTCATGTCCATAAGCAAGATGCAAAGACCATGGAACACTGGAAGAGAGCTCTCAAAGGGTCAAAACCTATGGCCTTGCAGCCTACCGGAGCAGAATCTCGAATCATGACAATGACCAAAATCATAGAGTCTCCTCCAAGAATCCCAGACTTCACTGCAGCCAATATCTTCCTTGCCGCTTGTGCAGAGGCGTTAGCTCATCTCCACGATACACTGGATGTGAACGCCACACTGACGGTTTCGGGACGTACCATGTTGCCTGGTGGACTGGACAACGTGATTGGCCCTTGTTTGAACCAGGTGCCTCTGCGAGTTTCCCTACCCGCCGATCGATCCTTCGGAACGACACTCACCACAGTGAAGCAGGCTCAGCTAGATATGTTGCCGGCCGAAGTTGCTACATCACAGAGCATCTACAAGACTTGTGCCCAGGATTGGCCTGAACACCAACGGAAGATGTTCTACAATGTACAATTCCACAATGTTATCTTCCCATCCGTCGACCTATTGGGCGACGGAGTCAAGACGCCTTTGAAGGTACACGGCCCGACCGGGGTGTGGGAGCATTCGGAGGAAATTTGGGTGATTGCTAGGCCTGTGGAAGACACTTGGCACATTGCTCTCAGTGCAAATGCTTCGAACTGCACCCAGAAACATTTGGAGAATGTAGGAGATACAATTGCCTCTATCCTGGCTTTAGTGAATAAGTAGGAGCGTGGTTTAGACTTGGAAATACAGGGAGCTTGGGGAAACAAGAGCGACAATGAGACAATTGCTTTTTTGAGACACTTTTTACACTATTCTTCAGTAAGCATTCACGCTAAAATAGTAGATGGCCACACTATTTTATAACACCAACACTGGGCCTAGAGGTCGACGCCGTGTCTCGAACCAGCGTCTTTCTATGAAAATCTAGCTTCACGTCAGGCGTCCCGACTCGCCGATCCTTTTACCAGTGGACGGAGCTGGATAGCCAATTAGGCAAGCAAATGCTCCAATTGAGCTCCAGAGTCTTGACTACTTATGGCCTAAAGTTGTGGTCGGTGCGGAAGCTTCGGAAGTTTGCCTCATGAAAGGGAGCTAGGAGCGGGATAATTTCGGAGAAGTCGGAAGGTGGATTTAAAAAATCAAAGACAACCAAACATATAACAAAAGGGACAAAAACATACAACAGCCGGGATTCGCTGGTGGTCACCCACCCAACTACTAACCGGCCAGCGTGTGGCTTAAGTACGGCTGAGCGGACGGGAAGCCCTGTTCTCCACACCCTGTGGTCGTATGTGCTAGACATCAAATAAAATATGGGAGATACGGTGTGAAAACTGATGTTGACCGTGTTTTGAGTGGCCTGGCAGACTTCTGCGGTGCTAGCCTCCCGTAAGCGCTGGAGGCGATTGGAAAAGGATAGGTGAAGCGTTCAACACGTTCGACCTAGCGGAATCGGGGACCATTTCTTCGACTGAGTGTATTTTGCGAGATTCGAATACCAGTGGTCATGTACTACCTCCTACTTTAGACAGTTAAACAATGTTCTCTGTCGTCCGTTACCGCGATGCGTTTGGAGCGGTCAACTATTGTGATTTTAGTCAGCCGAAGTCTCCGGATCAGCCCCATAATATAACCTTAGCTTTTCAGCGATCTCGTAATATATCCATCGACCCTAATGCAGAGGTGATAATACGAGCAGATGTACAAACCTCCTTGCTGGACCTATCCTACTGTTGGTACTGTAGCTCAAGGCTTTCGGCAAACTCCTGAGGCCTACACCTGCGTATCGCCTGAATGGAGCTATCTCTTTGTCCTGTTTTTCAAAACCTAATTTGCCACATATACTATCACCAAGATTCCCACTTTTCTGCCATTGAAGGTCTTCGACAACCATTGGTGAATAGGGAATGGTTCATGTTCTGGTTTCACTTCAACTCACGCTGGTCGCCACTTGAGTCGACAAAAACTAGTCTACAGCAGGGAAAGTACTTTTTCCCGCCAGTCAGGGACAATGGCCACGAACTTCCGATTTCCGCGACATCCAATATGCTTGTCTTCTCTCGGCATACACAGCAATGTCCTTTATATCAGTTCATGGTCTAATACTAATTGCTGGTGGTAGAGGTCTAGATACCTGAGTGTTCGGTGTGGCTTCGATACAGTACATCTTTGCTAGCTTGTTGAGACATCCAGTATTGCTTTGGTATTAAGGCCATCGAGCTTGGAATGTGTAATTCTTCACCTTCTTCAGTATCTCCGACCTCATTGCATGGATGGCTCCCTGTGGATACTGTAGATCAAGCAGCCCTGAATGAAGGATCCCAAGATGACAATATCTGCAGATTCATGGTTTCATCTTCTCCGAGCCTCATGTTTGGCAGAGAGATCAGCTGAGCAAGGGTTTCTAGCTACTGGCTATCCAATTCTCTTGGCCAATGAGAAAAGATACCGTCATCTTTCATGAGGTTGAGGGTAATTGGTAGCCTTTTTGATACTGAAATTGGCGACGACAGATGGCGTGGAAGGTGGTAACCAAAGTCTCCGGGGCCCAATTTCAGGTCGATCTGGCTCAAGGCCGGCAATCCGACATTAAAGAGAGGAAGACAGTGCAAGGAGTTTGCCAATTCGAGGGTCTTTAAACGTGGGAAGTCCACCACTGTACTGTATCTTTCACCTCCTCTTTGGGGAGCTCTCGGGGACCTCGAGGATCTCGACGCAACATTAATGATGTTAAGGACAGTGTTACAGCCAGAAGGTGATCGGAGATCAACTTGTACAATTCAACGAGAGTATCGAAACGGGAGAGAAGACAAAGGAAACAACTCTTTGGTGGGCGATACTGATATATCGCCTGATAAGGAGCACCTTCTTTTATCAGCCCGATTCGGCTATGTTTGTTCCCATCGTCAGAACCTCAAATCCATCACCGATTCATGTCCTGATCGTCCCACTTGTCACAGACAGGGAGGAACTGCCCTGTAACATCAAGCTCAATAAAAATGAAGGTTTGTAGCTGTGGCCAGCGCCGCTGATCTTTAAGAATTGTCATTAGTAGGTTAACAGTGAATATGATAATTGTTTCTTTATTTTGTTCTGTTTTCTTAAAGAAAAAAAAAGATTTGTGGGCTTCCTTCTCTCCAACTAGAGGGTTAAGCTTAACATCTTTGTATAGAGGACCGTTACGGCATTAGCCCTGGTCTGCTATCTACTCAAAACTTTCTCGGTTAAAGAGGAATGTGGGATTTGCCGCACCTGACGCTATACTTGAGGTCATCAGGATATAAAAATGTAGCAGAATAATGTGGTGTCTCATGGTTAAGATCAAAAAAAAAAGAGAGAGAGGAGAAAAGGTGGGGGGGGGAGGAATCTTATGAGTAAGATAAACCAGAAAATGAATCTTCATATAAATTTGTCTTTGCTAGGCTGAATACGAGCTCATTACTTGAAGGAAAATATATAAGAAGTAATATAGAGTGAACACTATTGTATTTGCTATCTGAAGAACAAAGAGACACAAAAGAAGACGTGAAAATATGGGTGGTGGAAGGATCGTAGGAGAGTTTTGAAGAGAAGATCAACCTTTGAAGCTGTCCACAGGGTAAGGTGATATCTCACACCATGGTAGCCTGAGGCTTCTTATCACTATCTTCAACCACAGAAGGTTGTATAGTCAAATGTGCAACCGTTATGGTTAATATCAGGAGCGCAGCTTAGTGGAACGTTGATACCGTAGCTAGTATAGCGATTACATTAGCCTTCAAATTTTATGCTTTTGAGAAACTTGGAAGCGGTAAAAGCTAATCAATTAGCGTGTAAGATAGATAGTACTTACCAGTTCGATGGGTTGCAATAGGTTATCGGCATAGGCCCTGACAGGTTGTTATCCGTGTAGTCATAGTTCAGCGAGTAACCGGAGATACAGCCTTTTCTTTAAATTAGAATACTAAAACAAGACTTAGGTATAAGGGGAAGGGATAAAGAGAGAGAAACGGCGAATGTAATCAAAACATACCAACATTTTGGTCTCCTGTTCCTACTTGGCCCTGGCAGGTTTGAACACCATTATCTGTTGTGGTTATGTGGCCCGGGCCTTCAAAATAAATGTTTGTCGATCCTGAAATTCGCAGGCATGCAAAGGCAGAAGGTAAAAGGCCCATAACTAGAGCAGCCGTAGCCAAAACCTTGGAATTGTTTACGATCATCGTAGTGATTGAAGGGAGTAAAGTCTGGTTTGTAGAGGAAAAAGCACTTGAGGTATGTCTGATCAATTGATACGATAGGGATATGATGGCTTTTATACCTAGGTATATGGTCGAGTTTCTATTTGTAAGATAGCCCATTCAACATCTAAGCAACTTGGAACGTCTACTAGTATTTTGCCACATGCGACCACTAGGTATCTAGTAGAAATCCACTCTTATCTCCGCCAACTCGTCCGTCATTCGTCGCTGCGTATCCTCATGGTTTTAGTTCAAGGCTTGTAGGTAATGGCTGCATATCCAGGGCGCCTTAATCCAGGGCGCCTTAATCCAGGGCGCCTTAATCCAGGGCGCCTTAATTCAGGACGCCTTAATCCAGGACGCCTTAATCCAGGACGCCTTATAGAAAAAACCAATCAAAACTTCCATCAACTCGCCCGTTATTCGTCGCTGCGTATTATTACGCGGTGCCTGCTGGTCACTGTGAGTAGAGCTGCTTTAGGATTATACTTGCCTAGTTCCACTGCGGATCCCAAGAGTATCTCGCAGCCGTACCATTGCTATACTAAGCCTCACACGGGCTCGGATCCTATTATCTTGTAGGATGTGTCAGGAGTGCGCGCCAAGTACAGTACATCTCGAAACTGGTGCAACAAGAACACTTTTAAGACACTGTTTCCAGTCCCACTGCCAAGACCTTAGCGCAGATCATTTATTAAGGTTGCCACTAAACCTAGTTAAAATCTGCCGCAATAGCCCCATTAGCTAGTACAGTAGCTATCAACTTTACCCGACATCCAAAGCATAGGATCTATTTTTACGAGACGGAGATACAATACCATACAATATCCATTGTAGAGGACCTCAACTTAGCAGGGTCACCTCAATAAATAATCTGCGCTAAGGTCTTGGCAGTGGGGCAGGAAAGAGTGTCTCAAAAGTGTTCTTGTTGCACTGGTTTCAAGACGCACTGTATGTTGTTGGCCCAGGTCAAACAAGCTGACCAATCAGCTCTGTCTGGTGATGTATCCCCCAACATCACCAGCTAATTATAGGTTAAGTCATCTGCGACTCCTTTTCTATTCCCTTGCAACTTCCAAAACAGATCCCTGTGACTACTAAACCGGTTCACTGTAGCCATCAAGACGGTCTCTCAAACTAGAAACCCTATCTGTCCTGTGACACACTTTCTGTCCTGCGACAACCTTTTTGATTCTGCGACACTCTTTTGGTTCAGCGACACCTTCTTAGTCTGCGACGCGCTTTATATGCAACATTATTTTGCTTCTATTTCCGTCAGTGGTATTCTATACCAGGCCGACTATGTAGCTTTAGGCTTCCATCTCATCAGACTCCACATCAGCCTGATGATTGGTTTACAGGAAGGAAGATGACTAAACATGCTTCTCTGGTGTAACGTTAGTAAATATTTCCCCAGGGGGTGTACGTACGAAGTCATCCGTAGGTAACTGGGATAATATAACTAAATTGCTATTCAGAATGGCGAACTGCAAACTACAAACAAGCCCTTGAGATGCAAGCAATAGTTTGCCATACCACAGATCCAGCCAAGCAGAGCCTGAGCGTAGAGCGATAGCCGGTGTTCAAGGTCTGGAATATTGCCCGCAGCTCTAAGGGAGCCTCTTTGTATAGAGACTCATTGGTGTGTACGAGACAAGCCGCCTGCAACCTGCGGGGAGTGACGACCACCAACCAGACGACCCGAGCTGGAGATAGGTCACGTGAAATATACAAGCCACAGGGATCTCCTGCGGGAATGGACGACGCACCCATAGTTGTTTTCCTTTTTAAAGAAAAAGATCCGTCGCGTGGCTAGGACGGAGTATGAGTAAGTCCAACATCTGAAATCTAAAAGCTGAGGGCTGGGCTCTCCTGAGAGGTATTTCTCTCTCCCATAAATATCAGTGAAAAGGACTATATATTAATTAAAACCATAGAGGTAGAGTTGCATTTGGTCCGAGTTCGGGCGAGTCCAACTAGGGTTGGGACCGAACCGCTGCGATTTCGAGTCCAAATCTTAGAAATCGGAACCAAACCTGATCCGTTCCGATTCGGTTCGAGTTTAACCGCAAAAACCCGCTACTAGGCCTAGATAGGCCTAGCTAGGTCCCTACTAACTAACCATGGTTAGATTCGGTTTGATTTTGGGTTGGATAAACCACTACTCCCTTGGTGAAAGTTAACCATTTTAAAATTTCAAATGATCATACTATCTATCATACTACACCCATGCCTATAGAAATTAATTATTTCTATATGAAATATATAGTAATTATCATCATACTAATCTAGATCTAAAATATCAATTCAATATCTATAGAGTTGAATGGGTGGTGGTTAAAATTATCCTTAGATTATAGTGATTGTCAAAGGTTGATGCATATATACATATAAACCATCACCGCTTCCATAATCCATACCAACCCCTGAGAGAAATGATTATTCTCTTATATCTTACTAACCACTAGATATTTTGAATTGATATTTCATATTTAGATAGACTAGATACTAGGCTATCTAGTGATATAAATATTTCTAGCGAAATCCTAGAAATTCCTGATTACTAAGCAAAATGGTGAGGTTTGGTGAACCTGATTTGATAAATCCTCAAAAACTGTAACCGACGGTTTTAACCGAACTCGAATCAGTTTCACCCTACCTAAACCGAAACCGAAGCGATTCCCTAGGCTAGGAACCGAACCCTCACCGCTGCGAGTTCGGTGAGGGTCGGATTCGATTTTAGCGGTTCGGTTATGCAACTCTAGGTGTATTCCAGGTTGGGTTTTCCCTAGGTCTAATCACCACCTCTCATCACTACTCGCGAGCCATCTTCCAGAGTGGTGATGAGGAGTAATAAAGTCCTCACCCACATCACCAGCACCCATGCTAAAATTATAAGGTCGCTTTTTCAGGGGAGGAAGGCTTTTTAAGAATTTACTGCGTTCAATAATAGGCTTAAGTACGGCTGAGCGGACGGGAAGCCCTGTTTTCCACACCCTATGGTCGTATGTGCTAGAGAGGAGACAGCATTTGGATGACATAGTGTGTAAAGCAAGGATTATCCGCGTATTCCGTCCCCCGCACAGTGGGAATTGCCATCTTTCATAGCATTGTTCTGATGGTAACTTCGAATAACTCGGATTTTGTAATTTCCTTGCTTGAAAATATGAGTGAGAAATTTCTTCAATCTTTATGCGAGCAATTGAATCTAGTCGCCGTGGCTCATCAAGCAACTCCAGCAGACAATCAAGATGCTCCATCTGTTCCAATGGCTCTCCCACTGTATATCCTGCGTCGCATTCACACTCCCGCCGGCAAGTGTCACCACCCACCACCTGACAAGCGGCTCAGAATCTAAATTGAAGTTCGCTTGATTGCCATACAAAGACTTCTGCCGCATATCCCATGACGTCTGGACCCTCTAGATCGGACATTCCCACAGCGAGCAGGCCCAAAGCTTGCACGGTTGACGTATCAAAAAGTATACGGACGCGATGTTTCTCCAGAAGTCGCAGGTGATCTGGGGTGCGGGATAAGTACTTGGTGCCAGAGAAGCGTCTGCAGGAGTAAGTATATATTAATCGCTGCCCAAGGCAACCGGTTCGAATACCCCCATGGCTAATCGCTGAGTAGATTGATTGACTATTACAGTGTAACATTTGGCCATCTTGTCCCACCTGATAAATCCAAGCCTGTACAGATTAACATTATTAACATTGAGGTTGACAATGGTGTTTATGCAAATACATGGCTCTTATTTGCTGTAGATCCGGCGTAGTGTCTGGTGTAGCACCTGAAGCGATCTCGGGAATTGAGGCGCTATGAGCTGTGGATAGCTATATACGCAATTCTTGAAAAGTAATTAGTAGCTATTATCATAACGCCCAGTTATCTGGCAACACAGCCTGTACTAAGATTAATATTAATACTCGATGTGTGCAATGACCATGTCAGAAAGGGATCCCGCATGCAGCAGAACCACTAGCGCGCACGTGCACCGGCATCCATCATCCGCAGGATGTTTTCCAAAACAACCCGCCTGCCTTGATTCATTCCTCAAAACTGTCAGATTCTTCACTCCAATGGATTCCTCCGCAGATGGCCCATTTTGGGGCCCCCAGACATCCTATCTCAAGTATGTTTTTATCGGTGTTGAATTCCTGATTTATCTGAACTGACACGCTTTAGCTTCTGTGAAGAGGTACGCCCGGAACAATTCCGCGTCTGCCTTGCTTAGATCCACTTCCATGCACTAACCCTTGACCTGTTCCCAAACACAAGGACTATGTAATAACTCGGTACGTTGCTGAATTTATAAACACATTCAGCAGCTTGATATACAGTACGTTCGAGAAGCATCCGGGGAGTCCGTAAACATTGTCTCATAGCCCACTAATAACCTCGCCAAGTCATCTACGGAGTTTACGGTCTGGTGAAGCTCTATCAAAAGCGACATGCCACCCTTAGCCGCTCAATCCCCTACTTTGGTCTGATGGGCGTGGGGGCCTGCTCAGCTGGCTACCATATGACCCTGAAATATCACACMCAAATGTGTATGCACCCCTGCCTGACATCGCTGCCGCCACGGTTGAGCTTACGCACAATCCTGTCTGTTTCCAGCGGATGAACTATCAATGCATCTACTTGTCACGCCTCTTCTCTACCGGATCTTTACTATCCAGGCTAGCCCGCAGAATACTAGACTCATAGGCATCCTCCTCCTGATTGAGTTCAGTGTTGTGATGGTGGTTCACATGGTCATGAATGAGTTCCTTCTCCATGCCGTGACCTTCGGGTTGGGGGTCCTTTTGGTCGCGACACAGACGATCAAATTGGTCTCCCAGCGGGTCCCGCATCCTTTCACTCGGAAGAAGCTTCGGAACATCGGCCTCTTTGGCGTCTGTATGTGTTTTCTTCCTCCTCCATCGGAAGCAACCTCCGATTAATCGAACTGATAATGAGTTCAGGTAGCTTCGTCTTCGGCTACATGGTCTGGCTGATTGACGAGTGGGCTTGCAATCCCCTGATTCGAATCAGACACTCGGTCGGCTTGCCCTTGGCGTTTGTGTTCGAACTGCATGGATGGTAGGTTTCGTTTCTAATGTCCTTTCTCCGTGGGATTCTAGATCTAGAAACATGAGACCCTGATTCGGCAAATCAATCCAGGTGGCATGTCTTCACCGCAATTGGTGGCTATATCGCGGTGGAGGTTGTGGACATGATCACATCGGGTGAGGTTCACGAGGATCCGACGGATCAGCTTGCTTGGCCAATCGCCGATGTGGCAAGATTCATAGGGGGAGCACCAAGGACCAAGAAATTGAATTGACAACACACTTTTGATGGATGAGTAGCTGATGATGGTCTAAGCTCCATGTGCTATATGCCATAGCACTCCCTGCCAGAGCGAAGGTTGCTCATATTTTCGTCAAGAGCTCAGCCACGACTGAATCCGTACTTCCTCATGATATGAATCGGAAATATGATGCTTGACACTGAAAGTTCAGCCAGTTACGGAAAATACAATAGCCCTTTTCTTGAGAGATATTTTTAGCACAGTGGCAGGTTTCTGGATGAAAAGTCTCGATAGCCTACATATACCTAGAGATCCTATGCTTAGCCCAAGCAAACGTGAAATTAGACAACTGCAATTTAATTCGCAATTCCTCACGCCTCTCCCTAAATTCCTTGGCATGGTCACCTCCACTATTCGACCTTGCCCTTAAGCACCATTCTGCGTCCACTAATTTAAAGGTAAGGCTGATGGCAAGGGCACCCAGTCCCATATATTATTAGACCACACCCAAACACATACTTAATTAAGTGACGCCCCCTGTGGTTTAGTTCTTTGACTAATTAGTTTCATAGCTATAGATTAAACTTGGATGTCCTAGACCTCTAAATATATAGTGATTAGCTTTTCCATACCACGAAAGTATCCAAAGGGCCTTTGGAAGGATCTTCTTCAGTATCTGTGGATGATTTAGAAGCTGGTGAGAAATCCTATTCAATTAAGGCTTCCTTCAGTAAACTGTACATCAGGATTGAGAAAGACGAATCCAATACTCTCTTGAGAATCTGAAATCGTACAACCAATCATACGAATCATATCCCAGGAATTGCAAGCCTTAATGTTCTCCAAAATTGGAGATGTAGTTTAGTAAGGACCCACTTCCCCGAAGCTCCATCCCCAAACGTCTCTCACTCTCTCTACATCAGAATTGCCAAACGCAGATCTTCGCTACTCGCATGCTAATCGCAACACCTTATTCACCCATTCATGACACGACGGCTCAGGATGATTAGAAATCGACCGCCCTTTTCCGTCGGAGACTTCATGTGGATTTCAAGTCTAATGCTATCTTAGCCACCAAGTTGAGAAACCGAGCGGTCCTTTTCACCTATATAATGGGGAGACCACGTCATTGGCACCTTTGATATTTCGAACCTCTTTGGTCAGCAGAAGGACTGGAATAACGGCCAAGGCGGACCTATTGACGGCGTACTTCGTGAGTACGTCTGCTTACCCGCTGCCTCTGTCGTGCAAATCCCCAAAGAGTCGCCTCTGAGTTTTTGTGAATGGCCTATTTTGGTTTGCACTGGTGTGACTGCCTGGAATGCTCTGTACGGAAATATTCCGCTCAAGCCAGGCCAGACTGTCTTATTTCAAGGTGAGCAGCCTTTAATTCCTTAATTATCATCATAAACATTCTCTGACCAGTGGAGTAGGCACAGGCGGAGTATCCATCACTGGCTTGATCCTCGCCAAAGCCGCGGGAGCAAGAACCATCGTTCATCTTCCAGCGATGACAAGCTCAACCTTGTCAAGCAGAATTTCGGTGCTGACCTCACCGTCAATTACAAGACGCACCCCGAGTGGTCCAAAGAGGTCCTTCGTCTGACGAACGGAGAGGGTGTGGATTATATCCTTGAAAACGGCGGATCCGGTACGATTGGCGAGAGCCTGAACGCCATCAAAATGGGTGGTAATATCTCAGTTATCGGCTTTCTGTCGCGAGCCGAACAGTCGAAAATGCCTGATATCGCTTCCCTGGCTCTTGCCAGGGGTGCTGTCGTGCGTGGTATCGTTGTTGGATCCACGCAGCTGCTGGAGGAGGTCACGCGCTTCGTGGCAACCAAGGGACTTAGACTGCCTGTTGACAAGGTTTTTGCCTTCAAAGAAGACGCAGTCATCGAGGCTTACGAGTACGTCTCTTCCGGTTCTCAGATCGGCAAGGTCTGTATCAAGGTCGCGGAATAAGTGTTCTGCGGTGACGGTTTTAAAAGCCTTCGATAGACACATGGGGACGCTGGTGTCCTCGACACAAAGATTTCAAATAGTACTTTCCCATCCTCTATTTCCCGGATTATTTTAATAAAAAGAACTATCGGCCTATGATATGGCGCTACAGTCAGGCTGGACACAGTGCATATGGATATGAATAAACATAGATTCTGTTGATCACTGCCTCCTTTTAGTCGCCACTTCTTTAGTGAGGAAAGTAGTAGTCCTAGTAAAGGATCTCCATATAGATCTGCTCCTTGAACTAGATCATTATGAATAAGGATAAACGATCTCTGATTATTTTAGACAAGAAACTAGCCATTACTTACAATTTCGCGGAACAGAAAGTGATTTTCCACCGCTCTCTTGAGTGATTATCACTACCAGATAGTCTAGTTCATTAATTTCTGAGCTGAAGTACACCAAAAAAGCACTTGAGATGCAATAAGAAACTAGCTGAATAGGTGTAATGGGCGGGACAATCAAAAACTTTGAAGAATGCATGACCCGACTTATGGCCAATCACGGGGGTCCCAGAATGATATCAGACTCGAAGTTGTAGAGCGTAAGGCAGTTGTATAACTAGGAACCAGAGAGAGTTCTGGTGATACCGGTTAATTCGGGAGGCGTTCCTGTTCCCATTCATCGGCTACGGGTAATGCAGTTATGAAGTGTACCTCATCCGGCTTTGAGTCTTGAATGTGGTCCTCGTAGCGGGGGAGAGATTCCTCTGGTGTATTCAGTGTTGACGCAAGGCTTTCGAATTCTAATAAGTAGTTTCTGTTGATGGTTGTCAAGTTCAAATGAATAATACTGGGATGTTCAAGCGGATCTGCGCGGTTGTTAGGATGATTTGCCGGCACAATGCAACCGAACATACCCGGATTATGTCGCTTGGCATTGTGACAGTAGGTTTAGCGTCTATACTCATTCCTTATCTCATTGGGAGTCGTTCTAACGAGCGATGCCAGCCATCCGTGCGTTGACAAATCCACCAAGGACAAGGTGAATCCAGCGTCATGTACATCCCGGCTTGTCCAGTTACAAAAGCCAATTCACGCTACGTCCAGCGGCAAAAGCAGGATTTCTTGGCTGGTTCTCCACCCCCTGACTTTCCGGAGAGCAACAGAAGGACACCTCAAAGGACGGGCCAATGCAAAGGGTCGAAGTCTTTCGGATTTGGCTCGTTGGAACTCACGGGAGGGTAGTCTCCATCAAAGACAGCGTTGGTACTGGAGAAGGCCAACGAAATCCTTAGATTGTAAATGACTACCTGAGTGTATTAACAGTTAGTCTATAACAAGTTTGTATAACATATCGTCAACATGTAATACAGATATATTCAAATGGTGTCGAGGTTATGACTGAGAGCATCGTCGTACGCACCCAATTATGGCTAATATTTGTATTTCCGAATGACGCAACCCAGGTTAAAGTGGCTATGTGTCCAACGTGGAAGCATTTGCCGACGGGTCAGCCTATGGGTGAGCTCATGTTCAACGCGATAAAGGACTTGGGAGCTGAGATTGCGGCGTACATGGAGTCTCTTTCTGTGCGGGACAAATTCACAGGCTCTGAGGGTCGCCCGAAAGGCAGCGGCATGCCCAATTTTGTTCGCCTTCGACACTACACTTAGCGAAAAATACAAGACTTCTCGTATCAAGATCTTCTACGCTACCCCAAGGACTGCCTTCAATCGTATGGTTGATGTCTTCACCCTGGGAGGACGCCTGATCGAGCCGGAAATGGACCGCGCCATTGAAACCCTCCGAATTCTCTGGTCCGCTGTGCGAATGTCCCTGAGCGACCCACAGACGATGAGGATATTTCACCTCAGAACCCGCATCGGTGCGCGGGAGTCATGTTCAAGTTCGAGATCTGGCCGGGTGCTAAGGGACCAGTGCCTAAGATTTACCTGCCCGCCGCTTATTATGGCAAGCCAAACCTAGAGATTGCGGAGGGGATGGATGTCTTCAAAAGTCAGGGATGGGACCAACCGTTCCACTCATACAAGCAGAATTTTGTCAAAGCCTTGTAAGTTGTATAAACTGGGCCCCACCACTCCACAGAGGTGGACCCCTATTAACTGATGGGTGAATTACGCGGCAGCGGCAGTAGTAGTCGGATGAGATCTATGGGCGGGGCTGGAGTAGTAGTGGTCATGAATCCCGCGTCGTATGAACTGGTAGTGGCAGTGGAGGACAGGAACTCTGTCTGGGTCAGACTGGCTGTGCCAGTGCCGGACGCAGCACTGATTCCGGAGAACAGTGTACTCCGACACTTAGCGGGAATGATGGCAGCGTATGCGGGATATCGGCTGTAGGACACTTTTTGATGCAGGCAATCAGGGGGTCGTCCGGGCCTTGGAAAGACGCGCAGGTGCAGTCTGCGAGTATCTGACCAGTTTCATCGCCCTGGCACGTTGAGACCTCGCGATAAGACGTTGCACAGCTGATGACGCATTGGTTTTGGCTTTGGGCGATGGTCGAACATACGAGAAGGAAGGCTGTCCAAATGCTGGTGTCGGGCCACATCTTAACTGGAGAGCGTAGAGGGTAAGGGTATACTGGTATTTTCCTATGTTGAACTGGAAAGATTCACCCCTCAGCTGGGGACGAGAAATCCGAAAAGAAGCTTCTGAAGGGTCTTTCAATGCGCGGGGATTAGGCTAAGCATGATCTAGTAGCGCAGCCACCTCGTATTCTACGTCCACTTAGGATCTGCGGCAGCTCAAAGATCTACGTAGTATCCTGAAGTCTACCAATGATGGATATGGACAAGAGTACAGAAGATTGTAGTACCTTCCTGTTCTGGTAACGACTGGTTGATCTGCGGTAGGAAAATTCTCGCCTGGTTTCAGACACTAAGAGTGTTTATCCTAACATAATTTGTCAACTGCGTAGTTACTAAAACTACCTTGATACCGGAGTTGGGCCAGTAACATGTGGATGGGGGCCATTTTCTGTCGCCTCGAACACTGTCATAACACTCATCAACACGTAGACAATCAGCTCGCTGTACCAACCACCTAGGGGAATAGCCTCGATACTCTCCGTTTTCGCTTCTTTAAAGCAGCAACGATGAATTTCGCATTCTGCATGGTGGATCGAGCCATATTACATTTTGGCGCGGGCGAGAATGGCAAGTATATTGGAACCTTACTGCTAGGAGATGGTGGTTTTTAAAGTTCTAGAGGCAGCAAATACTGCTGGCAAAGACCAAAGTGGTATGGCTTGCGAGGACCCTACATTTAAGACGCTTAGGAAGCGTTGCTCCATGATTATCAAATTAGGTGTCGTGCTACCATAGCTTCCAGCATCCACTGAGCAGCCTTTTTGAGGCATATCAACAAAGGGCAGTGACAGTTTTTACCACGGAAGCTGCTCGCGCCCCTGGAACGGCCCGAAGCGGCGTCTGACATGTGATAGTCACCACTTTATTGGCCGGTTCTAAGCCGCCTCCCATACGCCGCCATATTACCTTAGCCTGTCACTGCTTAGAGATTAAAAGCAATCCATCCTGATTCGGGAACGCGGTCGTGCGACGTACCAAATCCAAAGTTTGATTGTCCACACCCAATACAAGAAAGATTTGGCCGTCTACTCTTTCTCACCTCTTGAGCAGCTGTTCAGCATTTATTACTTCATCTACACCGTTGCCCGTCTTAGAGTACATCAATGGTCATCGACTCGTCAAGTCGCTTGTGCGATACGGTTGGGCTATTCTTGACCCCTCAGGATTAGTCTGGCGTCTGGCGAGCCAATCTCCAATTTGAGAGTCTGGGGTTCGTTTCTCCATTATTTCCGTTCCACGGCTTCGCTTATTTCTCGCCACCATTGCCACAAGGAGATCACGGTCCTGATAGAAAAACGTCATTGTGCAGGACATGACATATAGAAGTACAAATAAACTCAGGGGTCAGTCAGAGTTATTCACTATCGCTCAGAGATGGCAGGCGTGCAAGGGAGAGAGTTGTATGGATATTGCCCTTATCTCTCCTTCCCTTTGGGCGAAGGCGAAGATAGACGGAACATCAGGCTGAAGAAAATGTAGTGGATTATAAAGATCCTTTCATGGTAGGCTCCCACACGTAATTCTCCTTCTCGAGATGGATTAGGTTGATACGGCGCGAATACATTAGATGGTAGCCGCATATGACTTTAGGGGAATATTAATACAGGGGGCTGCCATTGACGTAGCTAATGATAGATTACTTCTCGTATCCGATTACACGAAATCACATGGATGGACGTCATGGCTCTACAAAGTAACTGTACTAGCCTTGGAAAGCAGAGGCTCTACATAGTACATACCTCCTCCCACCCCTTCCCTGATAGCTACGCTAGAAGCAATTCTAGTTTACAAGCGGGGAGCACGAAAACCAATTAGTCACCACTTACTCCCACTTCATGTTCTCGGAGCTGTCCAAAGTCATCCACAAATGCATCACTAAATAGCTCTCATGTGACACTCTGTTTGCGCATGAATGCAACCGTCTCCTCCCTTTGGCCAATCGGACCCCTGACTCTGACACCATCCATGTCCTCGCCCTGGGACAGCAAGCTCAAAGGTGCTACCTCTTGCGGGACAGCAAGAATGTGCTCGTTGATTCACGCAGGCTCAGCCGCGTCCTGCCTGGTTAAATATAGAGGCGAGTCTACCCCTTCGAAGTAAATCCCAACATCAGTCCTGAAAAATACCAGACCTTCCTGGATCTGTTCAGCATGGCAGTCTCGCTGCAGGACCTCACMGTCTCAGATGTCGCCGGTATCATCGCTGCAGCCATTGCAGTCGGTACGTGTGAACAGCCATGCCTGTTGGAGTGTGCATAGTGACTGACTAAAACGGGTTCTAGTTCAAGTTTTTAACCCAGTCGCTCTACCCGTGATTTTGCTCGGATTTCTCAAAAGCTCCACGGCTACGTTGTCCGCTGTCACCTGGTATGCATCGCTGTTTGATATTATGGTCTGAAACAAACTAACTGCTGCCATGTATAGGTCTGTCCTTGCACGAGAATTACACTCTTCCTATTGGCCGACTATCCTGAGGACGGACTCGTCGGCGACATCTGACGTATACAGACCAGTGGTGGTCATTTCATGGCTGAGGACTGGCGCCAAAATTCTGGCCGCCGTTGCTGCTGTAGTGACCCCTCTAGGTTTATACGAAGATATTGTCCCTCAATCTCCAGAATCGGCACAATTTCATTATATCAAGGACAAGTCTCTTTTTGGTGAAGGGACGCCACCACGGGATGCCGAACTCCGATTTAGCCGGGCCTGTGGAGGTTGGGCCCCCGTCGCATGTCCAAATTCCTACGCAAATATCACTACGATCGAAAATGCTACCAGTGCGACCGTAATCGGAGATTGGTACGACACTCACGTTCCGCAGTATGTGATTGACTCGTTTCAGAGTGGTCTTTCCCTCATGGAGCCTTCAGTTTCGAGCATCTTTGATATTCAGTCACGCTACTTGACTTGGTCGCAAATGATTCAAGGCGGAGATATGGTCACGGTCGACAATAACACAGCACATCCAGTAAGCTTATTCCGACCAATTAGCTCCCTTATTGCAGAGGGAGGTATTCAACTGGCAGAAGGCCTGGTAATCGATCTACAAGAAGGGGGTATCGGCTTTCGCAATCATACAGCGCCGCGGTGGCAGCCTTACGGGAGCGAGTGGGCAGAGGACTTGCTCTTCGTGCAACCGGAGACGCAGTGTGTCGACCTTAACATAACCATAGACTATGACGTGGCTAAAAGCTATTCCCTTGGTGGTGGCGGATATCAAAACCTCGTTCTCACCGATCGTGGCGGATTCGCGCACCTTCCGGCCGACTTTTCTCCTTTAGATTGGACCATAACTAACAGTCAGCAGAACCCGGAACTCTTTGAGCGGGCATATACTGGCGCATGGGTCAATAACTTTGTGTCGATGATCTTTCTCAATGTTACTGAACCCGGTAATCACACCAAACCAGGAACAGCATTTAGATATCTAGATTCCTCTGTGGGCAAAACGTTCCCTCTACTGCGGAATGGGACTACATGGAGCTTCCCGTTCGCCTCCATTCCGAGCTTGACTATTACAGCTTCATACGGGAATTACCTGCAAGACACAGACATTCCTTACACTGGAGTTAACATGAACGGCACTAATTACACCGATTTAGGCAACTTAGCAGACTCCCAACCTGCACTGCAACCAAATCCCTTTCATATTGATCACCATAACTTCACGTCTGCAGGTGGGGTTCATTTTTTGCCAAGCTTATTACAATTTAGCTGATGCCTGTGCTCATGCTACCCAATAGGTGTTCTATGTGGCAGGTCAACTAAGTTTGACTACGCCAATATAAGCAATCTCGCTACAGGGTGTGGATTAGTCTACGGTGTTCCGCAGCGCCAAACGCCAGGGAACCCTTTGCTATTTCAAGAACCCGGTTCATACTGGTCCATTCCCCTGTATTCATGCACAACCGGCATAAAGGCCTGGATCAAGACTGTGTCCTTCAAATTCAACGGCACAGACGATCTGTCCGGTTTAAAGGTCACAAATATCACTGCAAAGACATATCAAGACGACTCCTCCAAGCCACTGTGGGGTGTCGAAAATACGGGCTTGACTTTACGTGATGTTTCTCCGCTCTGGGGGTTGGTGTTGCCAGAAACTGCCAGCCAATTGAATGTTTCCACTCTTCGACAGGAACACTTATGGCTGCCAGGTAGTGGCGAACTAGGCACATTCTCAACATTACCAAATGGCGACAATCTTCCGGGAATAGAGTTCTATAAGAATGTCCTTGCAGGGACATACGATGTCCCAGTGGGCGGCAGCAGTTTTGATTACTCTGGTGCAGCCAACTATGCACTTTTGCAGCGATGGGGACAACTATCACGAACGGCAGGAGGAACGGCGCGGATTTTGAACCTGATTTGGACGGATCTTGCGGCTAATCACGTTCTGGGAACGAGAGGTTTGACCACACCCGCCTCTGAAGATACGAGTATACCGGAGATCCCGGTGATATTTTACGGGAGCAGAGTGCGGTACCATGTGGTGTACGGAATTCCTGCATTTATACTTCTTGGGCTGACAGCATTCGTCTGTATCTTTACTGTCGGATCCATTTTTGTGCAGGGCTCTGGACCGCAGAGGATGCGTAGCTTCTTGAGCGAAACTTCTCCAGGGCGCATATTTACGTCACTTGATTCGGATTCTGGAATCTTTGCTATCTCTCCGAAACCGACTCCTAAATGGATTCAGGAGGAAGGTAAACGTTCCATCACTGTTAAGGAACAAGAAGACGAGCAGCCGACCCAACAGAAAGATGATGCTCCGAGCCAGCAGGACCGATTACTCCATAACGAAGATGAGAGTTAGTAATTTGGCGGTAATTTCGGAAATAAAAAAACTCCTGTCAAAGATTGCCATTTTGTCACCACTAGGAGGCCAGGTCCCCCTACTAAATCCATTGTTAATGAATCCCGCGTTATTAAGCCGAACTCTCTCTCTGCAGCTCTCTGATCTTACCATCATTTGCAACGGGGCCACATTCCTAGTATATAAAGCAGTTGTCTGCTCACAGTCACCAGTTATAGACGCTGCCTGTACCGGGGACTTCAAGGCAAGTAATAATACTGAAGTAGACCTCTGATGGCCTAACTGTGCCCAGGGAGGTGAAATTTACTAATGTCATTACGGTGGGTTGTCAGAAGTGGCCGCTTGGATGATACGATCATTAAGTGCATCTAGGAAAAAGGATAGAGAGAACAAAGGACTTGAGGTGATTGATATGTTTAATAGGACCAAACGATTCATGATCAGCAACATGATTAGAGTAGAGTGTAGCGGAGTAACTCAACTACTACGAGTACATAGTAATTTTAGATGAAAACTATAGATGAGATTATTTAGGAGAGACTGTGACAGAGATGTCGATGGCGTTGTTGATGCTCGTAGATGTGAATAAGGCCAGAGTACGCTTGTCGAGTACGTACTGCAGCAAGCTGCCGTCAGGCGAGACCTGCACTTTATAGCCGTTGGGGAATGTGGATGGGGGCAGGATAATTTCAGTGGGCGCTTTAATATTTGGATCAGACGTGAACTGCAGCTTGAAGGTGGCCGAGCTCTCATCAAAGCTGAAGCTGTTGGGAGTGCCAGCGACGGCTGCGGGGTATGCACGGCTGTAGTGCTTTGCCAGTTCAGGGTAAGGCTGGCCAGATGTGCCGTTGTACAGGTTCTCGTACGCCCAGCCGATCCAGGATACCATGTTTGCGTCGGTCGCCGACATGGCATCTGCTAGGCCCTGCATCTGCTTATCATCGCCCATCCAGAAGGTGAGCTCAGTCAGCACACCGGCGGTCCTAAGGCGCTCGTTGTCTTTGCGGCGGTTACTGAGCGTGGTAGAAATAGACGACAGCTGCGGCGGGCTGTAGTAGTGAAATGAGTGCACTGACTTCGAGCCGTCCCCAAGAGGGACGTTGTTGAAACCCGACAAGATGTCAATGGTGGCGCCTTCGAACCAGATGAGCGTGTCATTGTCGACGGTACGGATCTGCTTGGCCGCGCGGTTCCAGAGCCCTTCTAGGACCTTGTGGTCGGCAACACCTGGCACTAGCAGAGTCGGATCGGCCATCGAGTCACCCACCCACGGCTCATTCAGCAGGTTATACCCGACCACGTTTGTCGTCTCGACATACTCTGACGCCAGCTTCTTCCAGTACGCCGCGAACGCGTCGCCCAGCCCGTCGTAGTTGTTGTATAGCCGCCCGAACGCGTTGCACACCGCCACCGATGTGTAGCTTAGAGACCAGTCGACGGTGCCGCAAAGCGACTGCGGCGATGGGAACCCGCTTTTATCCACAGGGAACGGCGTCAGCTTGAGAGGAAACGGAAACATCTTCCAGCTTGGTACCCAGTCCTTCTTAACAAACCACTACGAAGCAGTGTCAGTATCAGGTATGCCAACATGGCTCTGCATCTACTTACGTCAGGGACGCCGTGGCCACAAAGCTGCCGCGCCAGGACGTCCTGATGCACGTCCACCAAAACATAGAGGCCATGGTCCTCAGCCATCTTGGTTTGCTTCTTCATGATATCTAAAAATGTCTGGTTGTACTGCCCACGAACAGGTTCTGCACCGGCCCAGCTGTGGCCTAACCGCACAATGTTCAGACCTAAGTCGTGCAGATTTTGGACATCTTGTTCGCCAAATGATGAGACACCAGGCGTCCACTCTAATGGCCGATGCCACGGTGGCTCCTTCATAACGACATTGGTTCCGTGGAAGAACCGCGTACGGCCAAATTCATCAACAATCTGATGCGTGTCTTGGTTCACCTGGCTGATACGCGCCATACCTGGATGAGCCTTGTACCAGCCCTCGGCGTCCTGGGCCAGCGCACCCGCTGGCTGTGTACCAAGCACAGCTAGCAGCGATGCAGCAGCAATGGGAGTGAACAGCATCTCTATAAAAGGGACAAGTCAATTTCGGTACGAATAAACAGAAACAGGAAAGGTGACGGAGGGAGGAAGTGTTCAGATAATAATAAGTTCGAGGGGCCACAGGGAGATATATATGCCCAGTGCTGCTCTCTACATAAAGTAGGATTACATCTCTTCTACCATTCTCGCTTAATTGCCTGAGTAACTGGTTGTAACATGCCCCGCAAAACTACTGCAGAACTAGGATTAAGCGATGGAGACCAGGCGGCTGGGCTCGGCAAGCTAATCAAGTGACGATTTCATTGATACACCGCTGAGGAAAGAAGAGCTGAAAGCATCTGCTCATATAAATTGCGCCTATTCGGAAGATCATGTGTGATATTTCACATATTCAGAAATGATCAGTGCAGCAATTATCAGCAGCTCAACCAAGCCTCTACAAAAATATAGGTAGGCAAATATGTGTAGTATAAGGAGATCAGACCTTTTTACTAAGTTGAATTAGATAGCTATATCATAAATACCATTGGTCGAATAGTATACTACCATCTTTATATTAATAGTTGCATCAATTCCGGGCGGCTCCCTGTATGATCACACCTGTTATGGTAGTTTGTATGTGATGGATTCCACGTGCTTGTATCTACGTTCACGATCAGTCGGGCCCTACGATCGTATGGTTATATTAAGAAAGTAGCCTGACGAATGCCTAGACCTCGGCAGGTGTTCCGGATTACCCAACCGAAACATGTGTCAACCCCAAATAGATAGGCTCGTCTCCCCGCGGTGGCATCGATCAAGATCTCCAATTTCCAGCGGGGTAGGTAGTATTAGCCTCGACGAGAGAGGGGCTAAGTTGTCCTCTTGTTTTACCTACATGCTGTGAAGGCAAGAGTATTAAACATTAAAACTTTGCATCCGAATTGAAACATATTCTTTAACTGTTAGTTAATTAAGGCTCTCTAAGGCCTCAGGCCTGCCAAGTGCATCAAGGTGGATGCCCCTGAGGAGGATACAACCACCGTTAGCCCTAGAGCTACAATGATGCTAGAAAAATGACACGAGGTACTACGTACCTTATTGTGTATTTAGTGTTAATAATGTTCATGATTATTTCTCGGTAGACAGAGTGCTGTCATCCAACATGGTTGAAGGCTGCAATCGCCTGACAGTTGGGTTTGGTCCAAGCAATGATCCCATTTCAAAGGAACATACCGTATGAAATATTAAAACCAGTCAATCAAAGTGAAGCCTATTTTCATATATAAGAGGAGTTGTATAAGGAGGATACATAATATATCACTAGCATACCGATTATGGTCTATTGTGCTACTGTAATATAACGATGGAATCAGCGCGAGGTACTGTTTACCTCCCTTGCCAACCTACTCTGTGCCCTTATTCTCGGACCGTACAAGACTCACACCGAAGGGCCAAGCCAGCGGCTATACCACCCAGAAGGCTGGCTGCTGCGCCAATTTAAAACGATCTCGTGGTTTGTGCTCCTGAATACACTATTCCTATTGATCCCCTGGGCGGGTTTCATTCCTACACAGGGAGTCTGCGGCAAATATGCCTATTAATAATGCGCATGTTGCACATTTAAGCTAATGTGACAATGTCATCCCTGCATGCTTAGAGCTACTTGCGATTCTATGTTCCTAAGGCCCTAAGCAAAGTTCACTTCTGACTAAATCTGCAATAACAATATCACATTGATAATATTATCTGTTGCGAATATCGAGATCATCTGATATTATGCACGCGGTAATATTATGAATGTGGAAATATTAACATCTTCTAATATCTTCCATAGGGTTATATTCTCAATCGTAAAATATATATATTCTAAGAACTAGAATAAATCACTTAGTTCTTACTAAGCTATTTAATTCCTCTATTACTATTCGCGTGCACAACGTTCAGAGAAACTATTATCTGAGGAAGGCAGTGGCCCGCGATGAAGGCTTGCCAGCGGTTCGCGACGTGACACTTATCTTCCCAAAGCCAGACAAGGAAGGGATGTACCAATATACCTTCATAGACCCTTCGGTAAGGGGTTCGAGTATGATGAGAAGATTCTAATGGGTGACGATGTAATAATCTAACCCAGTTCGCATCCGCTCAGTTACACAAGCAGAAATCATAGTCGGTGTAGTGGGCAGAGCGTGACCGGCATTTTGAGAGTTGAGCTTTTGCGTTCAATAGCCAGGAAATCCCTGCATATATGATATAATAACTATCCGCGGGTCTCATTCGGAATGGATCTTATGTGATTAAGGCATTCGACTAATAGGTTCAAGGTTCAATAGTGGGAACGCGTGTGGTAGCACAACGCCGGTCATTTGATCGAATCTTGAAAAATTTTCATGACGCAGTGTTACACAACTCATTATATTGCAGGACCCGGATAATGTTGCAGCAAAGCCTGGGATGAGATTAAGTATGCAGACTAAATGCCACAGATACTTTCACAACCAAAACCTTGAGTGTGCATCATTTGCCTGGGATATGAATATAAATACCCGCGAGGAATTTTACCTTGCGTAAATAGATTTACAAACTCACCCAGCCCTGAACCTGAGCCCAGCGTCGCAGCACCATGAAGACCTCTCATATCTCTATAATGATGGTTCTTTCCATTACAGCTTTTGCGACATCCAATCCGTCGCTCGGTAATCAAGGCAAATCCGTCGACAGACTCAATATACTTGAAGCCCGGACACCTTGCAGTGGCAACCGGATGCACAGTGATAGATGCTCAGGTAAACGGTTAGGCCCACAGAACTCCTTCMACAATTGGTAAGATATATACATAATCTTCATTTCGATATATTGCACATCTAATAAGTGTCTAGTAAAAACCGAGGTGCGCATTGCTGTGCCAAAAATAAAGACGGAAGTGGTGGATTGGATGCATTTAAGGGACAGGGTCGCGAGGACTGTGGCTTCTGTTTTACAGGAAAGTGTAAAGGAGAATAATCAAGGTACGTATCTTTAGCCAGTCTTGGTTCGAGGTTAAGATCTGATCAGTCTGATAGAGGAGCCTAATCTGTTGTCTTGTATAATGACATTGCTGACAAGGACCGTGAATTCCGACGACCGAATAATCTGATTAGTCGGATGTGGTCAGAAGTGGGAAGCAACTATGACATAGAGAACCAAACTTGCTGTAATGCATCATTCTTAGATAATCACACTTTCCAGAATTACTTATAGGTTGTCAAACGTCAAGAAAATGGGGGGCTAGAGAAGTCATAGACATGAGGATCCCAAGGGACGACCTTCATCAATTCGCAGTGGAGTAAACGCATGCCTAATGGAGTGGTTTGTAACCCAGAATTCTTCTGTAAAGGGTATCATAACAAACATCTTGTCTGTTTTTAAGGGCAGCTAATCATTGACCTTGGTCTTCCATAGGCGCCCAGTATTGGTGGGATTTGAGGCATGTGAATCATGTGATCCCCAAGACCTAACTTTGATTCGCGACAGTGCCACTGGAATGTCACGTTCCGCCTGCTTAGGGAGTCGAACTGGCTACTTATGCCTCACATATCTGGGAAGCCCGGCCGTCAGCAGTTTTGACCTTTTCCACCCAGGAGACTGAGAAGGAGAAGCCATATTCTTTCCCACGAAGTAGAAGAGAACGAGTAGCTGTGGTGATGACCACTATCTATATACTACTCAGGCTCCCTGACTGAAGATTACTGACGGGAGGCACTTGACAAATATGTAGGCCTGTGTCAATGACCCATTGGCCAGTATTGTCCAACCATGAACCTTGGGCAGGCGGTCAGTCCAGAATGAGCTACCAGCCTTTATATAGTTATGTGGCCTGCCTCCCTGGGAATAGCAGCGTCCGCTGCTTATGGCCGCACGGGATGTCCTAATAACTCAGGTTTCTTCATGATCAGCCTAATCATGAGCATTAACCCTTACGGCCTTAACTACTTACGACGACATACAGGACTACCATAGACTTATTGCGAACTTTTTTCCTGGGATTAGAGAAGACTGATAATTAATTCTTTTACACTAGCTAGCTCTTGCATTCTTAAGTTCTTAAGATTCCTACCTCTTTAGGGCTAGAGGAATCCTCCTGAAACATATGGAAGAGATCTCTAGACAGTGCATCCAAACTACTATTATGCCCCATCCGTTCCTCACTGGTTGAATACTGGACTCCACATACACTCGCGAAGATTAATCAAAGCATATTAATTGCCACAGTATGGATCCAGTAGATAGCTGCATGATATTTACTGTGTAGTACACACCAAAACCAGTTAGCTTGGTTAAGTCCGTGTCCTATATTACTGCACCGGGGAAGGTGTGTCTTTATGCTTAAGCATATAAAGGTAGTAAAAATAGGAAGAGCAAACTCACTCACAAATTAGATAAAGCAGATAACATCCAGGATCTATAATGCCTTGGCGTAAAGGCCACCATGGTTGTACTCATTCATGTAGTTCTGTAGATACCAGAACATATTACACGACGCCTTGTTCCCAGAATACCTCAGTCATAGCCATTCAGCAAGGTCTAGCTGCAGATAAATAGGTCCTTCACTTCTGCAGATTCCAGTTGTCGCCCGCGGCGATAGCCATAGTATAGGCTAAGGCGCCAGCAGCAATCAAGGAGCCGGCAGTAAGGATGGATAGCTTCATTTGAGGAGTGTATTGTATTTAAGAGATAGAAAGGTAAAACACTGGTTCTTAAGGAGACTGGAGGATTCTGAAGTGGAAGGAAGTCTTCTGCAAGCAGCTTTGTTACTTTTCTCTTCTAGACCTCAGGTGTCTCTAAGACCAGCAAGCTTATACAAACCCTGGAAGCACGTGCAATAGTCAAGGTTAAGGAAAGTCAAAGATGCCAATACAGAATGCAGAAAAGAGGACATCAATGATATCTCATTGATATCAATGCAACTGTTGCATTGACTTACTTTAGTATTCACCTACTACTCAAGGTAGGAGACGCTCTCTTACTCAACTTCTCGACTCTCATCTCAGTGCCGTTTCCAGGGGATGCTTTTAGCAGGGTGGTCATTGTGCTCTAAATTCTACACCTAGTAATAACTGACAGACGGACTTGCGCTGCAAATGCCTACTCACAGCCTCTGAATATACTCTAGATAGGCAAGACCCGGAGGGTAGCATGAAGCTTGTTTAGCTTAAATGTTCATCTTCTAGATCTCTTCCACTCTTTATAGTATTGAGGGAAAGCATAGATTTTTCTATTTATTGCCAATAAAATATCAATATCCTGGCCTCTTTCTACTAATTATGCACATATACCCAGTTCAATAGACTCCAGATGCACATCCTTCCGCATCAGCTCTTGTGATGGTCTAAGCCCAGGCTATAATTACTTAGCCAGTCTCTCTTACCCCAGATAGCAGCGACAGATTAGTAAATATGTGAACTGTGGGCCAAAAAGAGACCTGCATTTTAGCTCAATTTTGGTGGCTTCAATGACTGCGGTTCGGGGGTAGATGATGTTCTTTAGATTGTTGATGGGTTTCCCTACTTCCCATGTGATGACCGGTGAGCGTATACTGTACTGAATTCCCTGGCCAATCTTGTGTAGATCCATCTATTTTTATATAATTTTACTATTGTGTGGATGGCGTGGTTGAAGAAATTCGTATGCGCCAGAGAATGTTTTATTTGATGTCGGCGGCCGTACAGAGACATTTGACGTAGAACTGTACATGTTCCACTATCCCCTGAACAGTCGATCACCAATGACCTTGCTGGACGGGTTCCCTTTCGATGCCTGGCGCGGCTTGCACTATGCTCACAAATTTTATAAAAATTGATACTAAGGGGAAGAAAGATGAAGCGAGAGTCTAAGTCGTTCTCTCGTTTTACCTACTTGCTGTAAACATGAGAGTATTCAAAACACTCAAACTTTGCATGCAAATTGGAACATATTCTTTAACATGTTAGTTAATTAAGCCTCTCTATTACTACCAAGTGCATCAATGTTGATGCCCCTGGGGGAATATAAGCACCATTAGCCCTAAGTTACAATGCTACTAGAAGAAATACACCATCAAAGGTGCTATTACCAGTTTGATGATAAGAAATTTGGGAGGTTGAAATCATGCGATGGTATGGCTGTTTTTCTTTCCCCTGCAGATTGTGCTCTGAATGAKACCTTAGGGCAGAATGAAAAGTTGTAGAATCAGGCGAAAGAGTTAACTAAGAGCTCCTGCAGGAGGGACGTTATCGCCTTCATATGCCTAGAGCCTGATCGACTCTCAGTAAACTACGTACTAGTGTAACAATAATTTTACAATTATTATTTGTAAAAACTGCAATATTACTGTTGAATTCGGATTTCGAATACCAGAAATAGATAGTCCTTTTACAGAATAGATGTCTCTCAAAATTACATTGTTTTGCTACCATTGACCACTTTTACCATCAGCCACACGAACTAAGGACATACAAAAATTGATATTTTATTGTAATGCTGGCTCTTCAGACGCTACTCAAACCTCCTGGGCTTATCGATTAGTGTGCCCTCCATACCTTGATGTTACGCCCCATATCGTGGCACCTAATGATATACATACTATCTAAGAACTTCCGGTTCCGCCGTACCCAGGCCCTTCATCATCTCCTAACAAACCATCGGTCTCCCCAGCATGGACTGCCTCATCCATAGCATCCCTCCGAGAACGCCAACAAAGCGCGTACCAAAACAAAACCCACTGTCCCACTGCATAAACCGCATCATCGACAACCGGCCATCCAATTATATGATACCAATACATCCAATCCACAGGTCTTCTCATCGGCATCATAGGAACAGGTTGCTGTACCCTAAGTACCCATAGTCCGGAAACCAAAGCAAATACTACAGCCTGATACGCCAGGCCTCTCAAACTCAAGACCGATGACTGCCCCCGTCTGTGGCGAAAGATCAGTCGGGACTGATCTATAAATCCCACGATGCGGAGCATGGCCGATAAAGGCAGGATGGTCATAACATGAGCGGAAAGAAAGAGTCCGATGATCCAGTTCCTCTCACCCGTTGGCGGCCTTTGTTTTCTCGTTTCCTCGGGAGTGGTGATTGCGTCGATGATCTCGGGCAAGATAGATATGCATAGGTATGAAATGTATATGGTTATTAGGATGAGTTTGCGGCATAAATTGATGTGCAGGTTGTGGATTGCTTGACTGAAGAGGACTAAAAATCCCATCCAAACTGCCAAAAACTGGCACAAGTTCAACCAGTCTCCGGTCGTGGGGGGTTCATGGATGAGGACATTTCCGCCGCTGTTTACCAGCAATGCGAATAGGATGGTAAAGTGTTCTGTTGCGCCGATTAGGTTGAAGAGAAGGTAGGCAGTGGAGATGCCGTGCGTGGATTTTTGAAGTTGGATGCACTGGATCTGTGGGTAGAAGGAGGACGTGGTCAGGATGATGAGGACTCTGGCTGAATTAGACTGAATACTTTAATAGGTATACACAGGTATTTCGGGGAAGGGGCGCTGATGGAGAAGTCTAAGGAGACTAGTGCACGCACATCCTTATCCAGTTAGGAAGTGTTGGTAGAGTCATTCTTTGATACAAGGATCAATGCCAGAAGGACCAAACTTGACAGAGATGGAAGGCAGAGAGAGGGTAACATGTGCGGAGATATTATTAAATGAACTGTGGAAGATACATAGTACTATTAAAAGATTGCGGCCTATTGTGGAGAATCTAAATAAGTACACATGGACTTATCGTATGGATAACCAGAATGATAGCTTATGCAGGTCCTAGCGCCTATGTCTCAGCTGAGCCTTCAAGTCCCATTGCTTATCATGCCAATAAGCTGCTTCCCTACTACTCAGTGTAGAAGCCGAACCCCACATTACGCCCAATAAGCCCATTGCATGACTCAAATCACCGCATATATACCCCTATCACAGAATTAAGGCCCCCAATATCGCTATGAATGATGCCAGAGNCTCATGATTTGGTACCATTCTGGTTCATCCTGGTACCATATTCGGGCTAGTGATTGGTTGCTCCACACAGTACGCCCAATAAGCCCATTGCATGACTCTATCACCGCATATGTACCGCTGTCACAGAATTAAGGCCCCCAATATCGCTATGAAGGATGCCAGAGCCTCATGATTTGGTACCATTCGGGTTCATCCTGGTACCATATTCGGGCTCGTGATTGGTTGCTTGTAAGTACACTTGTTTCTGAACGGCACATAGGATGAGGCATTTTGCACATGATAGATGACTGGAGGGCTGTGGAAGTATTAAAGCGACTCACAGTATGGAAGGGAAGTGAAAGGTGCCAGCAAAAACAGCCCTGATAATGGCGCATCTACTCTTCTTTACGGTCTTAAATCTAATACTGTCTCTTCTATCATCTACTGTCACAGGAGCAGCTGTCCCTGTTACGCGATCCACAGCCAATTCGAGAAATATAGACTTTGATGCTGCTGAATGGCATCCGTCAATAGCAAAACGAGATGATGCCCCGAAAGTCCCTTTACGAATCCTCCCTCTCGGCGCATCAATCACCTGGGGATACCTATCTTCAACTGGAAATGGATATCGCAAGCCTCTACGTGACAAACTCCGCTTCGAAGGCTGGGAAGTCGACATGGTCGGCAGTAAATCCAATGGTGACATGATAGACAATGTATGCATCTCTCCCTCATCCACATCCTTTCCCCCTCCCCCAACAGCAGATAGACAGACCAATTAACATATACACATGGGGAAAAATAAATAGGACGTAGAAGCCCACAGCGGCGACGTGATATCGCAAGTCCAAACAGCCGCCACAAACTCCCTCGCCTACAAACCGAACGTCGTGCTCATAAACGCCGGCACCAATGACTGCGACTACAACGTCGACCCAGCGAACGCGGGCGAGCGCATGCGATCCTTAATCGAAACCCTAATCAATGCCCCCGATATGGCCAACACGTTAATCGTCCTGTCAACCCTGATTCCCTCCGGTTCCACATCCCTCGAAGCCAACAGGCCCTCTGTCAATGCACAATTCCGAGCACTGGTCGCTGACATGCAAGCGGGGCAGAATATCTCCATCGTTCTGGCAGATATGGATCCCCCGGCCCCGAGTCCCGGAAATAACTGGATCAAGTACCCCGATAACTACGCCGATGACAAGCACCCCAATGACTACGGGTACTCCCAGATGGCGGATATCTGGTATAATGCGATTTATGACGCCGCGGAAGCGAGGCTCATCGTCAAGCCTGCGGACCTCAGCATCTCGACCACGGGGACCTGCGACAAAGAGTACGGGAGCGGAGTCTACGCGGGCGGGTTCACGCAACAAGGAAGTGGTGAAGATGATGGGATCTATCGACACGACAGCGAGTATAGCGGGGCATTGTTTAGTGTTCGCGCCGGAAAGGGTGCACTTGATCCATACAGAGATGATGACGAGCTGTTCTTTTTCTTTGGGAGGCTTTATACGAGGGAGTATGATGACTTGATCATCTTCCAGAAAGATAATGAATCCGGGGCGGTAACGTTTGTTTCTTACACGAATAATGTTCACACTGAGGAGAAGGAGTTTACGAAGGGGGATTCATTCTCGACGCATAATAATTGTAACCCTGGAGGTGTGCATTTTATTGATGTGAATGGTGAGCACTGGGTCTGTCCGCTGAGGAAATAGCTGGGACTGATTTTAGGTGACAATTTATAGGTGACGGACTTGACGATTACATCTGCATTGCCTTGGATGGGACTACCTACGCAAGCATTAACAATGGAGACGGTGATGCTGGGAGTAACAAGCCTCCATCCTTCACGGATATCGGATTATGGAAGAGTCCAGAAGGACACGATCAGGCGCATGTACGACTTGCTGATATCGACGGCGATGGTCGAGCCGACTATTGTGTTTTGGCTGATAACGGCGACATCACATGCTGGCGAAACGGATGGATAGAAGACGTCCCAGCATACTGGCAGCCGCTGGGCAAGCGCTTCACCGGAAAAGGCATGGGTGACCTCCGCGGCGTGCGATTCGAAGATATAAACGGCGATGGGCGCGACGACTGGATGTGGGTTGATGATGATGGTGCTACAACAACATACACAAACTCCCGGAGCTGCATTAAAGGAGAGGCTGGTGACGGATTAAACGTTGTTTGGCGCCAGGGGTTCTACCAAGATGCTAATTCAGGCCCATCACATCCCGGGATGGGAGGGTTATTCGGTACATCCGGATTACGGGATCAGATTTACTTTGCTAGAATTTATGGTGAGGTGGCGGATTTTGGAGAGCTCGGGAGACAGGACTATGTGTTCATCGAGAAGGATACCTCTGACGAGAATCTTGGGCCGATGTATTACATTCATGTGTGGAAGAGCAAAGGGGCGGGAGGGGCTAAGATCAAAGGTATGTGTGTGTGTGTGTGAGAGTGTGTCAGAAGGAGGTTCTTATAGAAAAGGTTTAATTGCTAATTGTTGCAGCCGACGGAGACAGGTATTGCAATATGGTGGGCCACGACAACGGTATGATGGATTACGTTTGGATCCATTCAACCGGCCATATGCGCCTCTATCCGAATAGAGGCCTGGTTGAAGTACCCACTGACGGGTCGAGCTTCTGGGGAGGTAATGAGATTATCTTCGACCCAACCCAGGAGCAAATTGGCATCAAACTTGACCGGCGCGATCTGCATCTCGCAGACTGGGATGGCGACGGAGCCTGCGATATAATTTGGACAGACCCCAACAATCAGAACAAGGTTCAAGTTTGGCGGAACATGATCAAAGAAACTGGGCAGTTTGACTGGGAGTACAATATTAATGCTGCAGATCAGCTATACTGCCCCGAGCACCGAGGCCTTGGTTTCTTTGACCGTCCTGTCCATTTTGCTGATGTTTCTGGTAACGGCAAGGCCGATTACCTGTGCGTTGAGAAGGACGGCCGCACCTGGGGTTGGGTTAATGGGGACGATGGATGGGAGTATATTGATCAATTCAAGTACTCCGAGCAGAAGGACAGGGCGAATCTACACTGGGCAGACGTGAACGGCGACGGAAAGGCAGATATGATCTGGACAGACAAGTTCTCAGGAGACGGGTCGGTCTGGTATAACCTTGGCCGACGTGATATCAAGGGATCCCGATACGAATGGGGACCGCAAGGTCCCAAGTACCGAGGTGCAGTTGAAGGCTCATGCACTTATTTCCCTGACCTAAACGGTGACGGCCGTGCAGACATGCATAGCATTTGGAATTCCATCAACAACACAGCGCAGACATGGTACAACGAATGTGCCACCAAAGATCACACCGGCGATGACGGCCCGATAACTGACCCCAATCTACCTGTATCTCCTGAAAACGGCTTCATCGACGTCACCCCTCATTATCAAGATGACAGCGGCTGCACTAGGGCCGAGGTGCAGACGATCCTTGAAGAAATGCAATATGCGGCTTATATCGCGTCGGATGTTGGGTTATATGGCGGATACTATTCATATAGGGACCTCTTCTTCGCCAAATCACTCAACGACGACTCGGTCTGGATTCAGAATGTAAGGAACACGTTCGACCGGATGTTGTACATGGTTGCTGGGCACCACGATAGCGATGATGGAAAGTTCACGATAACTTGCAAAAATCTTCCGGGATGTCGGGACGGGAGAGGCTGGCTTGCCATGATGAACTCTAACAATCGACTTAATTTCTGCCCAAAGTTCTTCACAGGTGACATCCTTAAGAGTACCAAGTCAGTTCTGGCGAAGTGCGACTCAATTAACCTCCAGGATGCCCATCTCACTCGAGCCGCGGCGATTTTGCACGAAACAACGCATACAAATTGGGTTATGGAGATTGTCAATGGGGAGAATGGGTAGGTTTCATATATTCTTTCTCATCCCCAGACCGATACTGATTCTTTTACCTTAGGAAATGCCGCGATTATGTCTATAAATGGAAAGGAGCTCGAGATCTTGCCGCAGGGACCCTGAATCGACACTGTACCTACTCTGGCCGAAAGGCTGAAGAAAATGCCAATAAGCTCCGTATAGCCGGCGATGCTAACTGGCAACGCAGATTGCTTTGTCCAGACCCAAATAACCCGGGGCAAGAAGGCATTTGTGACAGCAAGTTGTCCGCCTACAATGCGGATTCATGGACTCTTGTCGTAGTTGGCGGGTACTATACACAAAAATGCGGCCGAGAGATTCCCCTTCCTGAGGACTCTTCTTCTTCTTCAGCGGATGGCTCCAGCTGTCCGGCCTACGATGATTCTTCTTATGATTCTGACCCTTTGTACGGGATCAATGATTACGCTCACTTCGGTGACTCCTACGCCGCTGGGATGGGTACAGGAACCACATCCGGCGACAGTTGCCGCGTGGGAAGTAACAGCTACGGCGAGCTCGTCCAGGAGTGGTTTGATAATGAGGACTTCAATTATACTAACTTTGCATGCTCCGGGGATACAACGGTTGAACTGAATAAGAAGATCGACCAGTGGCTAGGACAGAACCCCACGGGGACTACCATGGCAACCCTGACAATTGGTGGGAACGATGTGTTCTTCAGCGATCTGGTTTCCAACTGCGTGCTAACGATGTGGTGGTACTCACTTGAGCAATACCGCCAGTGGTGTCTGGAGACTGAAGAGAAAGCCCGCAACCTGATGCAGGATACAGGATCTGATGGACTCGGTGCGAAACTTAGGGCTGCATATGAAAAGATCTTGGATGGATCTGGCTCTACCGTATATATTCCCTCCCTTTCCACAATTACCTTATTTATTCCCTCTCGTGCTCTTCTTCATCGTACTGACTTTTACTTCAAACAGTCGTTCAACCTTTACGTCCCTGGCTACGTCACCTTCTTCAACGAAGACACCCCAGATTGCGACTCAACAACGTTCTGGTATGAAAGCCCACACTACGACCCCCAGCAATCCGGCAATTATGTGTGGCTCACGACCGACATACGTAAAGAACTCAACGACCTCGTCCGCATGCTCAACTCCCTAATCCAATCCACCATCTCGGACATCAACACCGCCCGAAACAGCCAACAGATCCATTACATCGACATGGACTCGCGCTTTGATGGCCACCGTTGGTGTGAACCCGGAACCCAAGAACCAGACCCCGATAACCCAAGCACTTACTTCTTCCTATCCGCATGGCCCGATATCGCGATTGACGGGGACACGGCGGCCGAGAGTACGAATGCTACCGAGACAGATGAAATAACAGCGCTTATGAACGCCGGATCTATCCAACTGCCCGATGCGGATACGTGCCAGGCTGCTTTGGGTTCTGGCCCAGACCCCTATGCAGCTTTCATGTGTGACGTTGCTATCCACGTCAAGGGGAACTCGTCGAGTTTGATTGCTCAGAGTTTGGATCGAGCGAATCAAGCGATTGCGAATCAGGACTATAGTAGCCAGGATATCTCTTGGTGGTTGCCTACTAGGCAGATTAAAACGTTTCATCCTAGGAGTCCTGGGATGATGTTTTATGCGGGGGCTGCGGTGGGTGGGATGTTGAGTGATTGGGGGTTTGATTAGTATGAGCATGTAGACATCGTTTAGCAGTTAAATGGACGGCGAGAGCTAGAGGATATATGTTAGTGAAGTACATTTTGGTGAGAGGATGGGGAGAGGGTTTGGTAGGTAAACCAGTTCTTTTATCTGCGGGTCATAATAGATTGGTATATATTCATATATTGTTAGCAACAGCTGATCTCTAAACTGCCTCCTAAACTAGGGCTATTCTAATAGACAATTCAGAGCTCGTGACAGTACATGAGTCTACATCAGGTGGAACTTCATCGTCAATCATTAAACATGATGGATCTCATGAGCAGCACGGGAATCTCTATTTGTTCCAGACGGCGTGCTGTCACCGGAGGACGCCCTGGCTCCCTTTTCCCTAACATGGATCTCATCCATATGAGATGACTAAATAGCCCGATCAGCCGCATCATGCGTGGCATACCACTCAGGAAGATCAGCAAGAAGAACGTTTTCAATCTGATGGCCCTGTTCAACATTTCCTTTGCGATCTGTTTGAGATCCAAATTCATGTCAAGCAACAAAAGTAGCATCACCACAGAGGAATTTTCTCACCCTGCATACGCAGTGTTATGTGGGACATCTTGTCTGTCTATTGACGTGGTGAGCGACTCGACTGCAATCTTTTGAGTTTATGGTGGAGGTCAGTGCGGTTCCAACTCACCGCTACACAGCAATCTTCGCAAGAGTGATTCGAATGACCTCATGCTGTGGGATTTACCTGGGTTGAATCTATACATCAAACTTAATCAAGTTGCGTTTAGGTGCCGCCACTGCGAGGATCAGCGCCGCCAGTGGACCCGGATATCCCAAGAGCCATAGCAATCTTTACCAGTTTATTTACCCGACCTTTTATTCGTGTTTCTCCGCATGAAGCACTCCAGGGTGCAAAGTTGGGAATTGATGAGTATCACATATAACACCCGGAGGTGGTTGCCTGTGATAGCTGGCGGGAGTTTGTATAGGAAGGCTCCGTCATCGAGGGTTGGAATATGTTTGAACTGGAGCTTTGAGTTGAAGACTACCCGTTCGGTGAGAGGACTCGGTGACCGCTATCCTGGAAGGCTACATCGTAGGAGTCCGTTAATAGGAGATGTTGCAAGTTTCCTTTCACAAATTAAGCAGACCATACCAGGTCAAGGACCCCAGGGATCCCGTCCTTCAGTCTGTGATAGAGTTGAACAATGAATCTTCCGAGTTCGTCCAAGTTGGCAAGCATTTAATTGATGTGTTCCCCGTGCTTAACCATTTGCCAGGGTTTATGGCTCCATGGAAAGCCAAGGCCGAGAAGCACTACATGGCAAAATACAAGCTACGTGATGAGATCTTCCGGCGGGGACTTAGCTCCTGTGCATGGAACATTTCAAAGCACCTCAAGAAGATCGTTGAGTGAAACCAGCTGGATATGCCCCTGGATGAATTGGCCTTTGAGCTCGGAACAATGATTGACGCTGCGCTGGATGGCACGACAGACAAAAATGGGAAGGCCATGTATTGATGCAAGTCTAGAAGGGCCGGAAATATTAGGTAGGTAGCTAGTGACGCATCCACCATCGAAACTCCGAAAAAGTATAGTGAGGCTTAGTGCATGAGTTTGAAACGAGGGCAAAGTGAAAAGAGCGACTTTGTTTGATCCGGGTCACCATAAGCCACCTTTTATCCTGATTGCCAAGTGCTGCGCCTGTTCTGCGCCTCCATACGATGGATTTTAATTGGTCGATATGCTGACACAAGGACTTGTAAATGAGTAGGAGCAACAGTGTTGTAGCAGTCGGATTGCGTCTCTAGATTTCTTGATATGTGATCATCCATGTCTCGAGCATATTACCTTGCCGATAGTGACGTGTAGGTATAGCCCGAGACTGCAATTCAGACCACGATTTTTTGTAGAGATGTAGATATTCCTTGACTGGTTTCAGTCTCACGCATGAAGGCTCCAGCAAGCACAACAGCCAGCGAAAGGCCATCCAGCTTGTTTACGATGGCGCTAATATCTATAAGGTTCGAGTTCTCTAGGCTATAACGGAGCCAGAAGGCAGTCGGCATTCGCAAACACCGTGCAACTTACAGTTTCATACCATTCGCCTTCTGCTTCCTTGTCACGACGGCTGCCTTACAGTTCAGGCCTGCGGGCCATCGCTAAGGGAGCGACGTTCTGGACCAAAGGATCAGCCACAAATGTTGGCGGTATCATGGCGGCTACGTGTAGCCGCCCGGATGTGCCTACAGTACCGATAAGATATGGCAGAGACTCGCGCATCCCTAAATTCAAGTCATCTATACTTAGCAGCGAGGGAAGAATGCTAGTGATTATAGAGACTGCCTGTATAGCCGACACTAACTCGAGGGTCTCTACTATGGGCAACTCGGCATTTGGCCTTGCCAGTAAGCTCAATTCTATATCTGCTGATAGAGAATACATCTTCAACTGCATATAACAGACAGCAGGACCAACCTTAATAGAAGAACTAGATATCAAATGACTACATGTTACTTAAATTGCCTAGATCAAACACATACGACCATAGGGTGTGGAAAACAGGGCTTCCCGTCCGCTCAGCCGTACTTAAGCCACACGCCGGCCGGTTAGTAGTTGGGTGGGTGACCACCAGCGAATCCCGGCTGTTGTATGTTTTTTTTCCCTTTTTTTTGTCTCTTTATGTCTTTGATCTGAGAATGAATTGTTCACTCAGTTGCCCTACCAATATCTCTCTAACGGAAGCCGCAATTCTCTCGCATCAGCCCTGGAGAGTGACTGTGTCCGGGCTTGCCGGGAGTTCGAACGAATGCGCCCCTCGCAACCAATAGCTGGGCCACCGACTGATGTCCGTTCAGGCGCCAAGTTCAATACCGGCCATCGGTCTAGAGGCGGGGGAGGAAAGAGCTATACTGGGTGCCAGGTGCAGGACACGTCGACCTCTATGATCGCGTGGGTCTCATCCCATTCGACAAGCTTGCCCATTTCTTCCGGAAGAGCCTTTAGGAAATGGGAGACGGAACCAGCGCGAACTAAGAGGCCCCTTGACCTACACTATAGCCCTCGGTGTCAATCTTAAGTTTTGCATCGGAGGTTTGTTGGATAATAACGACGTGATCAGTTGCATGTTTCTAGGTATCGAGCCACGCCAATTTTGTACCATTCATATCTACATTTCTTGATATATATCCAGGAAACCTATTTTTAGCATTCCAGTATTTTTAACACCTTAAGTGATATGCCCAATCTCAAACCTCAATGCGATGGAAGGCCTGGGAGTACTGCTGTAGAGAGATACTGGCGAAGAGATATGCACACATTTGCTTAGATTACAGCCAAGTCTGTATATTTTTAAACTATAACGGACATCGCATCCACTCAATAGTGGATACCTGGAGTACCTTCTCTCAGAGGGCCAAGTTATCTACATTAAATCTTTGATTGAAGGCACCAGGTCTGACGACAGAGCTGTTTAGTTCTTGAAAGACTATTATGAAGATGTAAATCCATAACCTTCTTCTGGAACTATGTCGGTTATATACATTGGCCGGGAAAGCCAAGACTGTCACGGTCTTTACTATGTCACTTATCGGGGAAGATAGTAGACTATTAAATATTCCAAGTGAATGTTGACATCCCGTCAAAGAAGAATTTAGTCACAGTGAGTTAATCACTTCACCATCCATCCTGCCAAGCATTAATACCTGGAGGAAGCCAAGGCTGCGATGGTCGCTTAATTTGCAGAGTGCTTAGATTCCCCCAGGACACTAATGCCCATACGGCGTCAAGTCACTGCTACGCTACAACTGGCGTCCGACAATGCATAGGTAAAGAATCAGAGTTCAATGTTTGGATATTCTATTGCTCCCCCATCATTTTTCGGTTAAGAATCCCGAATCCCTTGTACCTAGTTTGTCTGCCTGCATTACTATGTTGTCTGCTACCAAGAAGGAATGATTTTCCTAGTTTCTAGGCCTCGGTACAGGCTTTTTCCCAGTTAGGTATGGTCTTCACTGTATCTTTGAGCCAATATAAAGGCAACACAACTATTTTACATTTTCTCCTAGCATCAAATCCACTAGACGGCTCTCACAGACCTGGTCAGCATTTCATAACCTACTAGCTATACAAAACATTTAGAACCGAGAAGATGCGTACTGCTGCAGCTAGAAGACTGCTGAGGATAAAAGGCCAATATAGACCACGATAGACGAAAATCAGCTCCGCGCAAAAGACTGCCGAGGAAGGAAGACTTGTTTTACAATGTGACCTCCTTTTTCAGAGTACTGATTGATTTAGTCGGTGGATCCGCAGCGAGAATTTTTATACCTTTAACTCGTCCAATGTATTGTACTATTCCAAGAAAGCCCCTGTAATAACAAAGCTCATCGTATCAGCTTCTTATTGATTTGCTATTCACAGTATTTGCATGTATACCATCACGCTCTCTCAACGTGTTACATGAAATCTCCCCATAAAACCAGACTGCATCACTCTTCTTCATACAGATTCAAGGTGCTCCTCCTTTTCGGGCTTCTCCAAGATCGAAACGGGGTCAGGAGAGAGGTGGCCATAAAGATCGCGAACGACTGCATCCTTGCGCCCGAATAAATATCGCCGAATCCACCACGGCAAAACTTCTGTCAACTGATATTTGGCATGAGCACGGGTCGAGATGCTGAAAACACGGTCGAGTTCCTCCAGAGAGCGCTGCTTTGTCTCTGGTAAGAAGAAGAAGATGAGGAGCAAAGCAATAATATTCAATCCTGCGTAGAAACCAAAAGCTCCTTGTGGCTTGAAGTCACGCAGCATGTACGGAAACGTCAGAGACAGCACGGCTGCCCAGAAATTGTTGGTCGCCACAGCCCATGCCATGCCAATCTCGCGGTGAGTCAGAGGGAAGACCTCGGCTGAGTAGGTGAAAGGGACGGGACCTTCCCCGGGGGAGTAGAAGATATTGAACAGGTAAATGAACAGGGCGATCAGACCTAGATGGGCGCTACTACTCGCGGGAATCCAGAAACAGAATCCGGCAGCGAGCAGGGTCCAGCACATATTGGGGAAGGTGGCGAGCAAGAGCCAACGACGACCAAACGTGTCGATGGTCCAGACGGCCGGCCAGGCGAAGAGGAAGTTCACCAAGCCAAAGCCGAAGGAAGCTAACAGGGCCTGGATATTAGTGGCGCCGGCTTGCTCAAAGATGGTGGATGAGTAGAACGCGATGATATTAACTGTTTGCATTATGAGCCATGGTCATGACTTGCCACTAAATGGGGGTCTATCGAGAGCATTCACGTACTTCCGCACATTTGCTGCGCAATCATGACAATGCCAGAAGCCTGCGTAGCCCGGCGAATTCGGGGGACCGTGAATAATTCCAGGGCTCGTGCAAGGATATTGCCGCCCTTTGTAAATTCAGATTCCCGGAGGAGCCGAGCTTCCATTTTGATTTGCGCATGGATGTAGTAGAGATCGCGAGATGCTTGCAATGGACTGTTTCTCAGTCGGAGCAAAGATTTATACGCCTTGCGTGGGTTTTCCTTTGACAACAGCCAACGGGGAGATTCAGGGCAGAACCAAATTCCCAACAGGAGAGGAACAGCGGGAATGAAAGCTGAACCAAGCTGTAGCCTCCAGGCAATGTGACCGGTGTTAACCACAGCAAGGTTAGCACACGTTCCGAGGAAGATACCAAATGCAGTCCCTGGATAAAATATGTTAACCCAGAAGAGGACCCTAAGCAAAAGAATGATCCAGAGAAAAGTGAACACCTACAGACTTGCCAGGACATGACCAAGCCTCCACGGATGCTAGTGGGTACGTTCTCTGCAGAAAAAACAGGGACAGTGACCTCCTTCAAGCCCATACCAATTCCCAACAGTATACGACAGCCCAGGAGTTGGTGCCAGTTCTGAGTAAATGCGCACGCTATGGGGGCAACCAAACTGAACACGGCAGCAATTGCAATGACAGCCTTGCGGCCCAGCCAGTGGTTGAGAGGGTCGGATATCCAGCCAGCACTGCGAATTCAATGTTAGATCGGATATTCTTCAGGCCAAAACGCGTTCAAGCCATCTCAGGACGGAAACTCACAAGAGCGCGATGGTAATGTAAGGCATGGCGTTGATCACTCCCACGATCCACTGATTACGAGTGCACTCTGCTTGAGTCAAGCAGCCATCTTGAGGAATGCCGAACTGCTGCGCGAAGGTGAGGTTGGCACCGTTAGAACCTAAAACTGCGGTTGAGCACGCCGGTAGCAAGAGGCACTGGAGATACCCGTACCTGTTTGATCCCATCCTTGGATGGCTGCGGCAATTGAATTGAGCACAACCGTATAATACAGAGTCCAGGGGTGCTTCCAGCGATGGGTCACTTCCTCACGTAGGAACTGACGCTCCTCGGGGGTAAGCTCCTCGATATTGTCGAATTCCCCTGGTCTCTGGGCGGCCAATGCGCCCTTCTTCAGCTCGGGAAGGATGTCATTCAAGTCATACAATTGAGCATACTCCTCCACTTCTCGAAGCAGTCTGTCCTTTGGGATCCGAGCCAAGGGGTTTTCGAGGCTGGAATATGTTAAAATGGGAGCTTACTACAGCAGATGACAAAGGAAAATGCAAAGGGGGTTGGAAGAATACTCATCGAGGACCCGCTCGGTTGCCTGGCCGGTTTGCTTATATTCATCTACCCTAGAAGAATAATCGTCAGCTAAATCACGAGTATAAGCTCAGAAACAATATATACATTTTGGTTGAGAGCCCGAACCCAGGAAAGCGGAAGGTTGAGCTCAGATTCTTGAAGGTGAGCTTCAGATGGTGAGGTTTGTGTCCTGTCCGTCAGCTGTTGTTGTGATTGAGGGAACAGGGCATCAATCTAGAAGTATATATATTACGCGTGCTATCTGGGGTCAGCGGGATTCATCCATGTGCGGGGTGTTAATTATGAGTTATTTTCTATCTTCCCTCAATTTCTATTTATCATAACATTATTTTTTTCTTTTTACTTTCGCTCAGCTTCTATTCCCCTTACTTCTATCACATCTACTCGTTGCCACGGGCCAGGTATTCCTCCACAAACCCCCGCACACACAGCAAATGGATGGGGAAGAGGACCCCATGATGGGCGAACACGAAGTCTACGGGGACTAAAATGCTAATATGATACCATTCGGCCTGGGCGCTGCTGAGATGCGCTAGCGAACTCAAAACCCCACGAAGACCCTATCCCACTATAAACTCTTGATTGGCACGTTCAGCTTTTTTAGACTGTTCGAGCCAGTTAGTGCAACGGAGAATGGGCCCAACATAAAATTGTACTATGATTGGTAAACTATACTGGTACGTAGGCAAGGTTACCGCGGGAAGTCAACATAGCCTTAGCTGTCAGAACTCCGCGGATTTTTCACCCTGAAATCTGGTCGACTGCTGTGAGCAGAATCTCATTGGATACTTGCCCAATGATAGTGGTGCCCGTCCCAACTTCCTTTTATCTTGGGTGTACTCTCTATAACCAGGTAAAAGCCCAAACAGAAAACAGGTGGGAAAACAACAACTGATTCGTTTCCCCTCCCTCCCTCCCACCCAATGGCGAAAGAAGGGCAAAATGTAGAGAGAAAAAGAAACAGAAAGAGAACGCAAAGGAGACACTCTTCCATGCTGGTCTCCCTTTGGACAAATTTTCCCGCAAGCTCCAGATTTATACTTTAGAGGTTTCATCCACCTTCCCGGCTTGAGTAGATGCCGGGCACACACATGCCGACTTCGGTCCAGTTGGGTCGGCGTTTGCTAGTTTCAAGCCTCGTACTCTTCTCGAGTCCGAGGACCCGTCTTACCCCACAAGCTGGACCGCACACTTTAGTATTGTACTAGATGTTTTACTAGCAGTCTTTATTAGCAAGAAGATAGATCAAGCCGTTCCGGGGCTACAGGGTCGCTCTTAACATTCCTCGAATAGAAAGTTCTGCGCTCTTCAATTACCGCATTGGGCAATGTAAACGCTCAGTCAGAATCTTTGATTCATGCTGTTTTTGGTCAGGTGATGTACGATCATTGCCAGACGAACCTGGTATGGAAGCGATAGCATCCGGACCGAACCAGGTGGCAGTAGCAGTTCATTGCTGATAATTCTGCACAGTGATATCATGTTTTGGGATTTAAGGCAATATGTCAATTCAACGGGTTGTGGTATAAACAGTCGTAACACTGTTCTATATAAACGCCAACTGTGACAGGAGCCGCCTTTCCTCACTCAGTGATAAAGAAAGGCATGCTATGGCATTCGCGCTGATACTCACGGTTGCTTTGGCCTACCTCTGCGCCAGACCATTCATTGTCTATTTCTATGACGCCAAAGGCTTACGGAAGTACCCCAACCTGAATCCTCTATCCGGCATAACTAGCCTTGCCTATGTCTGGGAGCATTCGAACAATTTCCGGACGAGACGCCTCTACCTTAAGCATCGAAAACATTCCGTGAATCGTGTAGGACCAAACGTTCTCTCCTTTGCTAACGTAGGAGCTATCAAAGATATCTACGGCCATGGTACTCCCTGCCGCAAGGACGACATCTACACCCTTACTGTAGGGAGCCACGCTCATATCCTCACTTACCATCCTGCTTTGTCTATGTTAGTAGTCTGTGCAGGAGTCTCAGTGGGATGGTGCCTGCACGTACCTGTTCTTCGCCGTTTCCCCGGTTTTCTTAGGCTGTCCATTTCTTTATACTTGAGAACCAAATAGCACGAATCTATGATCGCACACCTTTAACCTTTACTGGGCTCCAGGAGGTTACCTTGGCATCGGTGGCGAGCACAGGAGAAGAAAGGGAGAAGAAAGAGAGAAGAAGAGATGAGAAGAGATGAGAAGAGATGAGAAGAGATGAGAGTGCAGAATTATTCTAACAGTACTGCCGATTGCAGTTGCCACCAGAGGGTCGTTTCTGCAGAATAGCTCCAAAAGAGGAGGTTATGTTAGACTGATGTGTCCATGGAACGGGTCAGCCAGATGGGACCTTGAAGGGTCTCTAGGCCAGGACAGAATGGTGGTCTGAAAGGATACTAGGGCCAAATGAACAGGAGTACCAGGCTCTCAGATGCAGTATAGGCTACCAACACTGCCAGTGCCACAGTGGCTCACAATGAGTTCCCCGCTAACCCAATATGAGCCATCGATCTGGAGGCGGTGGGGAGGATAACGGAGGCATGGTAAACGAGTTGCGAACCAAAAACCCCAGTAACCCGCCAAGATGTGTCGGGACTGAGGGCCGATGATCGGACAAAGGCCGAAGTGACTTGTGGCTTGCTGGCTAGTAAGGATGAATTCCCCCTCCATCTGCACCGTGCCGCATTCTTATTAGGAGAATATTTTAGCACATTAGTGTCAGGATTATCCCTTATGCTCGTATTAATAATAATGATTTCCCGGGGTGATGGCTCTCAGTCTCCTCCGGCAGCAGTCGTTGCCCAGACATGCGATGGCAGCACGTAGTGAGCAATCTGATATTCTCACGCGACATGGCGGGAAAGCTATTGAGTAGTCTTCCGCTTTTGTCAAAAATGTACATCCTACCATTGCCCTGGATAACCATCCATGCCCACAGGGACGGTGTGACCCAACTTTCCTTGCTCTATTGAGGTTCTGGTAGAACCACAGATATACGGAGTAGACAGGTAGCATTTCGGCCCATCGACAATCAACACAGTTCGGCCTCCACTCCACCAGAATGTTTTTGTGGGCTGTGGCGCGTGGCTGGCTGACTCGCGTGATAAGACCGGGTCGGCTCGCCGTCGGCTATGCTGGCATCTTTACTCTTGGGCATCCATTGCGCCAGCTGCAATGATTTCTACCTTACAAGTGTAAAGCGTGGCTCACATGCCATATCATCCTCACCGAAGCCAGATTCGGTGAAGCTCTAGTGCCAGGTCCACGTATAGGGCGTAGCTCACTCCACTAATGATATCACAGCCACCGTCAACCAATCCCATTTGACGTGCTAATGCTGAGCGTCTTGGTTCAGGATAGTTGCCTTTGTTATTGATCAAGATTAGTTACTGTATACTCTGATCATTAAACGCTGTGGAGATATCCATACTAATAAGTGAACGCAGTCCAGTACAGGTCTATTTACCATTTAATACAGCTCACACTCCGAAATTAGTTTGAAAAACCTCGTCAACAGTCAATATATGTGGGGTGAATCCCCGTCAAAGCAGCGCTAGCGGGTTCCCTACATATTCACTGCTTTCGTTTCAGTTCTTCGTGCCCTTGATAACTCATTTTTCCAATTGCTTAATCTTCTATTCTAATTGAAACTCGAGGGTCACGACCTCGAGTACTTTTCTCAAAGCCTTGTTGCAACATTCCTCCGCCTCAATCTGATATTCTTCCAGAGCTGTATTTCTTTCATCCATCTCGGAAACCCTCGCTTTTGATGGCTGCGCATCCTCAGTAGCTTTTGCTGGATTAGTAGCCGCCATCCCTTACTTGTTCAGCATTGATTTTGTCCTTTGCAATGTCTCAAGCTCACTTTGCCTGCTAGCAGATATGTGTTTCTCGTTGTCAAGCTCATTCTGAATGCGGCTTATGTCTTGTGAATGGTGGCTCTGGATCTCGAACCGAAGACTCGCCCCACGGAATTTTGTTTGGCTTCCATCAGATCAGCAGTTAACTCTAATTTTGTCAGATAATCAGGGGCACAATGATCCGCAGATGTCATTTTGGCAATTATCCTCTAGTCTCTAATGTAATCTTGTCAGGACTTTCTCCTCAGGACTTTCTCCAGTCACACTACACCCGCATTATTTTGAAGATGGACTTGGCAAGCGTAGGCATTTCCCAACTGGAGCCCAAAAGCAAGCTTTTTTTTTTTATCATATGAGACTAGGACACCTCGAAATGATCTTGGAGCTGCATTAAATGCCGAGTCTAAATTCATTGCTCACATAGCCTCTGAATTTGGCCATTGAGCTCCTGGATATCATCCCAATGGGTCGCACTTTGACATTATGTTCAACGGTGTAGACCTTGCCGAAATTAAGACGAGACATCTCATCAAGCTTCTCATCAGGTCTTGCTGGTTCGACCTCCAAGGGTTCCTTGTTCATTCGTGGCTCATTAGCTTTGCAGGTTGGAACGGATCCCCGCATATATATAATGGCATGTTTTGCTGGGTCAATGCCTGGCTCGGCTACTCCTTGGCCACTGTAGGTGGTGATGGGCCTGAACAGAATAATTAGTTGGTAGGGTAGCTCTTTTACTAGCTTGACTTACAAACACCAGGCACTTTCACTCATCGCTCTAACAACCACCATGCGCCGAATACCACTGAAGATCTCCTCTCCAAATCTGCCTCGGGTGAATTGGCCCTGTGTGGATTCGCCTTGGCTGATAAAGTCTGAGATAACAGTTCCTTGTTGTCCTCTGCCTTCGTGCCAGAGGATTGCGAAGACCTGTATGAGTTGTCAGACAGTGCATATAGTACAGAAGGGGTTTGCAGAAAAGAGGATTATCTAAAGGCTCTGTATATAGTCCTTACCCTTCCCACAACAAAGAACTCGCCGGGAGATATCTGAACTTGGTAGCCTAGAGATTATTAGATGGTTCAATGTGGGCCATGGGTAATATATGTAACATACGCCAATCAAGAGAGAGTCCATACACCCCACATGATTCTCCGCGGATGCTGTAAGCCTTTCGATTTCGCAGGGTCTGAAGATCTGGCGTCACATTGGACGTAGTCGAGATTCGATGAATGCCTGCCATGAAGAGGGGGATGCCTGTGTAGCCAGGAAGTTGTTCCCTGCTGAAAATGAGTATTCGTGAGTCTGATGCGGATCCTGAACCGCAGAACAAGAACCTGAACAACTCGAACAGGTCTTTACTTTGATCCGGATTTAATGCATCGAGTCCGTCAATGATATACACCGTGTCTGGGATGTGGTAGAATAACTGGATGAAAACATCCTTCAAATCGTCAAAGTCGGGAATCACTCGCTTCTTGCCGAAAAAGCGGTTTAGCGCGTCTGCCACATCGTTGGGGTAGCCTCTGTCCTTTGCACGAAGATAGCCGCATAGTTGTTCGATGAGACTGGAGAGGATGTAGGATCCATTGAGCTCGTCCGGTCGGTCGCTCTCACAGTAGAAAAAGACCGTTGGAGCAGAGTGTTCTTTCGATCGAGATTTGGCAGCATCAATGGCTGCCGAACTGTGGCACGATTAGCCTTATTACCATGAGGAGAAAGAGCAAAGGGATACTGACGCTATCATCGTTTTACCCGAGTTGACTAAACAAGAGTGATGATTAGTGTTGACCGCCGTCAAGGAGCTCCAGGGGCACGCTCACTTTTCCCGGAGCACCACAGTCTCGAGAATTTCTTCTCTTCCAGCCATGCCTTGAAATCGGGATGATCCAAGAACCACTGCACTCTACCCAAGACTCGTTTGTGAGCAAGTCGCCGGTGAACGTTTTCATGCTCGTAGGCTGAAATGCGCCTGAATATCGCCTCGTCGAGATCACCTGTAACGAATGAGTATCTGTGATATGCAGAAAGTACTGGGTCCTGCTCACTCACCATGTTGCCAAGGCAACCAAGTTGATGAACCCCACGATTTGGACAAGGCCTTGCTGCTACGAACGACTGGTATTTTTTTAGTCGGGCTCGACAGGTTCACGGTATCGGCAACGTGAACGGCATGGACCATGGAGAGAAGCTCCTTTGCGTACCCTGCTGCCGTCGCAGCTGCATACTCTTGCCATTGTTTATTCTTATGAGAATCGGCATAGTCACAGATGCCTCGAATTACTAGGCATGGGAACGTGTCCACCAGGCCGGCCGCTTCCATCTCAAAGCACATGATCCCTAGTCCCCGGGCTAGCCGATCTCTGGTCCAACCATCCTTGATGACCTGGTTGCCGGATGCGATCAGACCGTAGTGGATAACAGGATCATTTCCATCTCTCGGCGCTCGGGTAACTAGCCGGTGTCTATCACAGCCATTGCAGGTTATCGCGGGGCCGATATGATTGTACTGGGCCTCAAACAACAAATCTTCCCTGCGGCTGTCATACGTGAACTTCTCCCTCATACGGGGACGCCGCTCCGCCAAGTCTGCGATTAGATCAGGAATACGACTTTTATCCGCGATGTGTGCTGATTGTAGCGCTGTCACGGCTGTCAGGAGCATTGTTGGAGGCTTGTTCAAGACACCCGTCCGTTCCAAGTGGCCGCCGCTCACGGCCTTGCCATAGTCGTATTGGATCACTCCCCCGGAATCCCGCGTTGGTTTGCTGACAACGACATCACCGAGCCGAATATCATGGTCTGCACTAGGGACTCCCCCTGCAATTCCCACCATCAGTCCAAACCGAATGCCCTTGAAGGTGAGCCGCATTTGAGACGCTACGTTGGCAGCAGAAGTCGTCCCATAAACCCCAGCTGGAAGACACATGATAATAACATTATGGGAGCCCACCCTGCCTGCGATGTAAGTATTGTCGTCGCCGGGGACGGTGGGTAAGGCAGGATGTCTCGCATCCAGCATTGCCTCGGCGGCTGCCATTTCTATGGCAAGGGCGCAGATCCATGCCACTGTATAATCGTGCGGCTTGAGTAATGGTGTCGGTACGGCGGCCATTTGTGTCTACACCATGCATTACTCAATCGTATGTCTCGAATCCTGGATATGATGGAACGATCCCAGACTAGGAAGTCTGTAGGACGTCGAAGGCCCGGCTGAAAAGATGGAGACTCAGCCTCGCCCCGCTCGGTTCGAGCGTGTGAGGAGCTACCAGTCGACGCCACATCCCTGCCGCGTGCGGTGGAAAAGACCAATCATTCGCACTCGACGGTGAATGACATCCCTGTCAATGGAGTTCTTGCAGGAATATAGGACATGGCAAACACAGCTTCCCACCTATTCTTGATAACTAAGCGCCAGTGTGACAAGCCACTCCTCCCTGTGTGCCTGAAATTCGTCGGACCTTAACTCGCTAGCGACAATCTTTCGCGCTTCTTCTATATTGTCCGGATTTCAAATACCTTCAACTCCTGCTCAATAATGATAAGAATGCTCGCGTCCATGCATAGAGAGGGTTCTCTAATGCCGTGAGCGGGCAGGCAGGAACGGTCCGCCAGTCTGACTCCTCGAAATGCTCCCATTCTCGGATAGTCTCTAGTCATCTATCAGATTTGTTCCTAGTTGATTTTGCCATCATCAAGGTAATACTTACAGTTATCAATGTCATATAGCAACTCAAGCCCCTATACCAAACCCGGGGTTAAAACCAGGATACTATGGCCTATCCACATATCATCTCGTTCCTAATATGTCGGATCGCGCGCAGAGTCCCTTCATCAGCAGAATCCTCATGCCGCTCTTCATCAGTCCCGAGGGCCGGAAAATCGCCCTTGACTCCAGCAAAATAACATAGCGAGAGAGTCTCAGCATGACGCTGCACATCCTTATCAATGACGTACGGGATTCGACATGCTAGTTCGGTAGGAGTAGTATCGTTAAAGCCGTTCGTCTCGCAGCAACGTCGTTGATTGAGTTCGGAGGATGATGGCCAGGGTGGGCAGAGAGGATAATAAGCCAATTGGGATGGGCGTAGCATAGATCTACCAGCAGTGTATAGAACGTGATTAGGGCAGAGGTTAAAGTTTTATGGGGATTATCATTGTTGTAAGACATGGTGACTTCCACACCTTCACATATTGAGGAGGAGCGGAGAAATCAGACCACGGAAGTAAAAAAGGAAAGAAAAGTTGTGTTGCAATCCTCTGGGTTAAGCAGCTACAGACTGTACAGTGCCTCTCTCGAGAATCTGATAATTCATTGTCAGCCACTCTGCGCCAATTACTCCGTATAAAGTAGTAAACACATATATGGTCTGATTCTTCCAATATATCCTAACCTAATATAGTGTTTGTATCTAAAGAAAAAAGAAGCGCAAAACCTGTGTAAATTAGTAGGTTGAACCATAATGAAATCTATTAATAATAATTAGTTAATCTAGAATTTAATAATCCTGAGTAGGTGGTCGATCTTACCGTTTCAATAGCCCTTGATCGGTTCAAACAACTTGCGAKATGCAGTGTCATATAGCTGCGAGAGCGGAAGCCCGTAACTGTTCTAGAAATAGCTCGGCTCAATGTAGACCATGAACCCTTCTCCATGTCCATCTGACAAAAGGTCCCTTCTATCATGCTCTTCCGGACCTCCGGTATTTGTTATCTCTGCTCTGTGGACCAGCAGTGGGTCCACTGGGTAAGGGCTGATTTTATTTACCGGTTATCCAGTAAGAGGCGATGTAATAGTGGATCTTGCAATGCTGACATGAAGCTAACCACATCTGTCACAGCAGTCATTTCATACTTCGAGAACAAGTTGCGTCAGGTCAGAGTCGCTGGAAGATATAAAGCAGCAGAAACTTGCTCTAGCTTTCCTTTCTTTCTTTCAAATCAATATCCTCTCAATACTTCGCAAGCATCAATAACTATATCTCAAGAACAACATGTCTTCCCAGCAGATCCTGCCCTCGGAGACCATCCTCCACCGATATGGTAGCTCCCTAGCAGGCAAGACAAGTATGCGGCCCCTCCTGTAGCTATTGATATTATCTTCTAACAATCCTCAGTTCTGATAACCGGCGTATCTGGCGACTCCATCGCCGGCGAACTCGCCATCCAACTAAGCTCTGCAGCCCCCCATCTCCTCATCCTCAGCGCTCGAGCGGAGGAAAAAGTCGCCCCCGTCATCGAGAAAATCAAATCCATAGCCCCCAATGTCAATACCCGATTCCTAAAAATGGATCTGGGAGACATGAGCAGTATCAGAAAGGCGGTTGACACCCTCCACGACATCCCGAAGATCGACCATCTCGCTTGTGTTGCGGGTGTCATGGTTCCTCCGTATGGGACTACAAAGGATGGGTTCGAGACGCAGTTCGGGGTGAACTATCTCGCGAACTTTCTGTTGGTTAAGTTGCTTCTTCCCAAAGTGAGGGCTGCCGGGGCTGGATCGTCCATCGTTATTGTTGCAAGTAGTTCAGCCAGGAGTGGGAAGGTTCATTTTGAGGATGTTGGATTTAGTGTACGTCTCTCTGCTCTTCCCTTAATGGTGCTGATCTAATTATTCCTGATAGGAAGGCAAAACATATGATCCTCTGGTGGCATATAGCCAATCCAACGCTGCCCGGGTCTTGTTTGTGAAGGCGCTGGCGGAAAAATTGGGAGATCAGGGAATTCGGGTCTTTAGCATTGATCCTGGCGGTATGTGAAGTTCCCTCATCTACAGTCGGTGAATACCTAGGAACTGACCTGTAGCTAGCTGTGCAGTCTGGTCTGCAACGCCATTTCACTCCAGAATTCCAAGAAATGGTTGCCGGGGTTATGTCTTCTGGAGGTAGGCTTTCGTCCCCTGGTATCTTGGGATTTGAACCGCATTGACGGGGTCAAATAGGCGTGGTCGACCTTGATGGTAGGCCCATTGAAATTCCGCCATGGACCACAAAGTCTGAAGGCGCCGCGACTATTTTCACGGGCATGATCGACCCTACGATCCAAGGTTCGCAGACCGTCCCATTGTATTGCCTTACTGAGTACTTACACCGCTAGGACATAACGGGGCCTTCCTCCATAACAATGCCGTTGCCAATGACGAGTTGAATAGCCACACTCGCAATCACGACAATGAGGTGAGGCTCTGGGAACTTAGTGAGCAGATGCTTCACGAGCCATTTGCTGTTTAAGGATCGTCTGTTGTGCCGTGTGGAAGAATGTGCTTCATTGGATGAAGATGTCGCTCTCGTTGAGATAGTTCAATCAGAAATGACAAGGGTCTCCTCTCCCCGCTGCAATCTCCAGTAATTCGTAGAGCAAATCACCTCAGGACATTCCCTCCATAGCCACCCCCATTTCCGAAACATCTTTTCAGATATCTCGTATCCATACGGATCCCACGCCTCACCCCAGGTTAAAAGTCCGGTCGGCTGGGTAGAATCACTGGAGCCTTTGAAGAGATCGTCGCAAAGTTCATCCTCCGAGTAGAGATGGAGATTTCGCAGAAGAGCGTCCCGGACTGAGGAAACGGCACATAGGTCGATCCAGGGATGATGGATGATGGATTTCTGTAGATACGTTGGTTGTAAACTGGGTGGTAGAGTTGCTGTTACTGGTCCACAGGTATTGAAGGGGGAGATGATATCTCCTGCTAAGAGTGCGATGGTTAGACCCATTGTAGTGGCGTTGGTGCACATGGCGCGGATGATGTTCCACTGGGTAACTGGGAGGAGTAATTCTGAGGAGAGAGCGTGGGTGATGATGCCTCTGTTGACACGGTCATGTAACATATTCAAAACGATCTGGCGGGTTTCTAAGCTGAGGTAGCAGAAATGAACTGTAGCTGCGTCGTTCTCTCCCTGGGTGGGATTGTGGTTTGGTCTTGGGGATGTCGCTGTTTCCTGCGACGGGGCGACGTAAACTGTCCACTTTCGAGTCGAAGACCGGCGACTGTGGGAAGATAGTATAGCTTTCCTCCTGCCTAGCGGGTTTATGAGTCGTCTCGCCTTCTTGATTTCCATCCTTCGGGTTACTTACGGCTGGCACGCTGGTTGAGGCGGTTCTGGATTTTTCTCCGCTCTTTGGGGTCATCCATGTCGTGCGTATCACCACGGCCTCAAGATGGTCGTTTGGGAATCTAACGGTTGGGTTTTAGAGGAATGAGGTTGATTCAATAATTAATGGAAAATGATGGAGTAAAAGATGGAGTAAAAGATGGAGTAAAAGATGGAGTAAAAGATGGAGTAAAAGATGGATTTAGTGGAGGAGAATTGGAGACTGTGGCGGACGGAGTTAGGTGCTTAATCCCGAAACTCCGCGGCCCTGCCGCAGTAAACTACAAGCATTTGGGTTCAACTACATTGCGCATCCCACAAGTTCGGATATCGTTATTTCTGGCCGTCACTCATATTTCCTGAATCCAGAACATGTACAAAACATTGGCAAGACGCTGGTCGCTATCCGCAATCAGTCATGAAATATTCAGCACGAAGCACAGGCGATAGTCTACCGAAAAATCGCATCCCAAACATATCTAAGTAAGCACATTATGCTGTCAATAGTAGAACATAAGTTGTTACTCTTGATGATAGCTTCGATGACATGACCAAGGGAGTGGCGCCGGTTCGCAAGATTGCAAACTGTCATTGTTTTAGATGACGTGCACCGTGTAGATGCCAGAATGGTTGTCTTCAGGATATTCCGGACAGCGTGGGATTGACGCTCGTATTGGCAACTTCATCTTAAATTGCTGCCAGGATGGTCTAAGCATTCTCGTCTAATGCAGCGAAGTCCCTCTCAATGGAGGTAGCAGCTGTGAGACAACCTACACCATATCATTAATGGATTCTCCCACAGGAAACGTCTCCAAGAATTCCGAACCGACATAAATATCGTCAGGCTGCCAGATTACCCCAATCAAATTCTCCCATTGCGCCGTATCAGCAGCTGTCTTCCACTCAACAGACGAATCCACCATGGCCAACGACTGACTGTAGCGCAATTCTTCCTGTCTATCCGCCGCCAGCACTCGAATTCTTCGGCTTTGGTGGACAATAGGAGCTCAATGGGATAGCACAGCCCCCAACGCTCATGAAGGTTAGCAATGAGCCAACATCTGTCGTTTGAGAAAAGACTCGACGTCGGCGGTCTTCTGTACAGCTGCCTCAACGTCGTCGGGAAGGGATTTCGAATCATACCTTGTGTTCCGTATCCTGTCTGAGACTTGATTGTCCGAGTGAAGGCAGGAAGGGAGTGGGGATCTATCCGGAGGCAAGAATCAGAATGTGCACAGTGAATTCAATTGAACACAGCACTGAATGTACATGGGTTCCTCCGGTTAACCATGAAATTTTTGTCTCACATCAGTGAAATGTACATGGGTTATTCCGGTTAATCATGAACTTTTGTGTCAGAGGTATCATTTCAATTCACAAACACTATCCTAGAAAGTTCATCTCAACTGGAGATATCCATTTTACAGCGAATATCTGTGCCGGCAGTCAGGTATAAAGAAGGACATTTGTCATTCCCATCTCTCTCACTGTCTTCTCTCTCTTTCAGTTAATTCAGTCGTATCCCACACGTTCACCATGTCGGCGAAGTTCTATTTCGTCCTAGCCATGTTGGCTAGAATTCATTTCTTCTCTCTTGTGTTGGCGGCCTAGTGATGGCAAACAGACTATCGGAAGATACTCATCTTTCAGTTTTGATCATTGAAAGGGGCGGTTCCGTTCTCCAAAATCCTCTGGTCTATAATACAAGCGCGTATGGTGTTGCCTTCGGCTCAGCAATCGACTATGCGTACCAATCTGCTCCGCAGAGGTACATGGGCAATAAGGTCGAGACGCTGCGGGCAGGCAAGGCTCTAGGTGGAACGACCACTATCAATGGCATGTCGTATACCCGCGCCGAGGATATACAGATCGATGCCTGGCAGTGGATCGGTAATCAGGGCTGGACCTGGGAGAGCCTCGTCCCTTATTACAAGAAGGGCGAGGGCTTCCAGGTACCTACCCCGGCACAGTACAGCGCTGGTGCTAATTACAACGCATTGTACCATGGAAAGTCTGGCCCACTGCATGTGGGATGGACTTGGGATATGCAAAACAGTACCATGCACACAGAGCTGAAGAGAACATACAAGCACCTGGGCATTCCGTACCTTCCAGATGTCAACGGAGGCAAGATGCATGGCTACTCCATATTTGCTCGGACTGTGAATCGTGCTGAAAAAGTCCGTGAGGATGCAGCTCGTGCCTACTATTACCCCTTCGCATCCAGACCTAACCTCTCGGTCATGCTCAACACCACTGTAAACCGCATCCTTTGGGCCAATCAGACCGGCACTTTCGGACCCGCTGTTGCCAGCGGTGTTGAGGTCACCCTCAGCGACGGCACTGTAGAAGCCATTACGGCGAACAAGGAGGTCATCCTGTCTGCAGGTTCACTGATCTCCCCTGCCATTCTGGAGCGCTCCGGTGTTGGTAACCCAGAGGTCCTTGCTCAACATAGCATTCCCCTCGTCATCAACCTGACCACAGTCGGCGAGAATCTTCAAGACCAGATCAACACCGAGTTCATCTACTCCAGCAACGTTTCCTACACCGGCCAAGGAACCTATCTCGGTCACCCAACCGCCTCTGACATTTTCGGCAGCAATACGACCAATGTCGCCAACGACGTCAAGAACAACCTTGCAAACTACGCCGCCAAGGTTTCTGCCGCCAGCAATGGCACCATGAGCGCTGCCAACTTGCTCTCCCTCTTCAAGATCCAGTACGACATCATTTTCGAGAACCCTACCCCTATCGCCGAGGTGCTCGTTACCCCCAAGGGCACCAACTTCTACACCGAGTACTGGGGCTTGCTCCCCTTTGCGCGTGGTAACGTCCATATCGCCTCTACCGACCCCCTGCAGCAGCCCACCATCAACCCCAACTACATGATGCTAGGATGGGACATGCAGCAGCAGATCGGCTCGGGCAAATTCATCCGCAAGCTCTTCAACACTGCTCCCATGAGTGAACACACCACTGGCGAATCGACACCGGGTTACACCACTCTTCCTTCTGACGCAACCAACGCCCAGTGGGCTTCCTGGATCAACTCTGCATGTAAGTCCTCCTCTCCTGCTATGAGCTATGTACAATGCACATGCTAATCTCTGCTCTAGTCCGCGCCAACTTCCACCTCGTCGGTACCGCAGCCATGATGCTTCGGGACATGGGAGGTGTCGTAGATACTAATCTCATGGTCTATGGTAACGCTAACGTCCGTGCCGTCGATGCTTCCGCTCTCCCGTTCCAGGTTTGCGGTCACTTGATGAGTACCCTGTACGCTGTTGCGGAGCGGGCCGCAGATATTATAAAGGCGGAGAATTACGGTGGATTATCTGTACAAGACGGTCAAGGATATGTCTAAGGATGCTAGCTGAGATGTGCCTTGGATATGTAAATGAGGTTGAGATGGGAGTTCTTGTCATTCATTTGTGTAACTCATTAGATATCTATCCTATTTTATGGTTTGTCGTTGGCATGTAATCTGATCATTAATGGGAACAATCGCATTGGCTGCACTGTATTCTCTCAATCATAAGCCAGGAAGATTCCAGAGACGACGTATGTATCCCTCGGTCCATCAAGTTTCATCGCTGCTTCCCAGTGCAGTAAGCAGGCACTGTGGGGACAGAAATTCAGGCCCTCTGGCCTGACTGCAGAAAGACGTTCCTTTTCTAAGGGTGGTTTGCTCTTATCCAACCGACTAGCCCCAGAATTTCCCAACTAGGCCAGGGTTAAAACTTCCCTCCGCGCTGTCCACGTTGGTTCTTTTAGTGCCTTTTCCCGGGCGTGAAGGTTGCTCTCTCGTAGGGTCGCCCAAGGGCTGGTTTGTCTGGCGAGCCGTTCGTCAGCAGCAATATCAAGTTTAAAATGGCATTGAAGCGAAAGGCATACCAGACGCAGCCCATAAATTTCCGGCCAATACGTCGCGTTGTGATCTTTAACGACGGCCGCAAGAAAAAGGAAACACTGCCGAATTGATGGCCTCGTTTCGGTCGCGGTTTGGTGGTGCAGAACGGGCTCTGACACTAGGAAGTTCGTTGAGGTTGACCTCATTAAAAACCACGTTTTCTCGTATGTGGAATAAAACCCAAAGCGACAACGATGGTCATCCATGTACCGTGCCAGTTGGCCTTGATCCAGTCAGCATCTCTGGGTACAGACTACCAATGGAGTGTTTTCAGAGAGTACAAACCCAGTTTCTGCGCCAAGAATCTTTTCTGGCTCTGGCCTTTTGGTGGATAGAATGTCCAGTATGTCTTCATTTCGCCTACCAGGCGAATGACATTATCACTGGAACCGATCATCACAAGATCAGGCTGCCTCATGCCTGGCTCCATGGCTTCCTTGCTCTCAGCAGAACCAGTATCAATATGTACGCCAACCTGGTAGTCAGCCATCTGGACACCAAGGTTCAACGCATTAAAAATGGGTCCCAGCGAGGTGCCCACGTGCTGGACATATCTTCCCTGTAACCCTCCCTCGTTCCCAGTGATGTGATATTCTCGTGGGGTCCGAGGCCTAAAGTCCTGGGGAGGTGTTCCCAAATTCTCTACTCGCTGTAGGACATGACGGGGAAAATCCGTCCACCGTGTGAGTTGATCAGGTCGCAATGTATACGTGGAGTCGCTGGGATGAGTTGTGTGACGGCCCGGAATCACACGCAACGTTGGCAGAGGGGACCAGAGAATGTGCTTCTGATTATTGGGAAGGTTTAACTGAGCCATCATGAAGATGTTTTATGATGCGTCTGGAAATCAGTGATGTATGATTTTGAAAAACCACAGAAGTGTCTTGATGTAAAGAAGACTATGTTTGTATGTAGCCAACAGAAGGTGTATTTAAGTCAGTGGAAGTTGAATGGTCTTTATCAGCCTCTAATTCGGATTCTTCCAGACAATACGGGCGTTGAATTCCATCCATGTCCATAGCCCAGAACTACGAACAAAGGTCACACACCAGTAAAATAGCCAACGTGAAACAAAGGCTGCGAGCAGGAGAGACATTCTGGCATGGCGTTGATTTGATCTACTGGCAAGCCGCCTTGCCGTCAATGAATTCTCATGCAGAGAGCGATTGCCAAACATCCCTCCAATTCTACTATTTCCTGACCACTGCTTTCTGTTGGCGCTATATCTAAAATAGCACCACATGTCTCTAAGATGAAGCATGCAATGATTGTATGGCAAATTGAATTAGCACTTTTCTTTTTCCTGAGTGAGATCCTAGATTCCTAGGTTTCGGGATTTCACATGACTACTACCTACCCTGATTGGGTAAGGTGTCACAGTTTCCTTAGGAGTACCCTTTAAAGAAAGACAAAGATGACGTATATTTTATACTTACACTCTTTATTCACTGTTTGCTTTGCTGCACCCTTAATTCAAACATTCCTCAGAAGTAATGAAGGTCCCAGAGCCTCTGTTCTTCCACTCTCCTCTCTACATATCTCGTCTTGACATCTTGTCTTAAACATCCTCTCTCAAACATCCTATTTTGAACGTCCTGTCTTAGACATCCTCTCTTGAACATCATCTCTTAAACACCTTGTGTTGAACACACTCTCTTGAATATCTTCTCTTGAACATCCTCTTTTGATATCTCCTCTCCGTGTATCTCCTCTTTTCTATCCCATCATTCTACGTCATCCACTAAAGCTTCCATCCCAACAGTATCCATCTCTTATCATGCCTGACTGGAGGTTTGACCTCACTAATCGGGTTCGGACCATCTTGGGAAGACCCGTCCTGATCGAGGAGCAGCTGACAGAGCTTCCCGATCCGAGATATTCTGAAAGACAGGTCCTAACGCTGGCTCGCTATACGGATACTAACGAGCCAATCATGCTGAAGATCCGCTATGAGTGAGTTAACTGAGCACACCATTAACCAAGCCATTTCTCCTACTAACACTACATATATCCTTTCAGACTACGACCTGAGAGCTTCGGTATTAGGGACCCGGAATATTTGCAGGTAATGCGACAGTGGGCTCAAGAGCACTACCTTGAAGAAGTGAAGCTGGTCGAAGATGTGGAAGAGATTGGCCACGGACCTGCATACCTCGCCCATGCCACTCAGCGAGCTGGAGAGATGTTCCCTTATCCTGACGGTACCGTGAACTTTATCGTTATGACGCGGGTACCTGGTGAGAATGTGGCTCGTATTTTCCGCACTCTTTCGAAGGAACAACTTGAAAGCATTCGACGCCAGCTCGCCTTCATACTCGAGTAAGTGTATCACTCGCCTGTCGGAACGAAAAGCCATGTTCTGACCGGTCCAGGCACATGCAGCAGAGGTGGTTCGTTCTGTCAGTTCAGAGTCCACATTTCCTTCGATACGACAGGGCGAATGACAAGCTGTAAGCTGGATCCTCTCTTCCACCCCCCCTGTGTCTCTTTTTTTTTTTTTTTTAGTCATCACGCCCATATATTGACAAACACAGGTACATCATAGATTACAGCTACATGACCTTCACGGACCCCAATGATCCCGACTCCTTACCGATCACCGTCGATGACATGTACGTCCTCGCATTCGACATCTGGCGCGGTCCCGAATTCGAGCCTAGAACTCAGGGAGGCCCATCCCGTACAGACAGAGGGTTTGATAGCAATGCGCCTTCTCTCAGGTCTGGTAATACTCCGGGTTCTGGAAGTCCATCCAAGCAGCCCCAGCAGCGCACTGGTCAGGACAGGAACCAGGAGAACAGACCTCCGCTCCCACGCTGAGCTGTAGGGGTCGGACGTGTGGCTCAACTGCAGAAGGCAAAGGATTCGCTGCCTCTGACGAGAATGTTGAGCATTCTGGCATCTGCACGGTGCATGTCGTCTCCAACAATGAGGGACAGTGAGGACTTGCAATGTTGGGAACCGGCGCCACTCCATTGGTCATGCCATCGAAGCTATCATCAAGTAACAGATATATGTTCTCAGATAGATATGTTTCGGATGCAACTTTCCGGCAGACTATCGCCAGTGCTTCGTGCTGACTATTCTAGAAGAATCAACAGTAGAGGCTACAAACAACATTCACTTTCCATAGACTTAAATAGACCTTCTGATGGCCACATGTAACAAGTATCTTCTGTAAGATATCTCCCTTACGTCAAACACCTTCTGCTGGTATTCAGAATGGCCCAACTACGACTCACCAGTGACCATAAACATACTCTCTGGTCGCCTCTGCCAACCATGTGTGTGTTTCCTAACAGTCTTACCACTCGACCGAGCGAGTCCAAATACACACTGTGAGAGGACCAGGTCTTACAGTAGTTAGAATTCCCTCACAACGTGTCACAGAGGGTAAAGCAGCTGGGGGAGCCTCCCGAGGGCTTTACGCCTCGAGTCCCTGCAGAATCCCACGTGACCGGAAATGAAAACGGTCTACAAGGACGTTACGTTCAGCATGTAGGAAAAACGCTGGGACCAATCTTCCACGAGTTGAGACTCGATCTCCTTATGGCCGACTACCAGGTCGGACTGCAAGTCGATACCCTCTCCACTGATAGGTCGGAAGCGATGGAGCGGCGCAAGAGGCAGCCCGACCTGATAATAGTGGGTGCCAGCGATCATGTAATTCGCCTGGTTGGTGAATTAAAGACATACTGGACGTTCCAGCCAAAAACGGGCCAGAGTGACGGTGACTACCTGGCGCAGAAACTGGGTTTGTCCTCTCTAAAAAAACACTTCATTGGTAGCTGACCGGATCAAGGCCAGCTCGCTCGTTATATGGACGACCATCGATGCCGGTTCGGGTTTTATTCCACGTACGAGAGAACGTGGTTCGTAATGAGGGCAAGCTCGATGACCTTCCAGGTGTCAGAACCGATCAGGCACAACCAGGCCGCAACAAGCACCAAGCCGTCTGTTCGGCAGTGCTTCCTTTACTTCGCGGCTCTTATCAATGACCGCAAAGCGGCCTTCTGGCCCGAAACATTCGGATTGCCCTTGGTATGCCGCTAGGCCCGAAGGCTCATTTTCGGATTGCTGACGTCTCACCAGACAGATCAACCCAGGGATGACCCTGCAAGAGTACAACCTTCACGCACTGGAAAAGGTAAGAGAAGGAAATTCACGGACACTATGCAGGAGAGCTTTGACCCCAGCCTAGCTGGAAAATTCTGGAACTAGTCGGTTGGCGAGCAATTCGAAATGCTTGAGGGGAAACAGCCACAAGAGACGGGAGATACCGTGCGAAGCCGTTCTCCGGAAAATAACTCGATGCTGGTTTCGATATTTTAAAGTGTTTAAGAATGTGAGCGAGGCGTATTTATAATAGACTTCAGATTTATCTTATAACTGTATAGCTACTTTATTAATATAAGACTAGAGAGACTTCATCTTCATGACTATCCTCGACAGAGCTCAGTAGACCTTCCGCCCTTCCATATCAAACAGTAGCATCTTGCCCTCGTCCCTCTCCTGAACAAGTCATCTGAAACTCATGTACAAACTACGTACAGCCCTCAATCCATACAGTCATCTATAACCTCACAGGCCTATTCTCCCTAAACCAGATCTTCTCCTCCTCCGTCCCAGCAGCCGGCGGCACAAGCCCATTAATCTTCCACAGATCCCTTGGGGTCTCCGTCACAAAATACTCCCAGTCGATCCCCTTGGGCTCAAACACCGGCGTCAAAATCGAGTCAATGCGTTTCAGGAATCCCTGCCTCTGCTCCTCGGAGGTCATCGTCCGCGCCAGATGGTAAACGGTCAGGGCCACGAAGTTGTGGTGCTGCTCGCCGCCGATGAAGGATGTGCCGGCGGGTTGCTCGATGAAGTGCACTTGGGCGTAGAAGGGAGGGAGGCCGGCGCCGACGTAGACCTGAGTGATTTGTTGGGCGAGTTGGGATTTCTCCTCCGGGGTGAGGGTATTGGGACTGTGCTGGATGAGCCAACGAGGCATTTTGATTATTGGTGGGATGGTTGTGTTTATGGGTAGATGAGTGGGGGTAGTAGTTTTTGAATGATTGTCGATGATTATCGAGGATGAGTACCGTTATATAGTCAGTTACTGGAATACTTGGATCACCATGACAACCAGTCTGTACAACCTAGGGAACTCGACAGCCTAGGAAAGGGGCCGCTGTGTTGGTAAGGATACTATTACTACTATAGTCCGCTACTGGATAGACATGAAACTGTGGTACGCAAGCTTTGCATATCGAGCGGGGTGGTGACACGCTGCATCTCGTGAATACTAATCATCCCGTCCTTGACAAGGTGTAGTTGTGCTCGAACACGAGTATCACTAATCAGTGATACGAGAAAGTCGGGTACGTCACCCGACTGTCTCCACCAACTGATCACTAAACATTGCACTCACCGGGAGCCAAGGTACCTAGTGCCTTTCTGGCTCCACATTGAGCCAAGTGTAAAAAGAACCCTTCCTGCCAGATATAAACCCCCCACTGCATCCCATGACGACCGAGTGAGCATGACAAAAAAGAGTGTCAAAGTGCCCCCCGACCTCATATTGATTCACTGGCGCCACCGGATTTATGGCCAGCACCGTCTCCCATGAAGCCCTGAGATTGGGCCACGGCCTTCGAACACACAAATGCAAGGAAGAACAGACACCATAACCGCAGAACAAGCTGTCAGAATGTGAAGGTCCAGTTTGTTATCGTCCCAGATATTACGCGAGACTTCGCATTTGCCACGATGCTTGATAGGGACAATTATATCCTTCAATTTGCCTCGCCTATTTCGCATGAAACGGGAAAGCCCTTTTCCCGTCCGGCTGTGAAGGGCACCACGGCTCGCTTGAAAGAAGCGGCCATAGTGCGGAGGGTCAGACAAGTTGTGATCGCCTTGTCCCTCGCGGCCCGGCTGCACATGGACGGCTTCCGGACGGCGAGGTAATCAGAGGCAATTCAGCATCTGCTCCGATGGCATAACCCCTGATAAGTTGACTGGCGGTGCATAGAAAGCAACACCTTGCGACCTCACAATCGACGCAAATGCCGCAATCATGGGGACCAGGCGGTTATGTCAATTCACTCAAAGACTACCATGCATCGAAATTTCTCGCCAATAGCGCTGGCTGCCAATTCATGGAGAAAAAGCCGAACTCTCAGTCGTTTCCCTTTACTCGACTTTTGGGTTCGAATACAATCATTTAAAAATGGCGGCCAAAGCGCTGGGCGACAGAAATAGACCCCTCCTCGGGACATCACAGCAGGTAATACAAGGCGCAGCATTACCACGACGCATATGTTGCTGAGGCGTATGCGAAAGCGTTGGATGAGAAAAGAATGTCACATGCGTCGAGAATCCTCCGAGCTAGCCGGAAAACACTGTGGAGGGATATCGCTGCTATCGTGCAAAGTCACTATCTGAACTGGGGAGCCAAGATCACACTGGAGAACTCGGGCCAGTCCTTGCCAGTTGATACAGCAGAAGTGGAGAGCGTGCTGAATATGAAGTGGAGACCGCTGGAGTCGACGGTCACGGACGTTACGGGCTAGCAACCGGCTTCTCCAGAAAAGGCAAACGTAATGCGCTAACGTAATATAGAGTTAGGCTACTGCGATGGCCTGAATAGGCATTAGAGGCGTGCCGACGGGCCAGGCATATTGCGATATGAACCTCTCGACGTCACGTTTGCGGAACGCTGGCGAACGGCCTAGGCAAATGGCGTGATAGGACAGCCCTGCCGGATCAGAATTAGCGCTCAATGTTATACTGGTACCCAATCCAATGCGGCTTACAATTGATCAATTGATCTTCATCGACAGCCAAGCTAGAACGCCGACCATCCAGAAAGCTTGACTGCCATGTGCTCGCAACCCCATCCTGACGATGGGTCCTATTGCTACCACTTTTTAGGTTTTCTGGAAGCATATGTCGGTTGGAAAGAATTATGCCCTGCTCCTCCAAAAACCCCTCCACATCTCCCGGGTCAAACCATGGCTCTTCAAGGTCTTGAACGCTCAGCCCATTTGCATACATCGTCCCGATGACTTCAGCCGAAGGAAGCAAATTAAGATTGGGGTCGCTCATAGGCGAATGCTTCCGTGGGTAGTGCAACCCGGCACCGCCCAAGTTCAGCATGGGAGGACTGAATTTTTTCCCGGAAACTTCAACTCCCCCGGAAGACTTTAGGAAACGGGTCAAGTATGCGATAAGTTGGGATCTGGTCCATCGAGTCATCAGGAAACCAAAGTGCTGAAGTAACGCGGAGTCGGGAATAGTGGAATCTTTCAGATATCGGTATGCGACCTTATAGGCGGCCAGATGCAACCGCTGGGCGAAGAAGGGGCTATCCGGACCGTACAGATGCGACATAGGTGTGCGTAGGCTGATAAGGGGAGGGGATGGGACTCTGGTATGTGTTGGAGATGTAATAGGGAAAAGGGAGTCAATAGCCATGTCTGGTATCTCGCTCGGCGTCATTGCGCCGACAGGTTCTGCGTCGCCGAGGTTACCATTCATGGGGGCTGTGTTGACAGCGACCGCGGAGTCTGACAACCGGCTCGCCTGCTCTGCCGAGTTCGAGGATAACAGTTCTGGTGCAGTGATTTGGGACAATGGTTTATCTTGCGGTGTGGCGCCATCTCCGTCTGTTTCGCTGATCTGACTTGAAAGTGCGACATACTTGGCAGTCACCTCTTTAAGGGACTGAGCGATATCCGGGGATGTATTTAATACGCCGGATTGCACGAGCCTGTCGCTAAATGCAAGAAAGGCTTCCGTCATCGTCCCAATCACCGATTCCATTTCAGAGATACGATTCTTCAGCTGCGACAAGGTGGCTTCTTGACGGGAACGGTAGGCACGCTGTGCCAGACGGACCTGAGCCCGGCGTCTCTGATACTGCTTTGAGCAGGTGTTCTCAGAGTAAGGGAGCGATAACTATAACTCACCTCCGCAGGTGTCTGAGCATCCTGCACTTTCTGAGGGCGACCTCTCTTCCTAGAAGACTGTTCCACGGTCTTTGCTGGCTGTGAATTGACCTTAATTTTCTTTCGTGATCCCTCGTCCTCTCCGGATTGATGATCGTCAGAACTCGAGGAGAGAGTGGAGTTCGATTCAGTTGATGACATAACGGGCGCCTGAGACACAGGGCTTAGACTCGAAACTGAAGGCGACCGAGCCCAAACACGGTCACTGAACTGAAGCTGCACGTCCGACATGGCTACAAGCTATCAAGGAGCGAAGGTTGAGAACCTGAGGTTTATGAACTCTGAAGAATCGCTTCAAGACGCAGGTTGTTAGGGAGTGAAATTCCCACGTTGCGCCCGGGGCGAACTAAAGCTCCAAATAGTGGGCAGGTCGTCGAGAACGCAGCGAATCAAGGTGGGCGGGGGACCCGATTCTGGAGGAGTCCACCATGGATTATTAAGCGGTCTGCGAATTGTCAGCAATCGAATCAACGTATTGGTCCGTCGTGTCACCCATGTGCGTATTCCGATTGGTAGTGCGTGCTGTCTGAATACGCTAAACCTCGGGGTTACTACTCTGGTGATAAGGAGCAGTGGCGAGTGTTCACTAATCAAAAAATGTTAGCCAAAGTCTAAACACAATCATTGAACAAATCGGAGCAACCCAGAGTGATCTCCGATCGTGAGAGAGATCTGTCTTACGTGATAAGAGGAATGTCGTCAGCCATCAAACCACTCAGCCAGGAGGGTGTCTAGACAACCATTCCTAGCGTAATAGGAATAATAGCGCAGATTCTGGTAAACAGGATATCTTTGAGTCTGATTCATCAAGATGAGCGATGAGTTGATCATGTAATTCATGGCAGCAACTTGCTGTGTGTTGTGGCCTCGGTCCGATATTTCTCCGGGCCGGTTCTTCAGCCTGATCCTCAGGGCCACGGGCCTCGGTTGTCGCCTGAGGCAGAAGTTTTAATTCAGACGTTTCCTTTTGTGGAACTTAGTGATTGGCAGTTGCATTAATGTGTTTGGGAGGTGTCACTGGTTGGGAATCTGTCTTATGTCTCTGTATGATAAGCAGCGAATCGACTGGCATTCTGTTCTCTACTACGTAGTCTACCTGCACCCGACAACTGACGCAAGTCCTCGTAGGAACTAGCCATACCGCGCGTTGGCGGGCTCGTCATCAAACCATACAGGCTGCACCCCATAGTTGATCACTGTACTCTTGACCTTGGTGTAGCTCTCATACGCTTCGATGCCATTCTCCTTTCCCATACCACTTTCCTTAAACCCACCCCAAGGTGAGGATGGATCATTCAGGTGGTGTCCGTTTACCCAAACGATGCCCGCTTCAATCTTTGCAGCAACGCGATGAGCCTGGCTGAAATCGTTGGTCCAGACTGATGCTCCCAGGGCATAGGACGTGCTGTTGGAAATGTGGATGATCTCCTCCTCCGATTCGCATTTCACGAGCGCAATAACCGGCCCGAAGACCTCATTACAAGCGAGATCTGAATCAGCATGTGTCTCGATGATGGTCGGCTCAAAGAAGAAGCCTTTTCCATTCGAGTTTGACGGGTTACCACCACAGAGCACACGGCCTCCCTCCTGTACTGCCCTCGCCACAAAAGCAGCGCATCTCTCGGCAGCTGCGCGAGAGATGACCGAACCAATCTGCGTGCGCTCGTCCATTGGGTCTCCTACGCGCAAGGCTGTGACCCTTTTCTCCAGCAGCTCTTTAAACCGATCATAAAGATCAGTATGCACTAGGAGTCTACTCCCAGTCACGCACGTCTGTCCACTGGCAATGAAACTCGCAAACAGCGCCGCCTTAACCGCCAGTTCCACGTCGAGGCTCGGAAACAAACACACCGGCGCCTTCCCCCCAAGCTCCGCCGTGACGGGAATCAAGTTCGCCGCTGCAGCAGGCGCAATAGCCTTGTACGTCGACAGTCCACCCGTCAAATCGATCTTCGCAAGTCGCGGACTCTCACACAGAAACTTGCCCGTTTCATAGCCGTACCCGCTGACGATCTGCAACACCCCGTCCGGCAGGCCCGCCTCCTTGAACAACGCCCCAAGCCTCAGCACCGATAACGGCGCCAGCTCCGATGGCTTTACAATAACCACATTTCCGCCCGCTAGCGCAGCGGCTATCTTCTTCGTCGCGATCAGAAGAGGGTGATTGTAGGGTGTTATCTGCGCCACCACGCCCAGCGGGAGCCGGGTCACGGTGTTCACGACGGGGCCCTTGAAAGGCGTCACCCGGCCTTCGTGGACGCGAGCCAGCGAGGCAAAGTACTCCAGCCATTCCGGTACGCGGGCTAGCTGGGCGCGCATCTCGCGGATCGGTCGGCCTGTCTGTCTGGTTTCGAGGTCGACGAATTCGGACATGCGGGCGCGGAGAAGGGTAGCGGCCTTCGAGAGGACGGTGAAGCGGTCGGAGGCGTCAGCGTGGGACCAAGGTCCATTATGGAATGTTTCCCATGATGTTGCGATGATGGCTTGGACGGTTGCTTGGGGTGTTGCGTCGATGGTTGCGATGGGGGTTTCGGTTGCGGGGTTGAGCACGACGATGTGTTCGGGGATTGGGGGCGTATGGGCGCCGTTGACCCAGTTTGATATGTGTGGGATATCAGACATTGTGGTTGTTTTCCTAGGTTGTTACGAAGTTGTTGTCTTTTTGTGGTGTTGCGACTGCACATCCTCGTTATAACCTGTAAGGCTTACCCCGCACGATAACGAGACCATGTGGCAATCTCATATCTGATAGCGTCAACAGGTCTAGATAAGCATAGCTTGCTATCAAGATCTTGTCTATCGGGGTTTTGCCTCTGTATATAATATCAGAACTGGTTACTCTTTTGATGCGGATGTGTCTGCTGGACTCTGGGATCCTCACTGTACTGAGGGCTCGCGGAGTAGTTGTCTCCAACTATGTGTATATATATCCGGTGCTGGTGCCTAAAGGTCGTAGCTCATCATTCAGATCCGAGCACACAATTCAAATTTTGGCTCTATTCCATGGAATTTGGATGTCAGAATCAAATTATAATATATATTGTAGCAGTATAGCGTCTGTCTCAGTTTGTTTTCTTTTTAGTATACGGTGAGCTTTTAATTTTCAAGCACAATCCTGTTGTGGGATACACAAGGATCTAAGTCTCTGAGTAAGCTGACCGTCTCTATCAGTATTCTCTGATTCGTAGTCAGGCAGTCAACAGAGTCAACAGATTAGAGTAGGTTGGAACTCTGGGAAAGACTGTCATACTATTAATCTTATTATCCATTTTCTAGAGTTCCATGCTCATTTAAAAGGTTCGGCCCGAATTGACAGCATTCTCACATATGATTGGCCAAATGCATTACTTAATGCTTACCCTATTGATGGCTTTGACAGCTTTACGGACGGAGTACGCTAACAGTCTTACTCAGTCTTATGAATGATTTGGTCACCAACATAGGCTGGTGAGATCCTAATTTCCTGGAATATTCAGATTGGCTAGAAAAATGGTGGCTGATATCCACTCGACTGTCATTCTCGGCAGATGAATTCTATGCAAAACTGCTCTGATATGGCCCTTTACATATGTTTGGTAGTTGAATCTCAAGCTTGGAGGGATCTCTACTTGAACACTATTATTCTATTGTTCAGTTGAGTAGCCGATAATATTAAAAGGGAAACTCTCATATAGTCGTCCACGTTGTGGCTGTGATGGGCTTTGTGAAAGCCCGAACACATAGCCGGCATTGCAGAATAGATTGTGGATCTGCCGTCTTAGCACATCATTACCATGCCCTTACTCAGACGCTCACTCCACTTTCGAATCTTGTCAAACCAAATCTCGAAAGACTTTGCATTGAAGTTTATGCGAGATTATTCTGAGACATGGAGAGCATGTCGAGCTTGCAAGAATCTTCCTTGCTGTTCATTGGAGGCCGACTACACATCCTTGCAACGCTTCCCTGCAGACGGCTGGAGGCTACGGGCTGAATAATTTGAATGGGTACTTTAGAGCGAGCTTGCAATTTAGCAAACAATGTGTCATGCTTATTAACTTGATGGTAAGGAACCGGAGATGAGTCTCGTGTGGAAGTTGAAAGCCGATCAGCGAAGATCAAATATATAAAGGAGACAGCTTCCCGCTTCTCTTCGTGGATATCCAGACCACAGAGCAAACAGTCAGACAGAAAACTCCATCTTTTCATCTTAAATCATCAACACCGACAAGATGCGTTTCATCCAAGCCCTTCAGACTGTTGCCCTCCTGGCGGCCTCCACGACCGTCAAGGCCTGGAACCGACTGGACAAGGCGAACGCGGTATTTCCCTTCTGCTCCTGTCCCAGGTTGTCTGGCTACTAATCCCTCCAACAGGCCGTTCTCGTCATCGACTACCAAGTCGGTCTCGCTCAGCTGGTCCGCGACTACAGCACCAACGACTTCCGCAACAACATGCTTGCCCACGCCGCCTTGGGCAACCTGTTCGACCTGCCCGTCGTGATGACCACTTCCTCTGACGTCGGTCCCAACGGACTGATGCTCAAGGAGGTCGTCGACCTGAACCCCAACGTGACCATTGTCCACCGCCAGGGAGAGGTCAACGCCTGGGACAATGCCGAGTTCCGCGCGGCCGTCAAGGCCACCGGCAAGAAGCAATTGATTATCGGTGGTATTGTCACCGAAGTTTGTAAGTTTCCAGTTTCCCCCTTCCTATTTCAGAGACGAGTCTAACAGGATAGGCACCGCCTTCTTGGCCCTCTCGCTCATCGACGAGGGATACGAGGTCTTCGCCAACACCGAGGCCAGCGGTACCTTCGACGTCAAGCTGGCGGCCGATGCCAACCGTCGCATGGAGAAGGCTGGCGTCACCCTCACGGGCACCTTTGGCGTCGTCACTGACCTGATGCGCGACTGGAGAAACACCCCTGGCCTGGACCAGGTCCTGCCCTACCTGGACAAGTAAGTTGCGCCCTTCAGCGTATCTCAGAATGGCTCTAACTATGACTAGGTACCAATACGCTTATGGATTGGTTGCTCGTCACCACGCTGGTGCCATTGAGAACGGCACTCTGTTCCCTATTGAACGCACCCTCATCTGAGCGCCATGGATGCACAATAACATGATTCGCTAATAACATGGGTGCTCGGATAGAAAGGCGGTTAGAGATTGGTTCTATGTCTCTATAGGGAGTTTGTTGAAGCGATAATATGTCCAACCATTGTCAATCCTTTCCTAGATTGCTTACAAGTCGGTTCAATGTCCAAGACTTTAATCCTGTTATCCTTACGTCGCAGATTAGATCGTTCCCCTTGAGCTAGAGAAACGAAAATGATTCACATACCTCTACGATGAAGCAGAACGAGTAGAAAGCAGCAGGAGTCTCACTGAGAACAAAGAATTTACTTAGAAGAGAACTGGCCTTATACGAGTAGATAAATGAACAAGATCTTGAAAGTTACCTGTAGTTGGGACGAAGCCACTGATATCTACAAAGTGGCTCAGCAACACAACGACCAGTCCGTCCTTGATCCTTACATCCGATCAAGTCTACGCAGCTCAATAATGAGCGAGTATACTTCTGGAGTCACCAGTTCAACCTGGTGGTTTCAGTGGATCCCGCTTGGCATACACCCCGCATCTTCCCAGAAAGGGTGCCGTAGTGGTATAGCGGCAACCCGCCATTCCACTGGTAGGGACAGAAGATGGTGGGGGACTATATCTCTGAAACTCTAGGGGCACGGGCTTGATTGCTATGGACAGCTCAAAAGTATATACCTCAACAAACCCACTAAACCAACTGGCTATACCATAGCTTTTGAGCAACAGCTGTTTTCTACGGCTGTCATGTACGTAATCCCAATAGCTAGCACATCCCTATACCTCATGGGAGGGTCTAGGGGCACAGTTAACTGTACCCCCGCTGGACGCTAATTGATACAACAACAGCAACCCACATCTTCCCGTCATGACTCGGGAGCATCCACGATATGGGCTGTGCCTGCATTGTGAAACTAGGCGAACCTCATCATGATGCGTCAAATTTGAAAATAGGAATTGGACGCCTTACTGGCCCCGTGCACGAGTCTGTCAAATTCGTTGAGGCTCGTGATGTACTCGCGAGCCGGGGATCGGCACCATAGCCCGAAGCCCCGAACTGACCCGAGCGGGATGACGCATACTAGTTAAGTATCTAGCGCTTACATACGTAATTATAGCAACACGGAAAATCACATAAGAGCATGGCAGACCCGTATATGTGTCCACCATGGCACAACCAATTGAGACCTTTAATCATCACGACTGATTTTGGACTATGATTCCCCGTACCGAAGTTCTCATTATCGGGGCAGGTCCCACCGGCCTCGTCCTCGCCCTCTGGCTTACCCGCCAGAATGTCAAGGTGCGCATTATCGACAGAAAAGAAGCCCAACCATCTACGTCTCGTGCTTTGGCAATCCACGCTCGTACACTCGAGTTATATCGTCAGTTAGGCCTCGCCGACGACGTGGTCGCCAATGGCCACAAAATTGAAGCTACCAATATCTGGGCTGAAGGTTCCCACCGGGCCCATATCCCCATCGGTAATATTGGCAAGGGATTGACCCCGTACCCGTTTATTCATATTTATGCTCAGGATTTCCACGAGAAATTACTGGAAGACCGCTTGAATGCGATGGGGGTAACTGTGCAACGGAACTGGGAATTGGTCGACTTTGAGGAGAATGAAGAGTGCATCCTGGCTCAACTGAAACACACCAACGAGCAACCAAACTCAACAAAAGACGAGAAAACAGAGTTCTGCGAAGCAAGCTACATCGTGGGCTGCGATGGCGCCCACTCCGCCGTCCGTCGCGCCTGCAACATCGCCTTCGAAGGCGAAACCTACCCCCAGCTCTTCTTCGTGACAGATATAGAGGGCAGCGGGCCGACGCTGAACGGCGAGGCACACCTCTCTCTCAACGGATCCGAGTTCATGCTATCTCTCGCATACGACCAAGACCGAAAGGCCCGTTTCGCGGGCGTAGTGGACGAATCACGCGTAACCAAAGAACTTTCCGAACTCACGCTCGATGACGTCGCATCAGCCACCATCAAGAACATGGGGCTGCAGATCGACAAACTCAACTGGTTCACCACTTACCGCGTACACCATCGCGTCGCAGCCAGCTTCCGCCGGGGCCGCGCGTTCCTCGCAGGCGACGCAGCGCATATCCATAGTCCTGTCGGCGGACAGGGTATGAACACGGGCATCGGTGACGCGATCAATCTCGCCTGGAAGATCGCCGCGGTGGTGCACGGTAAAGCTGACGCATCGCTGCTGGATAGCTACGATCCAGAACGCCATGCGTTTGCGAGTACGCTCGTCAACACTACCGACCAGGCGTTCACCAACCTCGTTGCCAAGGGATACGTAAGCAATTTCATCCGGAACTGGGTCGTCCCCATCGTCATGCCCATCTTGACCCGTTTCGACATGGTCCGACACCGTATGTTTCGAGGCGTGTCGCAAATCATGCTGAACTATCGCGACAGCGCTTTGTCTGCGGGTACGGCGGGTTATGTACAAGGCGGCGATCGGGTCCCGTGGGCGCCTGCGGGGCACCTTGATAACTTTGACAGCCTGAAGGAAATTAGATGGCAGGTTCATGTCTACGGGGATTTGAAGCGGCAGATGGCGAATTGGTGTCACGACAAGCGTGTGCCTCTGCGTCTCTTCCCCTGGGACGAGAAGTACCAGGCGGCTGGATTTGGAAGAGATGCAGCGTACCTTATCAGACCTGACACATACGTGGCAGTTGCAGAACCGTCAGGACTACCAGAGCGGTTTGAGCAGTACTTGGAAGAAAACGGAATTCGCCTGGTATGATTGATGACTTTCCTCATGTTTATGTACTATATCCGGCAGCGCGGTGTTTGGGTTGGCTTTGCATCTCCTCTCATCGAATATGCATATTTTCCTTTTAATGGAATTGCCTTCATCCTCAGCTTGGGAGCATACGCCCTCTGCTACGTCATTGTCTCTGTACCTTAGTAAGTCTCGGAACGTGCGAAAAACAGCGGGGAAATACGAGGCGGGGTACGTGCCTGCGTATCCTCTATCTTTATGTTCCGGGGCCCAAACAGCACTGTCCTCTGATAATTTTCAGCCCTCAGTCGGCTGCAACCATATCCAGCAATGTTGTGATGAGAGTTTAAGCAAAAGCGTCTAAGGGACTATCACATAGCAAAATGGTACTTTCTATACGCCCGGCAAGAGAGGCAGACCTAGAGATGATTGGAAATATTGCAGCAGCAGCTTTCAATCCCACCACGGACGCAATATCCCGACGCTTGTTTCCACCTGAGCTCCAACCGACGAACATGCCAGTTGGGGAAGCATGCAGACAATGGCGAGCTACCCGCAAGACCTCGAGCTTCCACTCTGACGGCACTGCTCTAATGGTGGCCGTAGATGATGCTCTGGATAGGCAGATCGTCGGCTTTGCGCTGTGGGACGTCCCAGTCCCAGCTGGTGCTGGCAGTTGTGAACCGCGCCAACCCCAAGAACCAGAACCTGCAGCACATCCGGGCCTAGACAAGTCCGCATTAGCTGAAATGCGACAGATTCTGGCAGACGATGCCCGCGCGCATTTCGGGGCCGAGATGAAAAGGAATGTGTGGCGTATGTGCACCTCACGCGGTTTAACTGCGAAGCCGGCAGACTAATACATGCATGCCTAGATCTTGATTATATTGCTGTGGACCCGCGTCATTGGCGGAGGGGTATTGGCAAGATGCTCTTGCAATGGGGCGTACAGCGGGCTGCAGCGGAAAAGAGAGACTGCTATCTGGTTGCTACGCCTGCTGGGCGTCCGCTATATGAAGCTGCTGGATTTACGGAATTGGCTACCCTACAGATCTTTGGTGTTCCTCACTTGTCAATGATCAAGAGGTATGGTCCTGCCTCGCGGTAGGTGGGCAAAAGGAGATGGGATAAAGAAACATTTGAAGAACCTCTGAAATCGTTTGCTGCAAAATTTGTAAACACCGCTCTTATCGTGACCTCGAGTATAGCTGCGTCTCTCAGCCACCCTGGTGATCAGGTAAGAACATAAGCCTGTGGGGGGAGGCAGCCCCACTGAGCCAAAAGATCCTTTTCTGCTTGCTCCACGAATCAAACCTGCCACATGGTGACCAGCCACTCACGGCAAACTACAGGAATACTAGCTGGACCCTAGTACTGAAATCTGCTATGTTGCATTCTGTAGTACGCTAGTTATATCAATCTAGGCTGCCATGCACTAAATGTGACTCAACCAGCTACTGAATTTAAATATAGATTAGGCCCTCCACAACTGAATCCGTACCATACCTGTTGATGAATTCATAATGTCTTCTCACTCGAGAGATGTGAAAGTCAAATTGACGTATCTCCAATGGCAGTCTATCTACGACCAAACACGACCATATCGCATCGTCCAGTTCGGCCGTAAAAAGAAACAAAACGCACAAAAGCCGACACACAATTTGATATTTCATAAAGGGGACATTGAAGAACTTATTCGAGATATTCGGGGGACAAAGGAGCAAGGCAGGGAGTTCAGCCTTCAAATGAATGGGTTCGTTTATCGCCATTATCCCTCATCATCAATGGGGCCGACAGATTTCTGGAGTACAGAAAAGGTCGAGAAGGTATTCTTGCCTGAATGCGAAGCTATTATAAGAAATGAGATCAAGGGAGTCGATAAGATTTACATCTTTGACTGGAAAGTAAACAAGCCGCATCTTACGTTTGGAATTCGTTTTTGATTCTTTGATAGTTGAGAAAGAAGAAAAGCGCAAAAGACCGACAATCTAAAAATCGACATTTGCTCAGTCGAGCTCGACAAGTCCATGTAGGTGAGTGATCTAAACAAACCTTGATTCCCCGAAACGTCGCCACCCTCGATCCATGCCAATACTAAATATGTCAAGACACGCTCCTCACTGTAGATCAACCCCAAACGCCTATGATGGAACGCATTCGCAATCATGTCCCTGAACATTCCCAGCACCTTCTCTCTGGCCGAGTGCAGATGATAAAGTGAGTGAAGAAGAAACAAAGCACACCGAGCTCTCTAGTCCTAACGGTCTTTTGTCCGTACTATTCTTCTACATGAGTGATAATGGCGATTTCATGAATGTACTGACTCGTCTGGTTAAAATTCTTATAGCGTCTGGCGCCCAATAAATGGCCCAGTTGAAGAATGTCCCATTGCTGTTTGTGATGGACGTTCCGTTGACATATCGAGGTTAATCGGGGCAGATATCACCCGCGGTCGCTATACAGGCACAATACAGTATCCACTATATGATTCAACAAAGCCGTTTCAGTGGTACTATATGAGTAGGCAGAGTGATAACGACGTGCTATTATTTAAGAGTTTTGACTCAAAGGAGGGGAGTGTGAAATGTAAGTGACATCAACCATCTACCCTATCCCAGTCATCCGATCTTGCCAACAAAAAGAGAGAAAGAAAGAAATGAAAACAAGGAATACATGATTAAAGGAGCATGGCCTAACGAAGAATATTACATTTGCTAGATGTCCCACATGCATCTTTTCCACTACCAAAGACACTCGATGAGGTGCATTCGAGGGAAAGTATTGAAGTTAGGGCTCTAGTCTTTTTGTACCCAACAATATAAGGGTCTGAATTTCCCAACCGGCTATAGATTTGTAATATATCTCTAGATTTTGCCTCGGTTATTCTGTGGATAGTAACATTTAAGATTCACAGATATCTTATGTATACCCAGAGTGTATATGCTCCTAGCCAAGTGTATATTGCCTTTGTTTAGAATAGTAACTTGGCTTAGCTCACATCCCTTATTCCATCATGAAGTGTAGCTCCATTGTTCCAAGGGAGAAATATCCTTATATATCTATGTGTTCCTACTCCTAGACCTACTCTGGGTGTATATTTAGGAGTAGATATACTTCTATATGTACCCTAGAGCAAGCGAGCTATTCTATTAGGTTGTAGACAACAATCCGCAATACTGTTATGATGTGTCTACCATGAAGCCATTCCTATATGTGGATGCCATCATTTGCAGGGGCCTAAAGATTTCGTTAGGACGGCAGCGTTTTTGTGAGCCATCAACCCTTTAGTGGCTTAGCTGAAGGGCCACCCTGCATTGGGACCACGTCAACAGGTTACACAACTTTGCATTTGCTATATGTTCCCATGTTCTGGTCCTCCCACCTCCTTCCCGTTTCGTTGAGAGACTGTGTATATAAGATTACATTATAAAGCTACAACAATAAAATATCACTGTAGGACAAAATGGATTTTATTCCAATAATATACTCTTTAAACACCTATAAAGGATTAGCAGATACACTATTCATCGCTAAAATACAGTTAAGCCCAGAAAGCACTATCCCGACCACAGATCTGGCAGTAAGTGTCGCTATTTTTAGCGGTCGCAACAGTAAGGGGTAATAGGTAGTGCGAGGTACCTTATGATTTGAGCCACCGCTGAGGGGTAGAGCTGCCAAGGATTCTGGGAAATTGCACTCAACTTTGACACAACAGGGGTGGGTTAATCAGTGAAGCAGGAGAGAGTACAATAGCTTCCATGGCAAGTGGTAAGTGCCAAGTGCCAGTTGCAAGTCTCAGGCTGGGGCGTCTCCCTCATCAAGATAAGCGCAGCCTCCATCTATAGGTCTTTCGGATAGCTTAGGATAAAACTTCAATCTGGTCCTTCCTTATCGAGTAAAATCACAGCGAGTATCTGACAGGGGTGCCGGATAAACAGAAAAATAGGCTAAATACTAATATATAGACACGTCTTACAGCTCATATGCATGCGTACCCCGGACTTGTTGGAGGCTGTGTAACCCCCCGGACTAGGGATATGGTCCAACCTCCCGAGCTATATATAAGGGTCGTAAGGGCGGCATAGCACAGACACATTACTACAAGTAGAGGTGAGCATGCGATCCTGGCTCGTGAACCTACTTATTTCACAGGAAATTAACCCATTGTCAGAGGAATAATTATGTTCCCAGCAGGCCAGCTGGTGCCTTCGGAAACCTCGCTTTATACAAGTCACCCACACTTCGGATCCATTAGTTCATCACATCCATTTTCCACAACGCTTGCTACCCCAACAATCTCCAGAACAGCATGATGGACATTGAATCAGAGCCTACGCGTCCTGCTGGGATAACCTCGGACGTAACTAACACCGAGGAAATTGAAGAGCCACCTGCACCTAAATATATGCAAGGATGGGCTCTCGCTTCTTTGACCTTGGCCTTTATGGCTATCTGCCTCGTGCTCGCTATTGATAATACCATTCTAGGTTCGTGCTTCACACAATCTGGCGGAGGGAGCATCAGACCTAATTGTCATACCAAGCGACGGCGATACCCCAGATCACCAGCGACTTCCACAGCCTTAACGACATCGGCTGGTATGGCTCTTCCTACTTGATCGCGCAGATGGCACTGCTGCCGACCTGCGGCCGCCTCTACGCATTCTATAATATTAAGTGGGTGTACTGCATCTCGCTGGCCGTCTTCGAAATCGGCTCCATCGTCTCGGCAGTCGCCCCGAATTCTGTGGCGCTTATCATAGGGCGAGCAGTCTCTGGCCTCGGCGCTGCTGGTTTGGTGAGCGGGACGACAACTATTATGTCCTATTGCGTGTCTTTGAAAAAGCAGGCGATGCTGTCGCCTATCGTCCTGGGCATGTACAACATTGGATCGGCTATCGGACCACTCGTGGGTGGTTCGATAACCGACAATAAGGTGCTGACTTGGCGGTTTATTTTCTGGATGAATCTCCGTAAGTCTCTGTCGACGAAGAAGCCCATATCCTCTCTCATAATCACTAGCTAAAAGTTTCAAGCCTTCGGCGCTGTTGGGCTTGTTCTGGTGTGGTTCGCCTTAAGGAAACCTCCACCGGCAGTGAAGGGGGACCTACCCTGGGCCCAGAAGCTACGTCAACTTGACTTTCTAGGGGCTACTCTGCTGCTCGGTGCAACATGTTGTTTGAACTTGGCATTACAGTGGGGTGGCATCGTCTACCCATGGTCTGATGCCAAGGTGTTCGGGTGCCTGATCGGATTCGGTCTACTCTTGATTACCTTCTTGTTCTTACAATACCGAGGCAAAGAAAAGTTAGTTCCTTCTTTTGCAATTTCAGTCCCTACTTGCATAGAGGCTACTTATTTCACCATGCTTGCTAACATCAAAATCCAAGCTCGAATATCCCCCTTCGCATCTTTCGAAGTCGTACCGTATCGGCATCATGCGGCTTCATGATGCTCGTTCAGGTGGCTATAGTAGTGCAATCGTACTTTTGGCCCATATACTTCCAGTCGGTCAGGAACACCAATGCCAGAGACTCGGGGATCAATCTACTCCCATTGATCGTGTCGAACAGCCTCGGCACGCTCTGCGCGGGCTCTATAGCGTCGAGATTCGGGCACTATGTGCCGTTCATGTGGGTTGGACCTCTCGTCTTGGCTACCGGAGGGGGTCTATATCAACTAGTCCGTGCCGACAGTCCGCTCGGACAGTGGGTAGGGTTTCAAATCCTGTCTGGGCTTGGCTATGGCATCTGTAGCCAAATGCCGATCCTGGCTGTGCAAGTTGTCCTCAGAAAGCCAGATATACCAACGGGACTTGTCATGATCATGTTTTTCCAGATACTTGGGGGCGCGCTGGCTCCTAGCGTTGGGCAGAACCTCTTCACTGATGGGCTACTGCAAAATCTCAGCAAGCTGCGGGGAATAGATGGTGCAGCCGTAGTGGCGGCCGGTGCAAGTGGTTTCAGGGAGATTGTTCCTCCCGAGCTGATCAATGCCGTCGTGGATGCATTTAATTCTGCTTTAAGGAACGTGTTCTGGGTGGCGCTTGCTACGCCAGCCCTTGCTTGGATAGCAAGCTGGGCAATGGAGTGGCGCCAATTGCCCGATTCTAAGAGACAGGTTACCCAAGCTCCAGCCGAGGAGGTCGCGGAGAAATAGCTTGATAGCAATGAAGCTCGAGGGGAGTTTGCCATGAGCCCAATTGGACAGTGAAGATGCCCGGCTCGTTGCATGGTAATCAATCTAGTACGAATCGAAGCAACAAGGCGGCGATCCATCGGGAATAAGAACGTGGAGGGCCCCAAACCTACGCTAGTACTTAACAAGAAACTCGCAATGGATGCTTGGGCAGATCTGCACTCCACCCACACCAAGGTGATGCTTATGCCGGTGACTAGAATTAGATGATAGGTAGAGGTCAGATTTGCTGCTGTGCGCCTAGTACTTTGGGGCAGTCTGATGGACCAGGGTGGTCAGGACTTCATGTCCACCTACCCTCTGGCGGGTTTATTAAAAGCACCTGCATAGCACTTGCAGTAGTAAGTGGGTATATTTACTCCACAGGATGCCTATTTACAAGCACTCTACAAGTCACTACATCACCCTTTTTAGATAGCGGCAAGGCAGGATGCCATCAGTTGGCTCATCTGTCCAATGGGTCGATAACGGGCTTATCTATGGTGCACGAATAGTTAGGTAAGTGGATATTATGCAACATATTCTTGTGTAAAGTCGTGAGTCACGAGTCATGTCCAGTCTAGGGGTTTCCATAATATTTAAATTATATGTCAGGATATGACTCATTGCCAGGATTATTATTAGTCACTATTGGGTTCTTACGGCGCAGTCATGATGCATATCTACTTTCACTTGGTGAAACATGGTCTAGCGAATTAGCTAGCAGTTAGGGCTCTCAATTTATTTCGGACTGAGCTGATTGGCTTCCTCGGGTCTTTTCAAGTTTTCAAACATTTCCTTTGTGAACAAGCTAAGTTACTAGTACTGTACATTTACCTAAACGCTCATAGCTTCGAGCAGGCATGTTTAATCAGTCATGTCTACAACAGTGATAATGTCTCTTAATGATCTGGCTTCTGATGTTACGTCAGGCTACTTAGTGCTGACCAGTTCATAGGTAACCAAGTAGATTATGCTTCAGTCCCTATTAATCGATATTTTTAACCCTAACTGGGGCAAGTATGGATGTCTTTATTCGTCGTAACATAATGATAAGGGTCCTCGGAATATGGGTTTAGCCCATGGTACACCATTGTGGTCGAGTATACGAATGTCAGACCGTGATCATGGGGGGTCTCACAGATAGTACATGTATTGGACGCATCATTAATTCCACCTTGAGGAAAAATGGTTGTAGAAATCCTTCTTAAAGCCTTACAGAATGCACGTCCAATCTTTCGTGGAATAAACTATGTCCAAGGCACATCTTGCGTTCGACTAACGCTCCTATGTCCAAACAAACGTGCTACAGCCGTTCTCGAAATCGCCAAGACCAATACACACTCAATCACTCTTTTCTGGCCCTGCCGCCAATGCCTTAGGGCAGGTCCATCATTGACCCGCGCATTAAATCGAGGACACCGTAATGTGCACGTTGTATGGTACTCCGTGTTGTATCTTGCTACAGAAAATTGCACAATGGTACGAGACTTCAGTGGAATCCCATGGAGACCTATACTGAATCCGTGCAAATCAGTTCGCGGACGATCTGCGAGGTGGCTTCAACTCCCTTTCTCAAGCCTTATGGCATGTCTGCCCTTTGCCGTCATCACTCCTGACAGGTGTCTCCTTTAGGGAATATCATGAGGCAGACGGCTGAACTACTCAAGTAGACTCTTCGGTTTTGGCACCATACTGGGTAACAAGCTTGCTACTGGCGCTACCCTTGGCGAACAGTCGAGTTAATAAGCCCCGCCCTCCTGTGATGCCAGAATCTTTATTGTCGGCAGCAGAGTTGGCATCAGGCGAGTCGTTCGGGATAGAGGTGGTGTCTAAAACGCGTTCCAAGGTAGACACAATGAGCGACTGATAAGTCCTCAGATCATCTTCGCTCAGTCTGCTATAGTAACCAGGCACGAAACCTCTGGTTACGTTCTGCTTCACCGTCCTGATCAAGCTCGAACGCACCTCCTCTATGAATTGACCGGTAGCAGCGTGACGCCTCTTCGCACGATGCTCGACTTTTTTGTTTATCACGTCCCTCATAGCATTGGCAAATTCGGTGACAGCGCTTGCACCGGCAGGCGTCAAGTATACCTGACTACCAGCTGCCACGGCAGCTGTCAGGCCGGCCACCGCTGACACACCCGCTTGGACGGTTTTAGCATAGTCATCGTCCTTGTTTTGCACATCATTGGCCACCGACATCAACGCGGCATGAATGATTACCAGTCGAATTGCATTCAATTCGAGATCGTTCTCAGCGTCTTGGACATCCGAGAGGAATGTGTATAGCTCTACCAACTTGCCGTGTTCCCCCGCAAGACGATAATAGTCACCTCTGTTGCTAGGCCGAATGTAGGCAATGAGCAAGTTTGTAGCTGCCGCTGAAAAATCTGACACATCCTGACGCTTCTTGAAAAGCTCCGTGATGAGATGACGGGTGGCTTCGACGCCAATAATATCACCAAGATCCTTGTTGCGAATTTCTTGCGACACTCGCATCGGATCGTTAAGGAAAATTTCCGTCGCCAAGGTTAACTGGCCCTTCAAGCGCATTGCCACTACGGCTGCAGTTACACCGTCCACAGTGCGACCAGGGATTATGCCGGACATGTTATACGAGATGAAGCGGCTAAACTTGTCCCATCTCCCTTCGGTGTTGAACGGCATGTTTGAGGCGTAAGTATGGATACTGTAGCGCCATGGTCGGAGACCGTTGTCAATCAAGTGTTTTAGTGCATCTGGCGATTGTGCGAATTCCTCAAGGTGGTCGCGAATTCGGAAGGTCCCTCTTTTGCTGGACGTCCAAGCTGTCCCTAGTCCTTCCTTCAACTTGTCCCAGTCTGAATTTAGCAGATCTCCTTGAACAATGTGCTTGTCCCTAGTGAAATATGGCCATTTTGTGGACAGGTAGCTGAGGCTGAACTTTTTAAATCCAAGGGTCCAACCGTCGGATCCCACGATGCCGTGCCTCTCGTAATTCTGGCCCTCACTTTGTAACTGGCAGCGTGTTGAGTATAAGTAGGGACTTAAATTGCGGTGCACGCTAGTTAAGCATTTGAGGGTGGTGAGCTGCTCATCCTCAGTCTTGACTTCTGGCGTGCCAAAAGCTTCCAAGACTTGGGCAACAAGGCCAGCAAACTGCTGCACACTTGCTATTTGGGCCAATAAAAGGGAGCTGTTTTGCTTGAAATCGTCCTGCATGCGGATGAGTTTTTCTCTGAACTCGTCATGCGACCGCAGAATGTTTAAAACTGTGGATAGTTCCAGTCGTGTTACTGTTAGGCGGGACTTGTTGGCGGCAATAACGCAGTCGTTAATGAAATGGGCATCAAGGGACTTTGCATTAATGACGTTATTCAGATGTTCTTCCGCCCCTCCAGCATTTTGAGTCGCAGCACGGAGTTGTTGTGTGCTGGCTGGTTGAAACCCTTCCAAAACAAGTCGAGCGGCTTGTGCTAGGGCGCGGAACGACTTTATTGTGAGTTCAAGCACTCCTTCAACATCATCGACAAATTTAACCAAATTTTTGTCAATCGGTTTACTGGCTCTTTTTGCTTGTTTCCTGTCTCGTTTTGCTTGTTTCCCGTCTCGTTTTGCTAGTTTTCTGTCTCGTTTTGCTTGTTTCCTGTCTCGTTTTGCTTGTTNGTCTCGTTTTGCTTGTTTCCTGTCTCGTTTTGCTTGTTTCCTGTCTCGTTTTGCTTGTTTCCTGTCTCGTTTTGCTTGTTTCCTGTCTCGTTTTGATTTTCCAACTTCAGACTGCAGAGTTTCGAAAGACTCAATCAGCGAGTCGACGACTGTTGAGGAGGTCGAGAGCCCATAGCCAATTTGGCGTAGAACGCTGTCAAGTAATTCGACCCCTGTATCATCAATAGTGACCGAGGGGATTCCTTTGTGGATCCCAGCCGGGACGTCCACATCACAACCACCATCACGAACTTTTATAACACACGAGCAATTATCAAGAATTTGCTGCAGTGCGTCAAAGGCGTCAACGGTTTCATTGGCGAGCGCGCCTACGCTGCCGCTCGGCCAAAACCCTCCAGACCGGAGGGCCAAGCCCAAACTCACATTATCGGGTCGCATATCCTCCAACGACCGTAAGCGTTTCACATCAAGCACCATCTGCTCTTTTTTTGGTGGGATAGTGACCTTGAATTTTTCGCACATGGCCGTACAAGCTTGGGCAAGAGTCTGGTCATTTGTTTGACGGACTAATCTCAGTTCACGTGTGAGGATGGCAAGCATCGTACCGATTGTCTTCATAGCGTCGAATTCTTTTGGGTGGGTTGGGTCCGGCTGCGCAATATCATTGTAGTAACCGTCAAGACCCTCTTGGTATGTACGCATAAAGTCGGTGGCAACTTGATGAATCTCGTGGATATCCTGCTCATCGGACAACGATTTCTCAAGGTAATCGATCCAGTTGTCAATTTCGGAAACGATGACCACAAATGTCTGTTTAGAACTCTGCCCCTGGCTGAGAAGCTCTGTCTTTGTCAAAATTTCGAAGGCTTGCATGGCAGCTTCCCCAACTACAGCGGTAGCATGCTCTCTTAACTCCAAGCCCAGCCTCGTCACGTCACGATGAGCCGTATCAAAGCCATTTACGTCGCCAGCCTCCAGTGCTTGTGCTGCATACGCCGCCTTTTCTGCCGCGAGAGCAGCTTTCCGGCTTACGGCGCTCAACGGTACTGCGATACGCGCATCTTGCGCCAGATGGTTGGCAGCAAATGCCGCATTCTTGGCCTTCTGAGCAAGTTGGCTGCCTTTATCTGTCGTGACCTTTGCCCCTAAAGTACGGTCGCGCAGGTCACGAAGAACTGCCTCATAGCCTGTGACGTTAACGAGAAGTCCGCTGTTGTCGCAGCCTATGCGCGCTATTCGTATATGGTTCTGTAGCATCTCGATGGTCTCCTGGAGATGTGCGGCTTCGGCAGTTGCCAAACTCTGGGACCTTTTGAGCTCGTCGCAATATCCCTTCATTGTGTTTTGAGCTATGTTAAGCTTTCGTTGTGCTTCATCTGCATCCTTTGCCTTGGTAAGAATGCCCACCATCGCAAATAAAGCGTCGTTTGTCGCCATGGCCATCTTCTGGACAGACTTTAGATTTGGGTTTCGAGGGGGGTCAAAATTGGTGACGTGGTTGTCCACGAAAACCGACAGCCTGCACTGGGCAAGGGTCATCATATCCTGCAATGTCTGGCCTGCGATACCGGTGGCAGTCTCGCGCATTCGGGCCACTTGATCGCGCATTCGCGCCACTTGATCGCGCCTTCGGAGTAATTGGTATTCAGGTAGGGTCAATTGATCGATAAATAGAGCATAGTCGATTTGTCGGTTGAGATTTCGAGGTTGAACCGCGAGGGCCTCGCGATCTTCCTCGACAGATCGCAAATCATGGATGCATTTTGCCCCCTCGAGGGGGACTCCTTTCACCCTGGCATCGAAAACTCCGAGATAAGCGTCAGCTTCGCGGGTATCGATTATCACCTTAACGGCTTTTGTTAACCTTCTGTCCCGACTATTTGAATTTTGCACCGAGTTCAGCCGATCTTGAATGCTTTGTATGAGGCTATCGAGATGCGCTGCCATTTCAGTCAAAGGAACTGTCCTGAATAGAAAAAGTGGATCTTTGATTAAGATGTGTTGTTTTAGTGCCGCCCTGCCAAGTAGAAGGGAGATGTGACTTGACGAAACGGCAGCTACTGAGATTCTGAGTCTCCCAAACACAATATAAATTGTACGTGTCTTGTCATTATTATGACAAAAGTGTGATCCTAAGATCTTGGACAAAGTATCCTTCGGAGCCCTGGTCTTAATTCAAGTGAGGATTCTAACATCATATCGCCCAAGTATCCTTGGGTTGGAACTTCTAGATCGTGATCGATCCGCAGAGATGGGACAAGTCTGAATCAACCTTACGCATCGCCCGTACAATGCAGTGGCTGGGTATCCCAAAGCAACGCCCTATAAGGTGATCTGGTGATCTAGCTTAAACTAAGAGCCCTCCTAAAAAGTTACCGCGATTCTAATATTTCCGAGATTGCTCATTTGCTGCCTGCGACATTTATTATTTAATGAGGAGGAGCACATGGCCATGCTTGTCTGGATACCATGTGGGGCTAATTATTTGCAGCGTGGTCGAGACCAGGCTTTTATCCGTTTGCAGTACTGTAACCGACCAACAAGCAGATAGAGCCTTGAATGAAATTTTGAGACACAGAACTCTAATACAGTACAGGATATATGGCTGCATGCCTGGGAACTGGGCGTACCTGTGTATATTGGTCAAGGCGATTTCGAGACCAACTGTATGGCTTATCGTCTGGAAATTGCCTACTCCAGCTCTGCTCACTCCTTCCTCTTCGCCTGCAAATACGCCTCCTGGCTCTGCTTCACCAGCCTCCGCTTCTCCGCAGCTTCCTCCTCAGTCGGTTTTGTCGGCAGGATTCCCGGCGCCGGATGGAATAGAACTTCTCGACTTGTAACCTTTGTACCGTCCACATCACGGAAGCCCTCTTTTTGGATTATCTCGGGAGGGAAACGAGCCAGAGCATTCTTGATCTGCTCGGGGTTCAGGCCGCGCGCGTCGAGGACCTCGTAGTCGGCTGAGAGGGTACGCAGGACGCCGTCCCTGCCAAGGTGGGTGATTCCCCCGCCTGAGGGATCGCACTTCATGTCTTTGACGAAGTCGGGGAGGATCTGGATTATCAGTTAGCTTGTGTACTGGATACTAGGCTTACCATGGTAGGGCTGGTGCATCTCGCTCAGACTTTTGCTTACCTTGCAGCTCATGTTGAAGTTCAGTATAGTATCAGTGTCAGAATCGGTATGTTTGGTGACTAGTGTTATCTCAACGGATGTCAATTTCATTGATATATTTCTCAATGAGCCTTGCCAAGCAAGAGCGAGAGGCTGTTGCCTACTTCTTGAGGCCTGTAGTTTGGTTGGGTGGCGATTTTGGCCTAAACTAGGTGGTTCACAAAGATTAACTAACTAGGTAGTCAAGCACTAAGTCCGCCTGTAATAACACTATTCCAAGGATCAAGCACAGCCTCGTGGGTTCACAGTCCCACATTCCTGTCATCTGTGGGTGCACTGGGGCTATGACTAGCCCAACGCTTAGCCCCGGCGTCCTGCAGTTGGCTTGGGCCCATCCTTGTTATATTCCTAGTATAGCTTCCTAAGTTATTTATAACCCTGTTAGAGGCATCCAGTAAGCCTTAAAGACATATATATGGAATCTGGGCATGATTGACCATAGGGGGTCAATCATAGGAGGTCTTTTGCCTCAGTGGTTAACCTTTTGCAGCCCAGCGCAAGGTTCTCACATTTTACCGGTATTTGAGGGATGGATCACAGTCACTTTGTCAAGTCCACAATCGAGCAGATTCTAGAGACACGGTTTTACCAGGATGGTTGGACCTCATACATTTTTCCAGATGGCCCAAGGTCAGGCTTCAGGAAAGTTTAGGACACTCGTACATCAATATACAGCCTTGAGATAGTCCCAGCTCGCCCTTGACTATGTGGCTTTATCATAACTTCGTGCCTACTTATTCCGAAGGTACTCCCACCCTATGGTGAACAATCACATTAAATCGCTAAAGACATGAGCAACATTTTCTTGGTAAAAGTTCCATGTCTAACAGGACAAGTTCTTCGCGTAAGTCTTCCAAACTAGTGTATGCTGTTCGAATTCATTCAGCGCCGGTCTCTTTCGTTGTGTTCCCGGCTTTACGCCCCCGATAAAATACTCAGCGAATTTTCTAGCCCGGAGACACTGTTGGATGACTTTAGCCTTTGCTGCCCAGCATTGAGAGGGACAGACTGTGAAGGTTTAGTTCTCAAAGTCAAGTAAGGGCGGAGAGGGGGGAGACAAGCAACTATCAGCCCTGTAAGAATGTCAAGTGCACACCACAGTTCAAGCGTCGTAGTTGGGACATTTGGGTATGTAATGAGAACAATAATAAACCTCCCTAGGCAGGCACCTATACTGAAAATTCCGAACCCAAATGTGACGTAAAGAGCAATCTTTCTCTTTCAGGATAGCCGGAGAATGCGTAGAATAAAAAATGGCAAGCAGAAAACAAATATCGGAGGAGAAGTGAAGAGCCCAAGTGGAAGTCCAGATGATAAACGAGTTTTTGGCGCTGCAAAGGCCATGATTATTCCTAGCATCTGTCAAATACCATTGTAGAAGGCGTGCTTGATTAATGATTCTCTACTTACTCGCTCGGTGCTTTTGGCAGACAGATTAGAAGGACAATCAGAACTGATATAATATATGACACTATCGAGAAGATAGCAACAGTCCAGAGAGAATATTGGAATGTCCTCAGTGCAGAAGGGAATATATGATTAAAAAAAGAGAGAAGGGCGGCTTTATTAAGATACTGTACCATAAAGAGTGGAAACCATGGCATGAACGCTATCTATTAAGATGTTAGATGCGCTGTTGGATTCCGTATCATGTAAATAACATTTACCTTCATCGTCAACTCGGTATCGGGTGTGTGGGACTGGAAGTCAACCCAAGTAGTTGCTGGATTTAACCATCCTAACTTCTTTAATCGAATGTCAAGCACTGCCCCCCATATGCCGCATAACCATGCAAGACATATACAATAGTCGCTTAGTAGGGGCCTTTTCAGCTGAATGTGTAGCCTAAGGTAAAGACGAGCGAGAACCAGAGCGAGACAAACCCCCAGTAACGCCCACTCCACGGCCTAAAAGCGGTCAAAATCAAGCAAGTAGATTCAAGGTTTATCTGGGCTTAACGTACAATGACCGTCTCAGAACTAACTGCGCCCATCGAGTCAAGGAAGGGTCGTCTTGTGCAGGTAGCTTAACCATGGGGATTTGACCTCCATGTGCAACTTTCGAAGAGCGCCAGGCTGTTGTGTTTGTCAGCGAGGGAATAGCAACGCCGTTCTAGGCAAGCAGCCCACAGCCCACAAGTGAGAGAAATGGCAATAGGGTTGGTTCAATTTTGACACTGTATAAATTTTTTGAGAATGAATGTGTTGTTGAGCTTCTACGGGAGGAGAATCACTTTTCCTTTTGGTTCTGACGCCGATTTCGTCAAGCACTTCTAAAAGTTAAACCTTCCAATTATGAGGTGGCGCTCGCCCTTCGGGCCCCGCGGCTCCGCGGAGCCGACAGTCAACCACGTACGCTGGAGAAGAGGCCACAATAAGAGCTTTCTCGCTAACTCCCTTTGGGTTTAATAATACGCGCTCTACAATATTCATTGACTCTGATTTTAAATCCGAAAATGCGCTAAGATTGGACTGGTCCATTGTTATGGGTTAACTGGGAAGTCCCGAATCCGTCGCCGGGAACGCAATCAGGCGGATGACATCGGCAGGGCTCTGTAATCACAATTAACCCAGGGGCCACCCAGTCAGGCGCTACAGATCATTTGTCACATAATTGTTCAAACAAACAAGAAAAACACAATCTTCACTATGATAAGATTCACTTCATCATCCCCTAAAAATTATGTATAGAAGCCAGCTAATCATGCTATCCTTGACATTATACTTCACGCACGGCAAAGGATGAACTCCTCAAAGCAGACCAAGTGTACACTTCAGAGCTATTTAATGCGGCATCAAGAAATTCAAGAAATAATCTGGCCTTGGATTCCTAAACATATTGGCACCCAGTACATTCTACCTGCGAGCCACTGAGTTGATTAAGTGCCGATCCGTCCAACAACGAGATGGAACCTTGTTCTCCCTATGCGATATGCTCCCACGTGATACAGCTTTCCTAGAGCATCTTCTTTAGCCACTCCTTCAATGCTTTCCCTTGCTTCGTCTCAATCTTCGATCCGACATAAAGATCAAACACCGGCGCGACATGAGCCTCGCGTTCTCCGATAAACAGCTCTACCGAAGGAAAAGCCATCTTTTTGCAGTTAGTCCATCTGGTTCTGTATCTCATAGAACTTGAAACGGGTGCAATACCTGGACTTTTGCCACAAAACCTTCAATCATAGACCTCATAATCTCATTACCTCCTCCCAGGACCAGTATCTCTTTGACCAGCAGGTTTTCGAACCAGCTAGACGGAGCATTGGACGGATCACTGTAGTAGTCTCTCTCGGCGTCGCCAAGATATGCACTTGACCACGGACCTGCAACTTGCGTCGTGATCAAATCCCCGATGTTGTTGAATACCCCAACAGGGTTAGCATCCAGAGAAGTCCAGGGCGAGATCAGCATGACGCCGGCTAGTGGCTCCTCCAGATTCAGGGCCGGGATGGCAGGATGAGGATGAGAAAGGTGCGACAGCAAACCTACGGCCAGGTTTCCCCCAGCAGAGTCTCCGCCAACGAACACGTCCAGTGGGCTGCGGTGTGTTTGCATCACAATATACCGTAATGCCTCAACCGCCTGACTCAGTTGTTTTGGGTACCGTGCATGTGGGGCCAGAGTGTAGGAGAGCGCAAAAACTGCTAGGTCATGGCTAGAAGCTCCAGTAGACTGGACCAATTGTTCGAAGAACTTGAAGTAGCCCATGTTGGCTGGTAAACAGAATCCGCCTCCTGGATTCGGGTTCGCATCACTGCAGCCAAAGGGGAGGGGGAAGGACTATTTCACAACATTGATATACGTACCGTGATACCAGACAAGCACTTTCTTCGCATTTTTATTCCCAAGCCAGTGACCTTTGGCATCGTTGCCCAAATCCACGCTCTGAGGAGTCTGCCGCGCCGACTGCATATATTGCAGGTAGGTGGCCTCTGTCGACGGGGAAACTAGTCTATCGCAGTTTAGCAACTTCACTCCGACGGTAAGGAAATGCATACTGTAGTTGAAGCGGCGACAGGCGAGCTGTCGCCTTCCGCAAAATGGCGTAGGCGATATGAAGGTGGAGGCTCGGTGCCCCCTTCTTACCTCGAACAAGGCCTGAAAAGAGCGATATAAAACCAACAGACAAGATTGAGACAAGTGCGGGGAGCATATCAATCTTCTGTATGAGAGACAGCCGCGTTGCGGAGGCAGCTGGCTTTGCAGCTCTGGACATCTTGCGTTTTTGATTCTTTCCTCCAAGCTAATCGTAAAAGCTAAAAGAATATTTCCTGCTGGTACATTGAAACAAGAACCTCCTTCATGGCATAGCATGTATGTTATTAGGAAAAGAGGCTATGGTTACAACCTCAGTCCTTATCTAGAATCAGACGGCCCTTTATTATTTCCGCAATTGATGACGGGGCAGAATACTTTACTTACTGGAGACCCAAACGCTATGACACCCGATGAGACTGCGGCTGGGTTTGCGGATTTACGATGGTTTTGCCGGCGGTTCTACTGCCTATTCCGCAGCGGCAGCGGCAGCGCATTGAGTTTTGAGTCGTGCATCATCGCTATTCTTTGATCCCTTGCGGAATCACGAGATGGAGGAACCGAATTAAAGGTTCGGCAGCGAGTTAATCGTGCGGAAGCGCCTGCCCTTGGGGATCCGCAATATACTGGCACGCAGCGTTTTCCTTTTCGGATCGTTCTGTGGGGAAGTAATCCTCATTTGCAGAGAAAGTCTCTCATTTGCTTGGCAAACACTAACTTGTATAACAGCCTTCGCAGATATGATTGGCAATAGAACATCCCTCTCGGCTTTCTACCAACAGAAATGAACTAAACAAAACCCGCTAAAGACATTTTCCCAGTTATCCTGTCCCGAATGGCTATCATGAGACTCGGGTTAGAAGTTAAAAATCCATCTTCGAATGCATCTTGAACTTCGATCCTGAAGACGTTATACTCCAGTAGTGACTGAGTAATCAGCAGTGGCATAGGTTTCAGCGCCTCAGGGCAGCTCTCAACCCATGACTTTTTCAGGGGCAACCTCCCGTTGAAAGTCGCTATCAAGCGCATCATACTCCGCAATCTTGCGCTGTTATCAAAATATGGTCTACTAAATTGCCGCACTCTCGTATAGACGGCAGAAGATTATGTTATTGGAGACATGGAATTGTGTGAGGCAACGGTTTCGTTGTTCAGATTGATAGCCACAGGTCCGTCCGCTTGGTATGGATGTGGGGCTGGATTCGAGATGAGATAAAGACAAGGCAGGATCTCGAAGCATGACACGGATCCTTTGTTCTGAATCATCCGTTGGCGGAGGGCGTGGCAACAAGAACTCTAAATTGATACTACCGAAGTCGACTCCTTCGACGAATTAGCGGTGACTCGCTGCTTGGACGTGGAGGTCGATGAATTGGGAACGACCGGGGTTCCCAGACCCTCTGCGACGTGCTCTTCGAGAGTTCATGATGGACTCCTCTCCCGGGATCGATGAGGAGACGGGACGTGTACGCCCGGAGCCGAATGTCCGGGAGTTCAAAGGTTGTAAACTGCGTGGTGCTTTGTACGGCGTAGTTTCCGCAGGACAATCGAAGATTCCTACTAAAGTACGTCTCTGTCTCCGCAAGAATGTTTCCCAGGCCGTGAATCGCTGCCAGCTTCAAAGGAGTCTGGTATACCCCGTGCGTCTGGGTGGCCAGAGGAGTTGCCCAACCCGACAGCAGCTGCGGTTCCGCAATGGGCGGACCGGATGCCGGGATATGCCATTGACCGGTTGGAAAGGGTAAGGGAAAGCGCGGGGTAGGGTGCAGAGATGATAACCGGAAGCTTGATGCAAAGTTTATCTCTCTAGCTGCATATAACCGTCCTGGAAAGCTGATTTAGGATGACAACTATAACTGCCAGGCCAGCGGCTAACTACGTACTCGGCTCTGTCTGAAGCACCCAATACCGATTCATTCCTGCCTCTTTTGATCTCTTGTTCAAATTTGCAATATGCCAGACTGCCCTGAAAAGATCCACGATCAGGAACCACTTCCCTGGGCAGATTTACAGTCCCTAGATGCCGCTTCCTTGGAGCTTGATTTTCCAGATGGAGGATGCAAAGCCTGGCTCACAGTGGCCGGTGGCATGCTGGCGCAGATATCAAGCATTGGATTTTTGAGCGCCTTCTCCGTGTTTCAGAGCTATTATAGCCAGGTCACACTTCCCAACTCGAGCGCCAGTGATATCTCCTGGATTGGCAGCCTGCAGATTTTTGGTTGCTTCTTCCTGGGATTATGGGCCGGCAGGCTGTCCGACAAGCGAGGGCCCAAGGTGCCTCTCGGCTTGGGCACGTTTTTCATGGTCTTTGGAACGATGATGGCGTCGATTTCATCCTCGTATTATCAATTAGTCCTTTCTCAAGGGGTCTGCTGCGCCATCGGTTTTGGGCTGGTGTTCACCCCAGCCCTGGCGGTTCAATCTCAATGGTTCCTAAGAAAACGCGGATTCGTCGTCGGTCTGGTCATGTCCGGCCAAAATATCGGTGGTGAGTGAAATTTTTCCGACTAAGTTCTTTTGGTACCGCAAACAAAAAGCCATTGCTAAATACACCCATTCTTTTAGGCGTCATCTGGCCAATCGTCGTGGACAGGCTCATCAACACTTGCAGAGTTTCACTGGGTTGGACCCTGCGAGCCATTGGCTTCATGCAACTTTTCCTTATGGTGGCCGCCACATTGATGGTTCACCCACGATTTCCTAAGCTTCCTCGAGAGCCCATTCCAGTGAAACAATTCCTGACCGATAAACGAACCCTCCTTTTTACGTGCTCCACGTTGGTATTCTTCTTTGGGATCTACATTCCTTATGTGTGTACTCGGATGCTCGATTTCAATTACGTTGAACTAACTTTCTCTCATGTAAAGTTTTACATCACTCCCTACGCTATGCAATGGGGTGCGTCTCTCAACTTAGCGTTCTACATGCCTTCGATCTTGAACGCTGGCGCTTTTTTTGGTTGCTACATTCTCGGCGTTGCATCCGACCACGGGCTGGGCCCCTTTAATGCACTTACAGCGGTAGCCATCAGCTGCGCTTTCACGGCCTTTAGCTGGATTGCAGCGAAGCATAATGCAGGTATTATTGGATGGAGTATCATTTACGGATTCCTCTCGGGCGCCCTCCAAGCGCTTTTTTCGCCATGCGTCTCCCACTTGGCACCAAAGCCAGGATTGATCGGTACATGGAACGGTAAGCCTATAGTCCATTTGTGGGGCTCTAAGCATTCCAGAAGTTTAACTGTGCCCTAACTTCATTTGAATAGGACTCTGTATCAGCATAGTTTCATTTGCTGTTCTCGGCATGGGACCAATCGCTGGAAAGCTGTTGGACAATACGGGTGACACCAACTATCTCCCCATGCAACTGTTTACTGGAGTATTCTTGGTTTCGGCTAGCTGTCTGTATCTTATTACCCGCCTTCTCGTTTCTCGGAAGGCTGTCGCTTGACCGAGACAGCAAGTGATCACCCGCCGGCCACGTTGACAATTACGTCCAATATTTTACTAGCTTAGTATCTCAAGACGTTCATGTCATACTCGCTCCACTTTGGTTATCAGGAAAGATTAGATGTGATGAGAAACTACAGACGATATCTCATGTTCAGCCTTATAGCACAGGGTCACGGGGCCAAGAAAATGAAACAGTGAAACCAAACAATGATTGAAAGCGCGTGCACAGATTACATGTTTCTATACACTCTTCTATGACGCTGCGCGTGAGCTCTTAGACACGTTAACGAAAAGCGTATGGCATGGTTACATACTGATCAACTGTGCAATAAGGTTTGCTGGCCTGTTCCATGATCCATTCCTGGGCAGCCCTAGTCAACGCCCTGCCGGACCTTAGCTACTCAGAACACAAGGCCAATGATCATACAGAATCAGGGATTGACAACGTCATTTTTGTTACTTGTTAGATCCTATCTGGAAGTGACGAGTATAGTATGCTAATGAAATGGGAAAAGATGTGTAGACAGAACTGATCGAAAGCCAAACATACCGCCTCACTGCGGCGCCAATACCAATTCAGATATAGTCTCTTCAATATTGCACTCATTTTACAGTCGTGATTTGGCTTCAGCGCCAACCTCAAGCAGATGAGCGAGCTCATTCTGCGGGATACCTACACGGATAAGAGATTTGTAGAAGGCCTGGGGTTCAACCCAGTCCTCGGGGGCAAAAACCCCGCTAAGCTTGGAACTATCCTCTAGTGCCTGAATCATAAACGCGGAACAAGCACCCCCAGTGATAGCAGCCATATTTTTGAAAAGGACAGAGCCCTCACCACACGGGCCTGTGCGCTTCGTTTGAACGACCGGCATGCCATTGCGAGTACCAGCGACCCGCACAGTTAGGCCTGCGCAGTACGGTCCGATCTTCCCGCGAGCAGAGTCAAGAAGGAAGCTGAGCACATCTCCAGAGGTACATTCACCTGTCTTAATCTGGTCAAGCATTCCGCAGATAGCGTGGCGCCATGGTCCAAGGGCGCTGGCGGTGTGGGCGATGATCTGCCACAGCTCCTTGAGTGAGATGTCGCCGCCACGGAAGTATCCAGTGGCCTCACCCATAGCGGCCTGCCAGCCCTCCATGGGGGTAGGGTTGTTAATCAGATTCAGCAGGAAACCAACGGCCTCATCAAGAGTGATTTGTTGGCTCCGCACAGCGACACCGAGGCCCCGGGCAACGCCATTAAATGGTGCAGGGTGCAGGCCACCAAGGCAGCGGATGCGGCCGGCGTTGGGAAAGAGGCGTGGGAGGGTCACAGGCTCGGGGTGGGCCGTTTCGTGGAGGAGCGTCTCTCCGTGGTCACCATACATTGGGGCATAACCGGTCTCAACCCACGATTCATTGACAATGGCTTTTCCATTCGCCCAGGTAAGGCAGGGGCCGGCAGCAATGTGCATCAGGTGCTCGAGAACGGCCTTCCCAATACCAGGTCGCTCGTCACCAACTAGCCAGCAAACATCAATCGAATCCACCTTCTCAATTCCCTGGGCAGCATCGACGGCCATTACATTCGTCATTCCGGGCGAGGCACCGCAGCCAATAAAGCACGGCACGCCGGCGGCCTTTGCCTTCTCGTGCAAGGCGAGAGCTGCAGTCGTGCTCTCCACATCATCATCGAAATCGAGGTAAGGAACTCTGTTCTCAAGACAGGCTGTGAGCACGGGTTCGCTGGTCTTGGCATATGGACCGGCGCCGAGGACGACAAGCGACGCGCCATCGGTGGCGGCGAGTAGTGCAGGACGATCATAGAGATCCAGCTTCAGAACAGTTGCCCGTCCCACAGGGAGTGTAGCCTCCAGCGGCGCAATGGCAGCCACATTAATGTCGGCGAGGACGAGCGGGATGTCCGTGGCTGCCGCGAAGCGCTCGACGGCAATACGGCACATCTCGCCAGCCGCCCCGATGAAGACGACCCGCTTAGGCTTGGAGAAGAGGTTATTCATAGTGAATAATGGTTTGTAACAGGACCAGGTAATAATTGAAGACTTTTGGCAAGGAAGAGGTGTTTAGGCAGGACCGACAAGCAAAAATAGGCCTGCGTCGTTGGTTTTATATCCGACCCCATCGACAATGGGCCTCCCCGAGCAACTGTTCTTCCCTAGTATGGCACAAATAGCGGCTGCCGCAAATTCACAGATCTTACCCCACACATCCATGTTATGTTCGAAGCGACCACCACGACTTTCCGGCATGAATCCTTCCGCGTGTGTGGGCGCTTCCGTGGTAATACAAATGTGACGAGTTTCTATTGTTCAGCGGCTCCGCTGTACGCAGCGCCCCGCAAATCAGTCCGATTCCGCGGGTCCGTAAATTCAATATGAGGTTGATCAGATGGTCAAAGTACGTATTGAAATGGAATATCTCTATCTCATAACTTGACCGGAGTTCACTAACTGTCAGTCCTTTCCCAACGCTGTTATGGAGATGGTTGCCTTCCGCATTGTGGTTTAAATCTGGTTCTTGGATTCCAACTTTCGTACCTGAAAAGGCCCTTGGAAAGGCAAGTTCAGTTTCTCATTTTCCTACATTCCCAGGATAGACATTACCGTCGAGCGGAAGGGTCGACCCGTACATCACCAAACAAGTGACATTGAAGACCGGACCGCCCCTTCAAATTGGTAGGCTCGGTGAAAGCCACAGACGAACACTTCCTTTTTCGTGAGAGAAAAAGAACAAAAAAGAGCTGTTACGATGGATGCAAAGCAGCAAGACGTGGATTACGATGTCATCATCATCGGCGCTGGGATCTCCGGCATCAACTTTGCCTACCGCTTGCAAGAACGCAATCCGGAATTGAGCTATTGCATCTTGGAGGAACGCCATGAAATTGGGGGCACATGGAGTTTGTTTCAATACCCTGGTGAGCTCGAGTCAGCGGAGGATCTTCCTCAAAAACCGATCACTAATTTCGCTCCCCCAGGCATCCGATCAGATTCAGATCTGTTCACTTTTGGGTTCTCATGGCGGCCCTGGACGAAGACGCACTCGATCGCGCACGGTTCGTTGATTGCCGAATACGTGCGAAACTGCGCAGCAGAAGAAGGCATCGACAAGAAGATTAAATTTCACCATCGAGTAAATCAGATGTCCTGGTCTACCGAGCTCAAGACCTGGAGTCTGGATCTGACCGTGGACAAAACAACTTCCTGCAACCTCCAGAGCCGGTTCATCCTCTTGGGGACGGGGTACTACGACTATCACCAAGCGCTTCCAGCTGATATTCCCGGAATTCAGAATTTCACGGGAACACTGGTACACCCACAGTACTGGCCTGAGGATCTTGACTACAAGGACAAGGAGGTCGTTATCATCGGCTCTGGTGCGACAGCCATAACATTGCTTCCGAACATTGCAAAGGAGGCAAGGCATGTGACGATGCTGCAACGCTCCCCAAGCTATATTCTGTCAGTCTCGAGCGAGGACGTCGTCGAGAAATTGATTCGACTTCTGCTCCCAAAGGTGTTGGCCGTGAAACTCATTCGATTCAAATGGATTTTTGTCCCACTTGTGTTGGTGAATTTCTGCCGGCGTTTTCCTCGTCTGGCTCGGAAATTGCTGATGGTATTAACCGCCAGAGAACTCCCCAGACACATGTCCTTGAAACCCAACTTCGCGCCCAATTATAAGCCCTGGGAGCAGCGGCTGTGTATGTGCCCAGAGTCCGATTTCTATGAAAGCATTCGGAACGGCAAAGCTGACGTGAGAACGGGGGTGATTGAGAATGTTACCGGTACGAGTATTCGCCTCAAATCAGGTGACGAGCTGCATCCCGACATCATTGTCACGGCCACTGGCCTCAAGTTGTGCATCGCTGGTGGCATTAAGATCTTTGTCGACGGCTTACAGTACCACATTGGCGACAACTACCTCTGGAAGTTTGCGATGATGGATAACCTTCCGAACGCTGTGTTTGCATTCGGTTATATTGACGCTAGCTGGACTCTCGGGGCCGATGTCACTGCTAAATTGGCATGCCGGTTGCTAAGGAAGATGAAGAAGGACTGCGCTACGATGGTGGTGCCACGAATGGGTGCCGAGGAAAAGAAGAAAATCAAAAAATTGCCGTTCCTAGACTTGAAGTCTACCTATGTCCGAGAAGCGCAGAACACCCTGCCACATGTGGGTGACCGCTCTGTCTGGCAGCCAAGGTCTTACTATTGGAGGGATCTTACCGTGGCCCTGTACGGGAGCCTTCAGAGAGGCTTGGAGTGGACATGAGCGTGCGCTTGCTTTCGGGAGCCGATATGTTCGTACAGTCTGTTTTCAAGTGATTTTTTCCTTCAAGGACCAGCCTCAAGTTACGATGATGACACGTAGAACCCTTTTATGACACTGTGCCTCTCTGTATCTCAGTAGACGAAGGTCTTAAGTGCTTTTACTTTGCCAAATAGTTCGAATCCGTGGAGAGTTGTACAGAAGTTGTTCCAAATCCTAATCTCCAACCTCATATCACTCGTACCCTGCGTACATCTCCCGTAGTGATCGACGTTCTTTTTCGGACGTTTGTCGTCTCCCCATCAACCTACCTTCGCCCATGGTTCCGACAATTATTAATTACATGAACTCTGACCTGGACAAGGGTATATTTCTGATGTGTTTTCGTTTGCTGTACTTTACGGGCCCACTCCTTGACGTTATGTCACTACTTGATCAATAGCCATAATTTCTCGGATAATAATACCAACTTTGTTACTTCTTTGTCATCTGGTGTGACTCACAAGACCAATCGGACCATAAGAGGAAGGCTATTTAAAATGGGTAGACTTGTATCTCTATTGAATTGAGGTAAGTATGTAGATGGCATCCTGAGTGTTACTCTTCACCAAGAGCAGGGTGATTCAGCGCAACCCACCCAATCTCCCTAATATTCCACGGGGAACCTCGGCTTATCCACAATCCCTGAGCCCATAAGATGCCAATACTAATCTTTCAAGTTATTGAGACCCTTTCCACAGCGATCTCCTGGCTACTTTTCCAATCAGTCATCTCAACTTACTCTCTCTGTACGAGAACGTAGAATAGCCTCACATTCAAAATCATAGGTATAACTTTAGATAACAATCAGGGAGCCGCACACCTGGATGGGAGGCCGATGTCGCATCTTACAGGCGAAAGCTTCTCGTCTTTGCAGTGGATAGTACAGCAGCGGTGTCGCGAGCAGCAGCAGCAGCCGACGCCATAGCGCCCTCGATGGAGCCAACGTCAAGGGCCGCAATGTCACCGCCACAGAAGCGGATGCGACCATGACCCTGGCGAATGTGAGCTGCGCCACCGGTCATATGCCCGGGCCGGTGCATCATCCAGCCGCCCTTGGAGAATTCATCCTCGACCCAGCTGTGGGAGGCTATTTCGATCACTTCGATGCCAGGAACGAATTTCCGCAGCGCATTCTGCACCGCCACTTGATCATCTCCACGAATTGCGGCCGCGTCGGAGCAAATGCACATGATGAGTGTATCGCCATCATGGTAGCGCTCCGTCCGGACCGCGTTGAGGGGGTGCTTGCCAACGGGGGCGAACCCAGTGAACGGTTCGATCTCACCTCGAACCCGGGCCCAGATCTTGCTTGCCATGACGGGGTTCTTCTCTGCGACCATAGTACTGGCGGGATGGGGGAGGCTAGGCGAAATTTTGATGTCGCCGAGCGTGTTGACCGGCACTGCAACAATTGCCGCGCGCGCCAGAATTCTCTGACCGGCACGCGTGGTGATCGATACCTGCGAGCCGCGATCCTGGATAGCACTGACGGGGGTCGAGAGGCGGAGCTCAGCAGTCGATTCTGAGAGGATAGCGTCTATGAGGCGTTTGGTGCCACCGTCGATGGCCCAGAAGCTCGCAGTCTCAAAGAAAGCTTTGTAATCACCAAAGTAGGTTGCGACGCAGTGAAGCAGCTGCGCGATGCCGTGAACTTTGTGGTTGTGGACTACGCCTGCCAGGGCACTGTCAAGGACATCCCGATGATAGGAGTCAAGCCCCAACGAGTTAATGCGGTCCTCGATGGTTTCGCATTCCATGTCGCTATTTTCAACAGCGTTGATCATCCAAGGAAGCGGAAAGCGGGCGCGGGCATCGGCAAAGAGTTGCGCCATCGCGGGGTCCAGGACATCGTAGTATTCCTGCTCCGTCCCGGAGTGCATATTCCCATCTGCCAGCCAGTAAGCTTTGCTGGTAGAAAGTGGGGGCAAAATCCCGATCCCATGCTTTTGCAGTTCATGCCACACATGCGGCTGGGTCCAGTGCACATAAGCACCGCCGAGCTCGATGCTGTCGCCAAGAGCCTGCTCCAGGTAGGTTCGGCCGCCCACTCTGTCCCGCGCTTCGAGAAGAACGACAGAAAAGCCTTTCATGCTAAGGTCACGAGCAGCCGTGATTCCAGCCATCCCAGCTCCAATGACGGCGACGTCAAATATCTCCATGGCGACGTCTCGGCGATACAGCAAGCTTGGCGTAGTGATTAGGTAGGAAATATGGTCGATCCCTGGCCACTGGGCAATTGGAATTCCTGAAGACACTGCTGTTACAGAACCGACGGTGCGGGCCCCTTTGGCTCTAATAAGAGGCAAACTCGGCCATGCGATAATCACGGGCGTAGAATAGGATCCGTATTGCATACCACATGATGCACAGCATTACCCTCTATTCCAGGCAACCTTGATAGCGCCATTTCGGATGAGTGCGAGGAGAATCATCGGAGAATGAGGGGATGGGGAGATGACAGCGGCTCAGCGGCTCCATCCCTGAACCGCAAACCGCCGGGGTAATAAAGGCCCCGAGAATGGTGAAGCTCGGAATTACCACGCGGAACCGCTCTCTAGAGCCTCGGGAACGCGCTGAGGTGTGGGGGCGACTCGGCTCCTCGCATTACGACTGGATCACGAGGAAGGGCATTCGCGAGATTTGAAGCGAGGTCGAGAATAGGGAGATGCCATATATGACATATGTGTCGTTCCTCGAGAGGTTGGTATAAAGGAGAGGTGTGGCCGGAAAACTTGCAAACTACATTCGCATAGGCCTATGTTAGCCTTGTCGCAAATTCTGCTCAGCTAACAGTCCTCATCATGGGTAGGAGGCATCGAAACCCGCTTACCAACCCGCTGGACTTTGCGACACTGCAACTGCGCACAGGGCCCCCGGTAACCTATGCGGCCGCCCAACGCGGGCTTGTGAGCTATGACTACGGTAAGTCTTTAGCCTGCTAAAAAGGTTCTAAAAGTACGCTCTGATCGAAGCCCTTGATAAAAAGTGATCATCGGTGCCGGTGCGGCAGGCTGTGTTCTGGCCAGCAAAATCTCCGAAGACAAGGATGTCTCGGTGCTGATCCTCGAAGCCGGCAGCGACAACACCAAGGTCTTCGAAACGAAGGTACCTCTCCTATTTTCGAAACTGTTCCATACCCAGCATGATTGGGACTACTACACTGTCGAGCAGCCCGGGCTCGCTAACCGCCAGCTGTACTGGCCCCGGGGGAAGATTCTCGGGGGTTCGACCTCCCTCAACGCTATGATGTACCATCACTGCTCTAAATCCGACTTTGACGAATGGGCCTCTACGTACGGCTGTGAGGGATGGAACTATGACCAACTAGCGCCTTTCCTCCGGGCCATGGAGCGGTTTACCTCCCATCCTGGGCGTCCTGCTATCGATCCCGAGCACCGTGGCACGTTGGGGCAATGGCACACGGGTTATTCGTGGTTATCCGAGATCGTCGAAAAGGGATTCCTTCCCGCCTGTCACGATGCTCAGATTCCTGCCATCGCGGACGTTAATACCTGCCAGGGCAGTCTAGGCGTGACAAGGTTCCAGACCTTCATCGATCCTAAGGGGCAGCGCTCGTCGCTCGCTACGGCCTTCCTCACACCGGAGGTGTTAGCGCGGCCGAATCTTTATGTCGCATGTAATTCTCGTGTGACCCGCGTGCTTTTTGATCTGATCACAACTAAGGAGCCGACGGCGATCGGAGTTGAGTTCCAGACTAGCCGCGATGGGCAGCGCTTCCAGGTTCACGCGCGACGGGAGGTACTCCTTTGTGGTGGAGCGATCAACACGCCGCAGACGCTATTGTTGAGCGGCATCGGTCCGGCCGACGAGCTCAGGGCCCATGGGATCCCCGTTATCCAAGAGAATAACGCTGTCGGTCGTAACCTCAAAGATCATCTCTGCACGACGCCTATCATTTGCAAAGCTAAGGACGGCGCTACCCTTGATTACTTAGGGAATGACATAAAGGCCATTCCGGCACTGGCGCGATGGTTACTCACAGGCGGCGGACCTCTGTCTAGCAACGTCGGTGAGGCCGCGGCATTCATCCGGTCTACTGACTATCGCTTCCCTGGGACTGTGAATGTTCCCAATGACCATACATCTGGTGCTTCTGCGCCAGACATCGAGGTTATCGGCGCCCCGCTTGCCTTTATCCATCATGGCGAGGAGAAGGCAATCGAGAATAGCAGCGTTTTTAGTATCATCCCCATTGGTCTTCGCCCACAGAGTCACGGCACGGTCACCCTAAAGAGTAGACATGCATTTGATGCGCGTAAGTTTCTTTTATTCGTGTCATACGAGTGGACGTTTGAATCGAGACTGACAGGCAATGACTGACTCCAGCGGTAATCGATCCAAAGTACCTTAGCGACGAGAGTGGCAACGACAGAAAGGTTCTTCTGGTGGGCCTGCGAGTGTGTCTCAAGATTATGAGGAGTCCGGCTCTCAAGAAATACTTTGAGACAGTCCCCGTGAACGACGATCCGAGCTCATACTGGTGGCCCTACTCGAGCAGTAATATTGACAATATCACTGACGAGCAGCTCCTGCGTTTCATGGATGAGAAGGCATTCACTCTGTACCACCCCGTCGGTTCGGCGCGCATGGGCCCGTCGCCCGCCACCAGCGTCGTCGACCTTGAATGCCGAGTCCATGGTGTTAAGGGTCTCCGTGTGATGGATGCCAGCGTGTTCCCAGAACAGATCAGCGGACATCCCACAGCGCCTATTGCTGCTATGGCTGCCATGTTGAGCGAAATAATCAAAGAACGCAGCGCTGTGGCTACCCCTCTCTCTGCAAATTTATGAGAGTAGAACAGCTGTACCGCAACGTTTACTTTTCGTATACAATGATATCTTGATCTTTGTCCCTCTCATACTCATTTCACAATGGTATCATCAGGGCATGCAACCCTTCTCTCCAATAAAGACATAATGCAAAGGACTGAAACCATTACTCTCACACAACGACGGGGAATAGTTGCAAACGTTTACAATCTGTGTATTGTCTCGTACCTTGGGAGGAACCACGAGATTGTCGGGAAATGGAGTTTATATACGCACGAATCATCGCGAAGGACGCAGAGCCAAGAACAAACTAGCTATAAGGATTCTTTACGTAAAACAATGCAGATCGGGTAAGGTCACCAGCGTTTCCCGAAGGCCGCAGAGCGTCCCTAGACAAGTCTCCAGTCCCGCTGACATCTCAGCAGCGCCTTTCAAATCCAGAATGTTGATCATCTCGTGGACCTCGTCCGTAAAAGCCTTGACCGCGAAGGTCTGTGCTTGGACCACCATTTTTGGATACTGTAAGGACTCATATCAGCAAAAAAAGAAGAATTGCATGAACTCTACAACCAGTCTCACTCACGGGATGAGCGGCAATGTCCTGAATGTGGGCCTTCAAGCCACCCTTTCCTTGGAAACCGGGACTCGTGATTCCTTGGGAGATTGTAGCAAAGGTAGACACTTGCTGTGCGCTAATAAGGCGTTGCTTCTGACAATACGATTTCGTCGATTGGAGGACACTAGCGAGGGAATCTTTCTCTTGGGACGAAGGGTGCCCTGCTAGACCAGTCTCAAGTCTACGTGTGATCGCACAGAAGACCAAGACCGCCAAATCGCCGTCATTCAAACAAAATCCTGCCAATCGTCGCATATCAGACGTCAGCTGTTTAATGCAAGACGCTGTCCTATTCTCGAGTTTGCCAAAGGACAGTCTCCACAATTTCACCAGCCTCACGGCTGTAATAAATCGTCGATGAAGCGCTTCATAGTCTGCCCTGTCATTCAGGAGGTTTTCGACCTCCAGTGTGAAGGGAGCCAGAGACATCCATAGAAGGACTGCCACAGAGCCTGACTGTCTCGCAGACTCTAGTAACATATCCTCAGAGCTTTCCCCGTAAGCGAGGTCCACAAATGAGCTTTTCCCCTCCTTTGTTCGCGACAAAATCAGGTTGTCGGTCTCATGGTCATGGGGCAGGGCTATTGAAAATGTATCGCTCTCTGCGCTCTGGATCGTGTCATGCGCACTGTGTAGGCTCCCGTCGGTAGTGCTGTACATGTTCAGAGGTATCGGGCATATCTTCCCGCGCGATGAGGTAACTACGATGCAATTGGCCATGGTACTTAACCATTCAATAGCAGCAATCAGCTCCAGGACATTTTCTTGGACGTCAGGTGGAAGTCCCTCAACGAGATGAGGCTTAGCCCTCGTGTTGGGAGGTCTTTCCACTCCGCCAAAATTTGCGAGGACACATGCACGCGCCTCAGTACAGAGCATCTTAAGACGCCGAACGCCTTCCGAGAAGGCATACGAAGCATCCTCTTCGTCTATAGCGGTATTTTCGCCAACAGTTGGTGGGGATATCATGCCAAACAAAAGTAGTGACAGCGCCAACCGAAACGAATGAGCAGCTGCAATGTTTTTGAACAATAAATCCTTGGCCCTGCGCCATGTCTCCAGGGCAATATCCCGAGGATGTGAGTGTGAGTCCCATTGCTTTGGCTGGCCCGGGGATGAGCACCGCTTGTTCGGAATCTTAAACTGTGCTGCTGTTGCAATGGTGACCCATTTGTATGTCTCGGTAATGAGTGCATCACGGGACGCGGACGCACGGCTTGTCTGGGTCCCATTGTGCTGGAACAGGCAGTCAAGCACACTGGCCGCGCGGAATACATGTGGCCCGCCTGACGACAAGGCCCATGAGCTCGTTTGGCCTTCCCAGCAGCTATCAACCCACCCATTGGCCTGGTCGAAGTATGCGGACATATGGTTGCTGTCACCGAGAGGCCCTAAGGCAGCAATTCCCAGAGGGTATCGAGGAGGCATACTTGCTTGCGCAATGCATTCGGCCAGTGGCATATCAATAACATCCACATACAAGCTGAACTGCTGTAAGCATGTGTCATGAGAGAGCAGCTTACGGGCGAGTTCCCCTTCTCTTGTGATTGCAGATGCCTGGCAGTCAACTAGTGGCGTCTTTGGCGACTCTTCCGTGGCTGCTGAGGGCGCAGTTCTAGAGTCCACCCCGGTGTCTGCCTCTTGAACACATGACATTGTCCTGGGCCGCTTTCGGGTGTGCTGGAGGGCCTTCTTGTTGGAGAGCCATGCGACTGTGCATTCTACCCCGCGCCCGTTGCATGTTGTGCAGGAAACTAAAGGCTTTTGATCATGGATCACGACATTGTGCGGCAGGTCGCATGCTCTTTTAGAGGTCCGGCATCGGTCGCAGGAGTGGTTTTGCTTGCGAGTCGCGCCGATCGCCACGGCCTCGCTCTGCGCGAAGCGGGCACCAGGGCTTTGAACTGGGTTGGCAGACTGAGGACTAGCATTTTCAATACTATCGAGGGCTGAATCCTGGCTGGCTTGATTCATGGCAGTGATGTTGACCAGGCGATCGAGATCGTCTTCGTCGTTGTCGGCCACGGGAGGAGGCAGGTTGCACCATAGCTGGGCCGAGTCTGCACCCCATCCAGGTAGCCCATCGGGCTGTGAGAGGTGCTCTGCATAGTTTGCTCTGAGCGCGATGTAGTTCGAAAAGGGATGCGCCCCGGGCTCATCGCGGTCAGACATCCGGTCGAAGTCGAGATGGCTCAGCGTGGGAATCTCAGTGTGGGAAGAACTTGCTGACGCAGCTGACATTATGTTGCAAGCACGACCCTGGCCGGTACACAAGCGTGATCAGGCATAGTTTCAGAGCCTTTGCAGGCTGTGAAAGTGAACCAGGAGAGGCTACGGAGAATAGAAGGCGCGAGGGTTGCCCCCCAGATTTGCGGGGAAGATTCATGCGGGGGTTCGCGTCTGCGGATCCGACGATTACACACGCTACCAAGAACCGTGGGTCTGTCTGCCCTCGAAAATGTGATTTTCAACCTTATCGCGGTGTCTCGGAGCTACATGCGCCGCGGCTCCGAGACCACTCAGAGTAAATTGATTAAGGATACCACTACCGCATGGTCGCTCTCAGCCGTGTGTGGCTAATGTGGACATGGCTAGTACCTAGTTGGGCGGCTTCCCTTCCTCTCAACAACCGCCACWCGGAGGGCCAAAGCGTATTATCCAACTGACATTCGACATATGTACAGATGGTCCTCTCCATAGTACACCCAAAGAATATCTCCTGCCTGAGCACCCCCGGCTCGAAAGCAACACGGCGAATGCCCTACTCTAGGGTTATTCAAGAACTACAGCTTTCTTTTGGCCAGGGAGCTCGGCTATCCGAAGGCAGAGGGGATTTATATCAACAAATCTGTTCAATGTTCACAGTGTTGAGTTACATACTAGCATCAGGTGCTTCTGATTGCATGTAATTTATCTCAGTTGCTGCCCCATCCAGGGTGGGTATTGGCGGTATTAAAGTTCATTTTTTTCATAAGCAACCTGATCAACAAGCTTCAAAGCGGCAATTCTACTCGAGTTATATGCACGCTGCCCTTCCGTAGGCGCTGTGTGGGCTGTGGCGCTCGAGATACTGACTAGGCACAGACCGGGTCCACACGCACAGGGAATGAGGACGCCAATCTTGCGCGTCTTGGCTACAAGTGTATATAGGGAGTAGACTGGTTTACCCAATCCGCAAATCCATATCCAACCCACCCAATCCACACTTTGGGTTGGATAAGGGTAGGCCCTCATCCAACCCACATGTATATGGGTGGATGATACCTAACCCATATGGGTATGGATAACCCATTTRGGTGCACATGACYGGYAGAATTTAGTAGGTTTATRGATTTAGTGGTTTATCYAACCYATTTAATCACCYAATTAGCTGTGTCTCTTAGCCTTTTGAAGTTAAATATAAGGTAAGAATTATTAAACCTTTTAGATCTACAGTCTTTAAGTATCTATAATCTACCATTAAGAGATTTAATTATAATATAATAAGCATATAATCCTAAATTTTATTCACATGCCAGCTAGTTCATGATAGTGTCCAGGTCAACATACACTATTATGAAGAGAATGTATGGGAGCTAGAGGCTGAGGCTTAGCAGGCTTAGCAGGCTCAGCAGGCTAAACAGGCTTAACAGGCTTAACAGGCTCAGCTTATAGAGGCCTAGCTAGCTTAATAGGTAAAGATAAAATAGGCTCAACAGGTGAAGATAAAACAGGCTCTATAGGCAAAGGTATAACAGGCTCAACAGGCAGAGGTATAATAGGCTTAACAGGCGAAGATAAAATAGGCTTAATAGGCAGAGCTATAACAGGCTTAGAAGGTAAAGGTAAGATAGTAGATATAGCATTACTATCACTATCTATATCATCAGGGAAAGTAAAAGCCTTATTAAGTAAATTAATATCTTCATCAAAGAAATCAGGATCCTTATAGTTACTAATATATATTTAACTCATCACATTATCCACCTTACTCACTGACTGATCATGATAGTAATATAGATCCTGTTTCTTAAGTGGTTCCTCAGACTCAGAGATGTCATGTAACTTAGTATAGTCTTAGGTAATAGTAAACCTATCTGTGCATATCTGGATCATAATTAACTTAATAGTAGCTATATATAATTATATATAATAGTAGTAATAAATATCTCAAGCACTATTAAAAAGCTATTTAACACCAACACCACTGGAAGGGATAGTAAGAAAGTCAGATACTATATAACTAAGTATTAGAAATTATCTAGAATTCTATCACCACTAGTTAAGAATATCCAGGTTTTCAGGGACTTCAGTGCCTAATCTCTTAATATTAGATTTAATAATAGTAAGTAGAGGAAATTATACCTTCTTAAAGATAGGTCTCTAACTCTGGATAGAGTTGACCTGACTAAGATAGCTATTTTTATTTTTATTTCTAGAGCTCAAAGATAGCCTGCTGTAGGCCTTCCTTTTACTTTAGCTAGATAGAAGGGGTGGTAGTATCAGGATATAGGAGGTAATAGTAATAAAAGAGTTCCTAAAAAGTTATAGTATACTTCTTATACTAGTTAATCTACTCCTCTGCCCAAGAGCCCTTCTAAAAAATTAATAGCTTCTAGGAAGGATTAAGAATTATTATAATAGTATAAACATACCCTTCTATCTAGTAAGTATAGTTATAGTACTTCTTTAGCTTATTAGAGGCTGCTTGCAGTGCCTTCACAAGATATCTTTTCTAAGGGGCCCTCTTCTTCTCCATTCTTTTACTTATATCTTTTAGATAAGTAAATAAGACATTATAGACTATATATACATCATGCATACTAGGTCCTGATATTAAAAGATTTATTATAAAGGTAAAGAATAGATAGAGAAGTTTAATTAGATATTTAAGATGCTTCCACTTAAAATTAGAGAGCTGAAGATGCTTAATATCAGGCTGATTCTAAGTATTTATAAAGATATTTACCTTACTCTATAGTTTTAGTGCCTAGCAAAGCATTAAGTATATTAAATTCTATTATATCTTACAGTCTTGTAGGAGAAGGTATATCTTTTAAGATTCTTAACCCTTATTATATTAGATTTAAATAAACTTCTATCAGCATTAAGGACTTGTATTTATAAACTTAATAATCTTCTATATCTATAGAGAGAAATTATTAGAAATCTATTAATGAGAGATTAAGGAAGTCAAACCTTCTTAAGAGATTATTTTAAGCTAGGTAGACTTTAAAGCTACTAATCACCCTTAGACTAAGTCTTTATAATCTAGTTATCTTCTAATTTAATATTTAACTAGATTAGGAAAGCTTTTACTGTAAGCTAAAGGACATAGGCTAGGCAAGATATATATTAGATATTATTAACAATCTGTCTTGTTGAATAAGAAGTTAACTGTATATATATATAAAGTACACCCATAAGTCCTAGATTAAATATTATCTATTAAAAAGAACCAAGCCATAGTCCTTTCTAGAGTTTAGTTCCTAATGCTTACATCATCTTCCTATTATTACTTATATTATTAGTAGTGATAGTAAGAACATAAGATTAAAGACTATAAAGAGAAAGAATATTTATAATAATCTCTGCAAGATAGTTTCCAGTATACTCACCCTTAATTAGATAAAACCTAAGGAGTATCTCCTGAAATTTAAACCTTTTATTAATAAAGTAAGTAGTAATAGTAAGAAATAGCTTATAGTTAGGACTTATCCAGCAGTCTAGAGCTAAGGAAATTTTGCTATTTAGTAGAAGTTTTATAATAAGTTCTAAATGACTAATAAGAGTAAGTTCTTAGAGGTGCTTAGTAAGAGTGATATAGGAGGGAATATATATATCTAGATTTGCCATTTAAATTATACATGCAAATTAGATATATTTAATTATATAAAAGGGGAGTTGACAGGCAATAATAAATTAAAGGAGCTGGTTAATAAATTATTCTAGGGTATAGGTATAGTCCTAATAATTAATATATAATCTAATAATAAGAGATTAAAGAGCAAACCTTAGTAATAAGATATTATTATAGACTTCTCTCTGATCTATAACTATCTTAAGAACCTTGATATCTCTTTAAATAATAATATAGATTAGTTATCCTATTTTACTTTAGGAAGTTAGAGTAAGTAAATAGAGCTCTATATCTATTAGTTATATAGCAAAGCAAGGGTTCACTAGAAGGGATACCTACAGCCTCTATAAAATAATCCCATACTTCTACTTACCTATATAACCATCTTAGCTTAATATTCTTTACTGCATAGGTTTTAGCATAAGATATTTTATTCCACTAAGAATAGAAGTCTGCTTGTAGCTTAGTATTTATAGGATAAAAGATAACTTAATAAAATTTTTTGCTGCCAGGGACTTAGTTAAGTATAGATAGTATAATAGGAGATTAAGTAGAGGATAGGGCTATAATCTTAGTTAGTATAGCCTCTGAAGTATTATCAGGAATGAAGTATAAGATAGAAGAACTTAGCCTAATTATAGATTAGTGGGCTTGGGCCTCAAAGGAAGACTATATATCTAATTATATATTAAATTCTTAAGAATTATCTATAGATAGTAATGGAGTAGAGAAGAGTATTTTTAATTTAATAAATAAAAATATTAGGGATTACAGAGAGACTAGAATTAGAATTTTTTAAGAAGATAGAAAAGAGTAAAAGAGTCTAGATACTAAGTATTTAGGACTAAGTAGATTTCTAATTTTAGATACTAAATAATAATAATCCTACTGAACCCTAAATATCCCAATAAGAGATTAGGAATAAGTAGGTGCTCATTTCTTATGCTAACTAAAAATAATCCTACTAATTATTAAATCTCTTAATAAGAGATTATATGCTAGTAAGGAAAAAAGGAAAAAAACAAAGAAAAAAATAAAAAAGAAAAATAGATTACTATCTATAATATTAGCAGTAGTACCCCTAGTACAAGGAAATAAAAACTAAAAAGAGTAGTTATAGTACTGGCAAGATGATTATTATACTAATAGTACAGAATATATCTTACTATGGATAAATAGCCAACACCTCCTTTAAGAAGAACCTCCTGCTGGAGGACTTGCTCCTAAAGGACCTACTATAGGGGGTATAGAGTCTAGCTTTTAGTACTTTAACTTACTAGTATTACCTAGGGGATGTTAGCTATCCACTATAATCTCTTAATAAGAGATTATGGTTAGTAAATAGAAATTATATACCTTTTGCTTTTGCCTTGCTAGTCTTTCTCTTTAGTAAGTTCTCCTTAACTAACTTTATATTTATGTCCTTCAGTGCTGTCATCCTATCTGCTATTAAGTAGTTACTAAATTCTAATAGCTTAGCTGCCAGAAACCCAGTCTTTTTAGAGGTACTAGAGGATGACTTTTGCTGTATGTATATAGTATACTAGGTAAGGTCTTTATTAAAAAAGTCTATCTATAGACTCCAGCCTGCTTGCTCTAGGGTACTAGCAAGTTCTTTTAGTATATTATAAGCTTTCTTATAGTTATCCTAGTTAAGATTAGCAGATGCAGATTCTCTTATTAAGAGATTTATAATATACTTAGTTCCTGATGATCTCTAGTTTAGGTACTCTAATAATATTCATCCTATGCTTAAGGGTTGTGAGCATAGACTGCTTTAGTAGCCTGTAATAGACTATAGCTTTAAATACCTCCCCTTCTTTAATAAGGGTCTTCTTAATATTCTTAGTATCCAGGGATGGAGTCTATTAGAATATTAAATTATCTTTTATATTAGTATCTATAATAAGAAAACCCTAGTTAGACTCTCTAATAATATTAATCTCCTTATTCTAATAAATATTAGTATAAATCTTATATTAGGAGATTTAATTAGCATACTCTGTAGTCCTTCTTATTAAACTCTGCTATAATACTATAAAAGTAAGGGCCTGTATAGTTAATCATAGACTATAAGAGATACACCTAGTTTTAATATCTAAACCATTTATGGTATATTACTAACTTACTCTTAAAATTTACTAGAGCAGCTTTATACTTCTTTTTCTATCCTTATATAGTAATACCTAAAATAGTAGCTAGTTTTTCTTTTTGCAGATCTTTGTCTGGCAGAGTAGTCTAATATAAAGTTAATTAAAATCTACTATTAAGAGATTAGTCTTACTAATGCAGTGGATAAGTTATGCTATAGTAGATCCTAGTCTACTAAATTAAAAACCTTATAAATAAAATCTTATAAGTGTTTGAGAAGGTTCTCATTAACTAAAAATAGCCTAGTCACACTATTAGTAAGTATTAAGGTTAGAAAAATATACTCTTTGATGGCTTGATCCCACATAAAACTTTTGAGGTCATTAGCTATAGCAGCTGGATATTTCCAGGATGGTTCCACTTAAAACATAATATATTTTAGTACCTCCCTGATAATCACACTAACCTTATATTTTTTAATTAGTATTGACCTGTACTTTTATTAGCATATACTAGAATCTAATAATAATAAGATTTACCATTCTTTAAACCTTTCCTCCTTGTCATAAAATATTATAAATATATAGATATACTAATCATTATTTAGGGCCTCTAAAAACTGCAGGTGATGGTGTTTAAGTATATGAGTTTTAATAACTACTAGCTCTGCTAGTACTTACTAAGTTAATAGGTCATTATTAATACTATCTAATAGCTAAAGAAAATCTAAGATGTTTTAGCTATTGAAGTCTTCCTTTTTAGGAAGGAAGAGAGTATATATAATATTTAGATAATAATTTTCCTTCTTTTTAAGTTTAAAGATATATTTCTAATTATTAAGAGAGACTAATAGGCTTATATCCCTAAAGACATCATTACAGAGCTTCCTAAACTTTTTAAAGAAGGGCAAATAAATCTAACATTAAGAGAATTAGTATCTATATATTAATTCTTTAGACTTATACTTATAAAATCTAGCTTCTGAGAGATAATAGTTTCTAAGCACCCAAGGGAGGTGATGTCCTAGCTATACTATATTAATATAAAAAACTTAGCAGCAGCTTAGAAGTTACAATATCTTAAAAGAGTAAGAATTCTAGGCACTAATTTTTAGTCTACCCTGAATATTAATATAGCCTATTTAGTAAAGAAGGAAGGGCTAAGTTTATGGACATTATAGTCCCCAGGGAGGTTATTAATAGTATCTATAATAGCATGTATTAACTCACCACTTATATTTATCTTATAGACTGTTTTATAATTAGCTTGTAGGTGATATAGTAAGGGTTTATCTAATTAGTCCTTATCCTAAATATCATAGGCCTATAAATATGCCTATAGCAAGTCAGCTCTGGTATAAGTAGAAATCTCTTATTAGAAGATTTCTTACTGTGTTATTAGGCAGCTTAATCTACTTACCTTATAGATTAATATCACCTCTTACAGCAGCCTTACTTATCTCTCTGCAGAGACTTATTAATACCTCTCTTCTATACTACCTAGTCTGGAGGACTGGTGCTGTAATACCCAGGATTAGCTATACCTAATTAACAGTGAGCAAGTCTGTGGTCTGCAGGCGGGATTATATTATAAGTTTGTCTAGGTCATCCAGTGTTAGTTATTTATTATTAGTCCTTATAAAAATCTAAGTAAGGTAGGTATTAAAGTCTAACTTAGATAGCATGACCCACATCCTATCATCTAGTGTATACCAGCAGATATTTATTATAAATTACTGTTTAAGGTTATCAACATATTTTTAGTTTAAGGTATAATTTTAGCCCCTTCTCMACTAAGTCTGCAGCAGGTATATATTAAAAATAATAGTTCCTAGAAAGCATCACTCCAGATTCTACATTATTTCATCTTTACTAATCTCAACTTCTTACATAACTAGGGTATTAGCTTACTTATCCTTCTTTTTCCTCTCTATATTGCTTTAAATCTCCTAATGAGAGAATTATAAGGTGGGAGTAAGGGTTATAGAACAGATAATAAATAGGCTAGTAGATCATAAAATCTCTTAATGAGAGATTTTAAGAGTGGGTGTTAAGACTTAATAAATAAATAATGAATAGGCTGGGAGATTAAAAAAACTAAGTTTTAATAAAATCTATAAAAAAGAAGAGAAAGAGGTCCTGTAAGGCTAAGGAGCATTCTCATTAATATATTTAATACTAGTATTATTCAACCTCTCTATTAATAATATTTAATAGTGAATATTGTTAAGCAGAATTGATTGTTCTTTATATTATACTTAATTAATTTAAATAAGTAAATAAATAAAGAAAGTTTGATATTTAGTTAGTTATATAACTACTTAGTAATCTCTCCTAATAAGAGTATTATATAAACATAATCATTAATTCATTATTAAATCATTAAGTGTTGCAAATTTGTAATATAGATTCTATATATTAATTAAATACTACTCTCCATGCTAAAATATATTAAATCTCTTATTAAGAGATTTATAATATAGTATTCACAGTAATACTTATCTTTTTGTGGTTCAGAAAGACTTCTAGTTATATAAATATAATATATAGTATATATAGTTTATATATATATTAGCACTCCCTTACAGGCATTTTTAAATATACAGTCTATCTACTATATATATCAAAATTTAAACAATCTCTTATACAGATTAGAAAAGTATTCTTATATAGTTATATTCCTTCTTTCTTTAAGTATATCTATCACAGTGTGTGGGTAGAATATTAAAATATTAATATTAAAGGAGAAGGTAAAATATTATCTATATTTTAAATATACTATATTAGTAGGCAAAAATCATATATTCCTGCTGCTCAGCTAACCATACTTCTTAATTATACTTTATCCTAAAAAGAAACTATATAGATATATAGAGATATATAGATAATACATTTAGACCATACTGCCTTACTATAACTATTTAAGTCTTTATAAGTAAATTATAGAATTACTTTCCTATAAACTTAAGAAGCCCACACCCTATACTTCCAGGGCTAGGGACCTCTTATTAGCTAGAAGAATTTCTCACTATGGAGATCCTAATAACTATTAGTATCAGGAGACAGGTACTAGTTTTAACTAAACTAAATATTAGGCTAGGTAGTTTATATTATAAGACTATTAATTACAAGGCTAAAAGTATTCAGAACTAGGTCTTTTGCATAGTCAAGCATAGCCTTTAACTTATAAATTATTAAGACAGTCCATAGGACATAATAAAGATTAAAGATAAAATTAATATATAATATATTATAATTTATAAACTTATAAACCTAGCCTCGCCATGTCAGTGTTCCAGTATGTTTGTAATAATATTAATGGGCTTATAGGTTATGGATTATCTATAATATCTATAATATTCTCTTAATGAGAGATCTTTCCGCCTACTAAAGTAGTATAGTTTAAAGTCACGTGCAAAATATGGGTAGAAGGGGTATCCATAATCCAACCCGCATGGATTTCAAGGTGGATGGCTAACGTCATGGGTTAACCCAAAACCCATTTGGGTTGGGTTGAACCCCATGTGGATCCATCCAAACCCAACCCATGACCAGTCTAATAGGGAGTCATGGGTCTGGGTTAACACCACAGCCATGGCTAATCTTAATGAAATATATACCATTCAGGAGCTCACAGAGGGTAATTAAATAATAGTACTATTACTAAAAAAAAAAAAAAAAAAAAAAAAAAAAAAAAAAAAAATATTAAGTATTTGTAGAGTTATTTACTATAGAAGGACAAAATCACAGAATTACAAAAACACAAACATCTTAGTCTCAATGCTCTGCCGAGGCTCATGATCCATAATGGAAGGGAGCTCAAAAGCGCTATGAGCTAGGGTAAATCCCCCCTCCTCCAACCGGTCGCTATCAAACTGCTTAAACACCAGCGGCTCATCACGCTGCTGTTGACTGAGATAGTACCACCGGTGATCCTCGTTGTGCCGCACCTTACTCAGCTCGTTCCAGCCCTGCGGAAGGACCAGCCGATACGGCACGATATCCTGCTGCGGGTTGGTAGACTGCCAGTCACAGACAGCGAGCGGATCCCGTTGAACGGTCTTCAACGGCCGCCAGACATTGATGATCATGACTCGACCGCTTAACAGCTGCTTGACGCGCTCCGGGTCGGAGACCTCATTTTCGAGATGCCGCAGCGCACCCGCGACGGTGAAGTCCGTGTGGACGCTGTGCGCTGGGGCGCGATTGTCGGCTAGCTTTGCTTCATCGGAGGAGAAGCAGCGGATGCGATGCGCGAAGGTGATTGTTTCTTTCGCGCCGGTTCTGTTTTGCTCGGGTTAGAGGGTGGCACTGTTTGGCGGAGAGTACGTACATTTTGCGGACCAGCTCCTCTGACTTGGGGATAAGGGTGTCAGTGACCTTTTGCTCGTCGGTCCAGTCGTCGAGCTCGGGGACCTCATCGTGAAAGTACTGGAATCCATGTGTTTCTAGTGTGTACTGGTCCTCGGTTCCGCGGATGTCGTGGATGAGGACGGGATGCTTCGCTTGTTGCTTTTCTACCTCTGCGAATTTCTGCTTTCCGTCGGGTTTGGCAAAGTCGATGATGATCGGGTCGTTGGTGCCTCCCCAGTAGTTGAGCCCTGTCTGTATGTCTTGCTTTTCAGGGGGAGGGTTGGTAGTTGTAGTGGTTGCGATCATTGTGTACAGCGATGAGAATGGAATGGGATGATGAATGAATAGATGTTTTGATTTCTTGGAGTCAGCTACAAAGAAGCCTTTCGAGATTGTCTAACAACATATTTATACACCTTGACTATAGCAGACGCGACCTACGAAGCAAAGGAGGTGATTGATGGCGAACCCGAACACGAACCCGAACCCGAGTGCCGATCATCCCAAGACAATTACCTCATCGGGAAATGTTTCCGAATACGCGATGGAACCGAAATGAGCGACTAGTCAAATCCAAGCTTGAACCCACCCCAGTTCAGCCTGGAGAAAGTTCTGAGAGGATCATACGCAGCCCGGACTGCCTTCATCCGCTGCACATTGGCTTCAGGGAACCCCGCAAACGGATCCTGCCACTCGCCCGCATCGCCCATATACACAAACTCGGAGCTAATTCCTTTCTTCTTGTTAATGGCGTGCAGAGACTCCGCGAGCCGACGCGACCAGGTTTGCACGCGGATATCGTCAGACGCGAGATCCCAGCCTGTGCTGAATTGCCACACTGCAGAATACATTAGTGATTGCCATGGCAAGGAAATCAGGGCCGTACATATCATGGGCTGTTCGTCCAGACCCCACACATTTCCAATTCCATTAGTCTTGGCTACTCGCGCTGCGCCTGCTGGAGAGAGGTTCATGACAAAGGTCGGGTAGAGGCCTTGCACGTCGGATATTTCATTGACCGCGCTCTTCCACGCTTGATAAATGGAGTAGAGGGTCTCGGGGTCGGGCTGCACGGTGTGGTGAGAGAACATGACGCTATCGCCGTTAGCATTAACATCAAGGTCCAAAGGAATGCTTCCTACCGGAACATCTGATTCGGGGTGATGAGTCCCGAAGCAAACTGTTTCCCTGTCGTCACATTGTGTATCTTTGACACGCCAGGGATGGCAGTGAAATTGGCGAACTGAGACGGAGGCCTGCTAACGCCTTCCTGCACCCCAATCAGCGAAGCAGAAGACACCTTCGTCGTGGCATTGTAATTGATCGTGAAGACGCCGCCTGCCCCGATGGGATTCGGCTCATCGAGCTTGACCAGATCACATAGCGCGGTGATAAAATCATAGATTCCGGACTCATTGAAGCTCTGGATTGTGGTGCTGATCTTCGGAATTGCAAACGTCTTCAGCGTAAACTTGGTCACGATCCCAAAGTTATTCGCGCCGCCTTTCAACGCCCAGAACAAATCCGGGTGCGAGGTCGCGGATGCAACGACCTGCGTCCCGTTCCCCAGCACCACCTCGTACCGGACGACGTTGTCCATGGCAAATCCGTACTTGTTGATGAAGTAATGCACGCCGCCGATAAGAGTTAGGCCGGGTACGCCGATGGTCTTAAGACGGCCGCCGATAGCGATGCGTCCGTAGGGGTCGAGGGCAGAGTAGACGTCGTACCATGTCATGCCTGGTCCGACGTCAATGGTCTCGTTGTGGACGGCGAATTGGTCCATTCCAGACAATGCAATGAGGACGCCGTTGTCGATATTGTTGGCTCCGGGGAACTATCCATCTTAGTGAGTGATTATTTGGTTCAGATAGGGATCGTACATTCATGTGTCCACCACCGCGGACAGCAAAGTGCGCATCGCAGTGGGTAAGTATTTTCACGGCGTTCGCGACTTCATCAGCGGTAGTTGGGAGGAAGATACACGATGGGTGAAGGTCGTCACGGATATCCCAGTAGCTGGTAGCCTCGACTGTATAGTTTGCAGATGACGGAAAGAGGACCTTGTCCGGGTAGGAGAACCCAAGCTGTGCACAGGCACATGGAGTTCCTGCCACGGATACATTCCAATTGGCCGCCGCCAGGCCAGCCAGAGAAAGGGTGAGTAGATGTAGAGAAGTCATTTTGATAGGAATTCGCTAGCTGATGGTGTTGATCAAGCTCCAGAAGACCAACGCCTTTTATAGGGACAGTAGCACCCCTGAGCCGTAGGTCGAAGGCATGTCATGACTGCATTTCTCAACTATTGAAACAATAACTTTGAAGATCAGCGATACTCAGCTTGTGCCCTGCACTTTGTTCAGATAGTAGGTGCCTATAGCAAATAAACTTCATCTCGGGTTCGGGTTCGGGTTCGGATTGTTTCTCACCGACGATCTTCGTTGAAGGATCTGCCCTAACCTCGACGGACGCAGCCACAGAACCTGAAATAACTTTGTTCGTAGCCTTATTACCCCAGTAGGAGTCTCAGGCTGCAGTATTACTGCGGATTCACTGCCCGTAGGAGCCACTCTGGATGAGATCGGATCGGAAAGAAGGACGGCCGCTCTCGTTAAGGACCCTCATGCAAGCTTTACCGGCGCGCGAATAACGCTGCCTAGAGATTGATATCTGTTAGCCTATCGGAATTGAACGGTAAATGCGGCTATGAATTGAATCTTAATACTCCAAGTGCCAAGGCTTCAAGCATTTCTATGTTGGGATGACATCGTACCCGAGTACGAATGCGAGATCAGAAATCCCTCGACATGTTGCTGTATGCTTCACATCATTGACAGAATTTGCTATATAAACATCTTGTAGTTCGACACAATGATCATCATACTCTCAGCACAACCTCAGATCTCATCATTGACAAACAGACAACATGTCATCCAACAACGGCTTCGTCCTCTATCACTATGAGCCCTCTCTGCCAGCAGCAATTGTCTTTTCGGTCTTGTTCAACATCACAACACTGGCGCATCTATACCAGCGTTTCAAGTCCGGATCGAAGTACATGAACCCCTTCATCGTGGGTGGCTTCTGTAAGTACCGCAGCAGTTCCATCCATACTCCGGCTGATCATCGACAGTCCAAGTCACCGGCTACGGATGCCGAGCAGCATCGCACTTCTTTGAGAATTCCACCACTCTCTATGCCATCCAGACACTTCTGGTCCTGCTGGCACCGACGCTCTACGCAGCGTCGATCTACATGATCCTTGGCCGGACGATCCAATTCCTCCACGCAGAGCGACTGAGTCCAGTGCCTACGAGATGGATGACCAAGGTTTTCGTTGCGGGGGATATCCTCTCGTTTATCCTGCAGGGAGCTGGTTAGTACCCTCTTACCCTCTGCTGTGAATGCGTTCTGACAGACACAGGTGGAGGAGTGATGTCCGCCGGGGGCTCAAACTCACAAGATATCGGCACGTACATCATCGTCGCCGGTCTTGGCGTTCAGCTCCTCTTCTTTGGTGTTTTTGTCATCGTCGCTTGGGTCTTCCATTTTCGATTCTCCAGCTCGGAAAACTCAGGTACTGATGTGAACACCTCTGGGAAAGTGCCTTGGGCGCGGAGCTGGAATGGTCTGCTCTGGGTGCTGTACCTTGTCAGCGGGCTCATTCTCATACGGAGTGCGTTTCGGATGGTGGAGTTTGCGCAGGGATTCAATGGATACCTGATCAGGCATGAGATTTTCATGTATGTTCTCGATACGGCGTTGATGTTTGTTCTGATGGTTGTGATGAATGTGGTTCATCCTTCTGGTGTTCTGGGCAGGGTGAAAGGGGAGATGGTGGAGTGTGAGACGCTGGGGGCTTAAGGCAAAGACGCGGAGAGGGAGTTTAGATGGATTGGAGTGTTGGACTGCGGTTCTGATATGGTTTGCTTTGTCTTGATTTTTATATGTGGTATGAGTTATTATTTCAGGGAAAGGGTGATATTAAATATATCAATGTTTTAAGTTACGAGGACCCAAAAATAAATCAGGCGGAAGTGGTTCCGGATTTGGAAAGATTGTACCAGGCACTATGATGCTATGGATTACAAGCAGGGTATACTGCAGGAACAACAGTAGCGATGATTGTCAAGGCCGCCACCCCAGTTGTTCCATCGGCCACTGGATCCAAGTGCGATGCTCCTGGTCCAGCAACCCATGGATCCGAGAAAGTAAATGCACACTCCACCCTTCCAGCCACCACATCCACTCCAGCCGCCGGAGCAAGGGACAAAAGTACMCAAATATCACTAGTGCCACATGTCGCTGCTCCCGGAGGAGAGTAAGAAACTCCTCCGATACCTGCAGCAGCCAGGCAAAGACATCCCCCGTCTCCCAGTCCCCGGTATCCGACCACTGAACATACGAAACCCTCAATTCCTGTATTGCTCCCAGGTAAATCCGTAATTCCTGCTGGTCTTTGACCTCTTCCCGAACCAACTCTTCCAAATCGTTCATGAAGGGTTGCCCCTGGGTGGAGAGGGTGTTGCGGTAGTCAGACCGGCGCTGCCGAATACTCAGCAACGCTGCCAATGGTCCCGATCGGAGTTCCTCCTGCGCATAATGGACTATTGCCCCCGTTCCGCGGAAGAGGACCAGCCACTCGGAGATTCGACCCTGCTGGAAGAGAAGCAGGTCGTCGAGTTTGCGGGGCTTGGCGCAGGAGAAAAAGCTAGTGAGAACGGAGAACAGGAAGACCGCGGAGCTGTTCTCGTTCATTAGTTGTGTCATGTTCGCGGTCACAAATTCCAAGGCCACATTGTGGTGGTGTTCTGCCTGAGACACGTAGAATTGCCGTTGCGCTGGCCGTAGGTAAGCCATGTGGAGGGCGGAAACGGCTAGCATCGCGCGGAGCGTATAGTGGGCGCCAAATCCGATCTGCGGTGCATCGATTCGCCAGAAGGTTTGCAGCGCTGGATGTCGAGAGAAGGTATATGCAGTAGACGTAGAGAAATGATGCAGGAGCTCGAGATCGTGCACTGCTAGGTCTGCAGATGCGCAGCTGTTTGGGTTGGAGGCCCGCGGAGATGCATTTTCACTCCTTTGGGATTGCGCAGGACTTCCTCCGCTTGGGAAGGAATATGTGCAGTCTACTGCGTGCTTGCTGCAATTTCTACAGGTCGGCTTGGCCTCATCACACTGTATGCCGAATTAGTTGGGTACTATGATGGAACTTGGATTATGATACTTTGATCTTTCTGGCCTTGCATTGCTGGCAGCCATGTCGTGATTTACGGTGTGTCCGACGACCTCTCATTGGCAATGCACTTGTCATGTTGCCAATCCTCTTTGGTTATAATATAGATGAAAATCACCTAGACAAGGGATGAACTGATAAAGTTACGTTGAGAGGATGAGACAGGCTACTGTCCCTTGCGGAGAGCGGTGGCAAGCAGCAGTATCCCGTATTCCAGCCACGTGGTCAGTGAACCCTAACCCCAATCCTGCTGTTTCTAGTCTCGTCAAAAGACATTTGGATCAACTTGGTCTTTGAAGGCATTCTATGATAGAGCCAGTCTGTCTGTTCTCGTGATACTATTCAACATTTGTATGGGATCCGGTATTCGCATCGTTGGTCAATGCGGAACAGAGAGAATATAGTATGGTATATTTCCTGAAATATAAATATTGCGGTTAGTCTATCAATGCCTAACCCGCTATGTATTAAGATGAATAGAGAGCACTCATGCAGCCCAGCCGAGTGCCGTAAACAGAACCCTTTTATGAATGAGTAGGGTCAAGACTCTGAGAGCAATCGATCATATGCCAGCTTTTCACCAACCTTCCACCACCATCCACTAGCCCACCCCCAGACTAATACTTCCCCCTCTCTCCATCCGTCCACTTCAACATCCTCAGCCAGATGAAAGCCGCTGCTCCGGCGGTAACCATGACCGCACTGAACAGCTCCGCCTTCCAAAACACCCCCCGCTCCAAATCCAACAGCGCCCCAGCAATGGGATTGCCAATCAGCAACCCCAAGCCGGCAAACGTAAAGCACATGCCCATCCGCGTCCCAACAATACTCATATTCGGACTCAGCCGGGCCACAATCGTCGGCGGCAACGAGACAATCGCGCCAGAGAAAAACCCATACAGACACGCAAACACGATCGTCCCCGCAATGTTCTTGATTCCCATCCAGGCGTACGCGAGGATGGCCGCACCCAAACCCATGGGAATGATGGTGTTGAGGGAGCCGAGCCGGTCTGCCACCAGGCCGGGGGTAATACGACCCAAGACGGACGTGGCGTTGAGGATGGCGATGATGTAGAAAGCTAGATCATCGGTTGAGTGGACGACGGAGGACATGTACGAGGGAAGGTAGAAGAACGGAAAGTAGAGGCCGACGAAGGCGCAGAACAGACCGAAGCTGAAGATCAGGAAGGGGGCTTCTTTGAAGGCGGAAAGGTCAAGGAGGGATCGGGTTTGCTTGGGAGGGGGCAGTCGCATGCGCATCACAGCGAGGGAGATGCACAGTCCGCCTAGGGCGATGAAGCCGATGATACGGGTGGTCCAGCCGAAGCCGACGGAGTCGATGAGGTTGCGGAAGATGATGGGGTATATCACGGAGCCTAGCTTGGTCAGTATACGTATGTTTAGTGCAAGGGGAAGGCGAGACATACCAATGCTTCCTCCCGACGCGGTGATGCCCGTCGCCACAGCCCGCCGCGTGGTAAAGTAAGTAGCCACAATAGCGATGCTAGGCAGGAACAGGAATGCACAACCAATTCCGACAGTGACTCCATGAGCCAGAAAGACTTGGTAGTACTGGTCTGACAGGGAAGTCATCATCAGACCGAAAACGACCAGAAATGAGCCCAGGGCTATCATGGTCTTGAGGTACCCCTTATCGAAGACCGGACCGGCAACGACTCCAACCAGGAACAGCAGAAAGCCCTGGACGGTGCCAATCCAGGAGATGGACGAGGGAGAGTGCCCATGCAAGAGATCCGTTTCATAGTAGGTCTGGTACACGCCAAAGGTGTTGACCACGCCCCTGGAGATCGGTTAGGGAGCGCGAAAGTCAACCAGGATATCTCCATAACTTACCATGAGTTGAAGAAGAGGAAAAAGGCTCCGACAACCTGAAGCCATGCCATCCACCCTCCATTTGGAGGGGGAGGGGGAGTCTGCGTCTCCTGCGCCTCCTGCGCTTTCTCTACCTGGGGCTCCTCAACAGGGAGTGTAGAGGGAGGAGACGACACTTCACTGCGATTATCCGGAGTAGCAGTAGCAGTAGCAGTCATGATGAAGGTATTGGCTGATTGCCGACAGAGTTGAGAGAATCGCACGTCAGCCCAATGTTGGATAGACTCATTTCCCCTCAAACAGACCAGGAACCAACCCTGTATCTATATGGCTTTAACAAAGCAATACACGGTGCGCCGAAGTGATACACCAAGCCAACTGATTAATAATGCAACAATGTGATCTGCCGGTTAGCCGAGACTACGCCTAAATGGTGCAATAATAGGTCTTTATTTTGTATTGATTCTATCTGTTTCCATGCAGGGATGGGCGCATCTGTTTTCCGCCGTCGCGCCAGATTGGTCGATCATGCCGCCTAGGCGTCGCCTTAAGTCGTATTGGGCCCATCAGATCAGCCACGATGAAACGCAAGATTCACCCTGTCGGCGCCACTCCGGGCTGGCGTCCAAGGATAAAGATCCTGCCAAATCCTTCGCATCCTTTCCTTCAATCATTCTCTCTCGTGGCTGCACACCTCCCCTTGGCCTGTCGGCTGGGCCGCACACCCACACAGAAGCGAGGGCTAGACCGCTAAAGCGTCCTTCAAGCATTTTCAAAAACCGAGCTAATGTGCATTTCTATTACTCTAACTTCTGACATAATTCTCACTCAGGAAATGATACCACCGCAGATCTTCTTCACGACAGTGCATTGATCTAACCCTAACAAGCAAATGGTGACAGTTGTCGCAACTAACTACTGTTCAAACACCATAATCTTCTTGCGCTCGCCTACTTCGCCCCTCTCGTGGCGCTCCAGCACCTCCTGCAACTTGCCCTCTAGATCCTGGTCGCCTCGCTTCCACCGCACATACTCCAGCGCAGGGGCCTTTAGCGTCCCCCCCATGAATAACCGCGCAAACCAATCCAATAGCGCCGTCTGATGAAACGATGATCGTCGGCCAAGACAGTCGCTCAGTCGAAATGCCTTGAGAGTGATGTTGCGCTGCCACAGGAACGGCCGCAGGTTGCCATCGGGGCCCGACGGCGCTACCCCCAGGAAGCCAGCCGTGACGAGTGTGGCTCCAGGGGCCAAAAACGACGCCATCAGTCGCGCCAGTGCGTCATCAGACACAAAGTCGATGGCGAGATTGATGCGCTTGCCCGCGAGCAGCTCCGCGCCGGAGACCTTCAGCTCGTCAGCGGTCAGGACAAGTGATGCGCCGTGCGACCGCAGCGAGAGTTTGGTGCGCTCGAGTTCCTCATCGGTACCACGGTCGCGAATCACGCTGATGACATTGACACCCTGCAAGTGCGCCAATTGACTCACGAAATGGCTCACCGTGCCGGTCGCCGCGTTCTGGATGATCCAGTCGCCGGGCTCGAGGGCGGAATAGTCCCGTAGCAGGAAGTAGGCCGGTGCCACCCCCATGCGTAGGATACATGCGAGCCGGGGATCCAGTTCCGACGGAACCCGCAGCACGTCGTTCTCGTCAAGGACGGCGTGGGTGCGCCAGGACCCTCGGCAGTGGGTCCGCAGGAGGATCGTGTCCCCGACGCGGAACTGGGTCACTTCCGACCCCGTCTTGACAATGCGGGCCGCCCCGTCTGAGCCTGGAATGGGCCGGTGCTCGCCGTCCCCGACGCCGACATGGTTCTGTGGTTTGACCGGATATTTTCCGTGCAAAACCAGAAAGTCGAGGGGATTGATGGGTGCTGCAAGGAACTCCACCACCACCTGGTTAGGACCACAGTCCGCAGGCGTAGGGATTGAAACAAGACGGATGTCTTTGACGGGTTCTGCGGAGCCGTACGCAAATACGAGGGATTGAGCCATGATGTAATGGGAGTCAATGAGAGAACTTTAACTTGCAAGCTGATTGGTTGCGACTACCGAAGTCAATGGGGATGGTTGCAGATGTCCAGCGTTGTATATGGGAGCCATTTATAGCACGTCGACGGACAAATTCAGCTAGAGCCATCATCGTCGAAGCATAAAATATGCAGACACTCGTAGAATATTTTCGAAACCTCGGCTGCAGTAAGACGAGAATTAGACCGGTTTAGGGTGGCGCTACGTATCCCCTCAGAGAACCAAGCATTTTCCTTTGACGGAAAAACCCGTGTCCCACCTTAGGGTGAGCTTGTTGCAACCTCACATTCCGCTGACAGTTCACAACACGGAGTGGCCGATCCAGCTGCACGTTGTCGAGAATGCAGCAAGCCATTCTCTCAGTGGCGCGTTTGATCCTTGTCTGCACGCAACGCCGATCGAATACGAGGTTGCATTGCAAGCCACCAGATGCACAGAAGAACATGGCTCAAAGCGTGGCTCTTGCTTGTGCATCACCAGGATCCTATGACACATGGTTTGATAATGACTCTGCAGATGCAGGGGTCGCGCAATTTCTGCAGGCTTCATGCTGCATTGTATTGGTCAGCCCGTGGCCCGGTATAAGCCGGGTATACTTCTGCAAAATGATTCCGTTCCAGTCAGAGGCCTCCCAGGTCCAGTTCGGCATGGAGACGGCGGACTATTTTCTAATAGGCCATGTTTTACTCAGTCGATCAGGGATCGAGATCCTGCAAGGCGCAAGGTAACTGTCAGATATCGTGATCGGCATTGTCGATTCTCGGAGGCAACCCGAAAGACGACAGCGAGGCAGATTCATCTGAGATTGAGCAGTAAATTATCATTGGCCAGATCAGATGCCGACTGCAAATTCCTCGTGTTTGACTTCTCCCCGTTTCGATCTTGGGCAGAGACGCCGGAATCTCTCCTGTCGCGATACCACCTCACGTCATCGAAACATCCAGTACTCAACGTGGTTGATGGATTGGTTAGGAATGTACTTTTGGTACTTCTCCTCACTGACTGGCAGGTCTAGCCCAAGGTGGAGCCTCGTGGCGCTCTTCATACTGACAGCCATGCAGACGAGTGAATGGCGAGTTTCAGGTTCGAAGTTGCAGAGGAAGGATCGTTCGCGTCGGAAAAAGTATGCAGAAGTACGCAGAGGAAAAGCATCATCGAAGGCATCAATGTGGTATTCGGCCCCCAAGCCGCTGCTGCTGCCAGAGAGGGGGTTCAATGAAGTCCAAAATGAGATTCACATCGAGCCTTCGTCAAACGTAGACATAAATAGCCTAATCTAGCCCTCCCAAATCTCATCAAAATCAAGCAAAAACTTCAAGAAGAGGAATTCCCAAGTCTCATCGCTCTTAGAGTCCAGTTCCTCGCTTATTGAACTCGCTACGGCATCAGAATGGCTCCAGTCGCTCTTCGAGATCTCGCGGATAGCCCTGAGCGCCAGGGCAGCGAGGTTATCTCGATGAAGGCTCCCTCATTTCCTCTTCTTAGTCCTCCGTCTCCTCCTTGCCTTGTTACAGACTACATCAGATATCAAGTCGAGTCAAACCCTGATGCTCCAGCTGTTCAATGCGAGCAGGAGCCGCCGTACAGCTATGCCGAGCTGTGGCATCTCGTCGAGCACATTGCGGCAGCGGGTCAACTCCGCTCTGGTCGTATCATACCCCTCTGTATGGACCCGTCTGTCGAGTTTGTGGCCACCGTGCTGGCCATCCTCTGGTCCGGATCCGCCTATGTCATTCTCGATCCGGAAGGTTCTGCGGAGCGTAACCGCGTTATTGCGGCGGATTGCGGTAGCGAACCTGTTGTCGTCCACGAAAAGTATGCGCCCCTGTTTGATCACACCATCACCATCGAGAGCATCCGGTCGAGTCAGACCTATGGGCAACTTGACCCTCCTTCGGTTACTCCATCCGACCTGGCATACTTGATCTATACCTCTGGCTCAACTGGTACCCCCAAGGGCGTCCTCCTCAGCCATCGTGCTGTCTCTCATGGCATCGACCAATTCCAACTCAATGGCCGCAACCGATGGCTGCTCTTCTACAACCCCATCTTCTCTGCAGCTCAACGAACCATCCTGGCCACCCTGTCCAAGGGCGCCTGTCTGTGTCTCGCCAGAAGAGACCGACTCGCAACTGCCTTGCCCGAGGTGTTGAACAACCTTCAGATCGATGCCCTGGGCATCACTCCCTCAGCTCTCGCCTTGCTGTCTCCCGATGAGACGCCCAGTTGCTTGCAACAGATCACCACTGTCGGCGAGCCCCTCAGTCAGTCCCTTGTCAACAGATGGGCAGACAAAGTACACCTGCGCGTCTCATATGGACTCAGCGAATGTGCTCAACTGAACTTCTCCCGTCAACTCCAGCCGGGCGATAACCCTCGCAATCCCGGCCTCCCATCTGATACAACCACCGCCGTTGTCCTCGAGCCTGGCACCACGAACCGTCTTTCTGTCAACGAGCCCGGCGAGCTCTGTCTATATGGTCCTCAGGTTGCCAATGGCTACCACCACCGACAGAAGGAAACCCAAGCTGCCTTTGTCAAGTCGCCGGAGTATGCACCGGGCACGATGATGTTCCGCACCGGCGATTTGGCCGTCCAGCGTGAGGATGGAACGTTTGAAATTCTGGGCCGTATCGATCACCAGGTCAAAATCCACGGTCAGAGGGTAGAGCCTGAGGAGGTGGCTGCCAAGCTGGCGACGGTGACGGGTGTAGCCAGCTTGGTGTGTGTGGGATGCTACATCAACGAGCGCATGTCGCTTGTTGCTGCTGTTGTCCCTTCACCCGAGACTGACTGGGCCACGCTCGTGCAGAACCTGCGCAATCATGCTCGCCAGTCTTTCCCGCCGTACATGGTTCCCAGTTATTGGCTGTCGTGCGCCGAGTTCCCCGTCAACCAGAATGGAAAAGTGGATTTCCGGGCCATTCGTCGACTTGCTGAAGGTACTGAGGTTAGCAAGATGTTGGGCCACAGTACCTCACCGAAAGACGCTGCTACCGCTGGCTTGAGCGAGACTGCCGCGAAGATTGCGCAGGTTTGGGCAGAAGTGTTGAATCTGCCCGCGTCCTCTATCACGCCCTCGGATTCCCTGGTGGCACTGGGAGGAACCTCCATTGACGCAATCCGCGCGATTCGTGAACTAAAGCAACGCGGAATTCACGTCGAGTTGGCGGATATGCTTCAGGCACAGACGGTCGAGGAAATTGCGGATACGGTCCAACTGGACTCGACTGAAACTCACGATAGCAATGAGCCAGCCGCGCCTTTCGATTACATCTCTGATGCAGCACTTAAGGCGGACTTCCTTGCCGACCGTCGTGTTGTCGATGCTTATCCTGTCACCGCACTGCAGGAAGGCATCCTGGCCAGCACGCTCCAAGGCAGCCAGGACTATCTCTACCAACGCGTTTTTGACATTCGCCATCTCGACCTTGTACGACTTCAGCTGGCATTCCAAGTCGTCTTCTGGCGCACGGAAATCCTCAAATCCACCTTTGTCACTGCGGCCAAGGGCTTCGCTCAGGTCGTGCGCAATGACTTCAACCTACCTTGGTCGGAGGTGTCTATGAGCCTCCCTGAGTATCTGGAACAGGACAAAAACAGAGGCGTCACACTGGGCGAACCATTCATCCGTGTCGCCGTCCTCGACAGAAGCATTCTCGTCGTCTCGGTTCATCATGCCCTCTTCGACTTCTGGTCTCACAGATTCCTTTTCGACGATGTCGCTCGTGTATATTACGGCCGTCGTCCCGAGAAGCGCCCGGAGTGGAAATCTTTCGTGGCCCTTCTGCACACACGAGACACAAAGCAATCCCATGACTTCTGGAGAGAACATCTCGGCGAGGCGGTGCCAACAGTCCTCAATTATGCTCCTGTGACAAAAACATCCACAGCCAGGCGCACTGTCAGCCAGCAGGTCAAGGCCGCATCATCGGCTTTGCGCGCTCCTCTGGGTGCCATTATCCATGCGGCGTGGGCTCTCGTCCTCTCCTCCCACATCGCTTCCAAGTCTGTGACAATGGCAACGGCTGTTTCCGGTCGCGAGCTGCCTGTTCCAGGGATTGAGGCCCTGAACGGACCCACGCTGGCTGTCGTACCCTATGCCGTCGCAATCGATCCAGAACAGACCCTTCAGCAGCTGGTGCAGTCAGTCAACACCAGTCTCTGGAAGGTCATCAAGCATTCCCAGGTCGGAGTGCGGAATGCGCTGGCCGCCGCTGAGCGCCAGGGTGCTACTCTCTTCGACACTATGGTCAATATCCTCGTAAGCGAAAAGGGCAACGATGATATTTCCAAGGAGGTGTTCCAGCTCTACGGTCGCCGACCAGTATGGAGAACCGAGTACACGACTCTGAACGTTGAGGACGGCGCTACAGGTATCGACGTCACGCTCACTTCGCCAATGGAAGAGCGCCGTTTGGAGTTCATTCTCGAGCAGTTTTGCATGGCACTGAATCTCATTACATCCAATCCTCGACAGACAGTCAAGGCGACGAACCTGGTCAGCGCAACAGAGCTAGAGTTCATGCTTCAGCCACACAAGAACTTGCCTGATGCCAGTCGCACGTTGCACGGCCAATTCGAAGCCACGGTCCGCACATACCCCGACCGGACTGCGATCAACTACCAAAACGAGCTGTTCCTTACGTATGCTGAGTTGGATACCGAGGCGAACCGCATGGCACACTATCTTTCCGAGCGCGGGGTGGTGCCAGGTGACATCGTCCCTCTTCTCCTAGAGAAGTCGCCGTTGATGATGAAGGCCATTCTCGGGCTGTTCAAGCTCGGCGGTGCTTACGTACCTTTGAGTCCTGAGAACCCCTTGGAAAGGAACGCGTACATTGCTCGCGACGTCAGCGCCAAGTTTGTCCTCACGGAGAAGGAACATGAATCTTACTTTGCCTCGGAAAGCGATATTCCTAGCATTCTCCTGGACCAGGTCAACCTTTCCCCATATGGCCCCGAGCCACAGCAACTCACTGTCTCTCCGGATGCCATCGCCTACCTCCTCTACACCTCTGGAAGTACTGGTCTTCCAAAGGGTGTCATGGTGACACATGGCGCTTGTGCAGCTGCCATGCAATCGATTATCGAGTTTGAGCATCGCCAGGGCCAGGAGTCGAGGATGCTGCAGTTCTCCAACTACGTCTTTGACGTCTCACTGTACGACTTCTTCGTAGCCCTGCACAGCGGCGGCACTCTGTGCATTGCACCCTCGGAGCGCCTGCTGAACAACCTTGCCGAGGTTATCAACGAGATGAACGTCAACCATGTTTTCCTTACTCCGACAGTGGCTCGACTGCTGAATCCCAAGGACGTCCCCAACCTGGAGTCCATGACTGTCGGCGGTGAACAGCTGACCCGTGACGTGGTAACAACATGGGCCTCGCGTGTGAATCTTCGCAATGGCTACGGGCCAACTGAGGCCTCCGTTCTGGTGACGATGAAGGATGTCGATGCTGACACGATCGGAGGCAATATTGGCACGCCTCTCGCGTCTGTGGGTGCCATCGTTCTGGAAGCAGATGGTGTCCGTCCAGTCCCTTACGGTGCTGTCGGAGAGCTGTGCTTCTTCGGGCCACAGCTCGCGCAAGGGTACTTCAAGAAGCCTGATATTACCAATGCCGCCTTTATCGAGAGTGAAGTGCTCAATGGGCAGCGTCTATACCGCAGTGGCGACTTGGCCCGGTATCTGCCAAACGGAGACATTGAGTGTTTGGGCCGTAAGGACGACCAGGTCAAGATTAACGGTCATCGGATCGAGCTCGGAGAGATAGAGCAAGCCTTCCTGCGGACTGGTGAGGTCAAGGACTGTGTGTTGACCGTCTGGAAGCAGAACAGCACTGCGCATCTTGTTGCGGTCGCCGTTTTCGATGGTGCTGCTGCTGAAAAACCGGGCGAGATTCTTCCACTGGAAGGCTTTGCCGAGAACGTGCAGCGCGTCCGAGCCAAGCTCACTGGCCTTACTCCATACATGATTCCAAAGGCAATTGTCCCTCTATCGTCGCTCCCAAGACTTCCATCCGGCAAGGCCAACCGCAAGCAGCTCAAGGCGATGGTGCAGTCGCTGAGTCAGGGCGAACTGACCAAGTTCTCATTTGACAAGATCGGCGCTGCGCAGTCAAAGGGTGCGGTTATCCCTCTGGTCTCTGAGACACAAAAGGTACTGCAACAAGGATGGATCGAAACCCTGCAGCTTCCCGACGATCAATTCGGTTTGGAAGCCGACTTCCTCAGTCTCGGCGGCGATTCCATTGCCGCCATCAATCTCGTCAGCTGGCTCAGACGCAAGCAGCTCAAGATCTCCGTACGAGATGTGCTCAAATACACTGGCCTCGGAGCAATGGCCGACCAGCTGAAGGGCGAGTCGGACAACGCCCAACAGATTCAACAGAAGACCTTCACTCCTCCCTCGGAGGTTGATTCTGCTGTCTCTGCCGCTGGTCTGCAGGCGACTGAGTATGAGTACATCTATCCTTGCCCGCCTGGACAGGCCGAGTTCCTGACCCAGGGTGCGCATCCCGAGGCGTTGTGGAGTCTGATGACAGTCCGGAAGGTCGGCAATGACTTTGAACCAAGGCAATGGATTGACCTGGTTCGACAGCTGGCAACGACCAACGAGATCCTACGCACGACCTTTACTCGCTGTCACGGAAAATGGTATGGTGTTGTTCTCCGCGATGCAACCCCTGTGGTCGAGATCTATGAAGATGTCAGCGACGAGCAGAGACAACAAATTATTAAGACTCTTGACGACCACCGTTTCGTATTTGGCAAGCCCTTCATTCGCTACGCCATTCTCCGTTTGTCGACGGGCGAGACCGAAATTGTCACCAAGCTCGACCATGGCCTGTACGACGGAACGCTTCTCCGCATCTTTGGCGAGCACTTTGAGGCTTACCAAGACAATGTTCCGGTGGAACGCTTCACCCCATTCAAAGACTTTGCATTCCACATCTGGCAGATGGACAAGTCCCGCACGCTGTCGTTCTGGAAGCAATCCGAGAAGCGACCTATTGCCTTCGAATTCCCCAGCGCAAGCGCCACCGAACCGCGCATCAACTCTGTGCATGTACACACCATCAACCTCGAGTTTGACGGATTCGCCAAGTCCACCGGTGCCACTGTCTCTATCATCTTCCAGTCCATCTTCCAACTCTGGCTGGCGCTGCGCAGCAACCAACGCGACGTCGCCTTCGACTACCTCTACACAGGCCGAAACATTGACATGCCCGACCCTCAAACCATCAACGGCACCTGTGCGAATTTCGTTCCCATGCGGTCAAAAGTCGACCCGTCAATGCCTGTGTCGGAATTCCTTCGTCAGACCCAGGATGAATTCTGGCAGTACACCGAAAACAGCACGGTGGGAATGGACGAGATTCATGAAGCCTGTGAGACGACGCGTGAGGGATTCTCGAACAAGACTCTCTTCCTCTTCCAGCCATTTGAGCCGGTCGCCGCGACAGGGAAGCAGTACCAGAGGTGGGTTGTGATGGCCAAGTCCCAGGTGACGATGCCGCAGCCATATGCGGTAGTATTCGAGGTTGTCAAGACAGCGGATGTGAATGAGTATAAGCTCAAGTTTGCCTTTGACAAACGTATTTACGAGAAGGAACAAGTACAGATTGAGACACGGGTGATTGAGAAGTTGTTGGCCAAGGTGATGGAGAATGCGGAGGCGTCCGTGGGAGATGTTCTGGGATCGTTTCGTTCTTGACTGGTCTAAATGATTGTATATAGAATAAAAGTTAATGGAATTCTTTGATTGAGACGAAGTATCTTCCCTTTGATTTGCAGTAACTCTCCTTACATTAAGCTTCCTGGAACTAAATACGCAAACTATTTAAAACCACTAAGACAGACGAGTACAAACCCCATACTCCCTCAGCATCTTCGCCACAACCACAAACCCCCCCACAGCCGGAGCAGCCAGCGGAATGGCAAAGCAAAGCACAAATGCTATCACAATGACAAAAGATTTCTCCGTCGTCGAGAGATCCCGATCCTTTTCTGCCTCACCCTCGAACATACCTAACATCCCAAAATACAGCCAGAGTCCGCCGACAGTTCCAGTCGCCAACCAAGCCATTGTAAATCCCCGCTCAAGATTAGAACTGCTCCCCGCCGAAAACCGTGACAGCGCCCCAACAACTGCAAGCGGGGGGAGCGAAAGGAGAGTTCCCAACCACACTTGGAGTCCAAGATTGTCTTTGTCATTGTCTTTGTTTTGGTCTTCCTTCAAGTTAACATGGTCCAGATCGAGATCTGCGACTTCTCCGACGATCACGGCGCCGTTTGCTTCGGCTTCGTTCATGAGTGAAGTTCGGACCATGTATATGGCGGGGTATTCGGGCGTGGCGCAGGTTGCGAGTAGATTGATAATGGACATGTAGGCGTAGGGAGCGACTGTTAGGCCAAATGCAGCGTATCCGTATTGATCAATTTGGTTGCCGCGTGCGCGGTACAGAGTTATAATTGCCCAGATGGCTTGGGCTAAACTGATAACGGCTTTTGGGATATTGAATGAGGCTGCTAGGTTTCCTATGATTCGTTCTCTTTCTGCTTTGTTCTCCGGCGCATTCTCCGATTTGTTCTCCGAAGTGTTTCCTGCAGCGTTCTGCTGTGTATCCTCGGCTTTATTCTCGGCTGGGATTTCTGCTGTGCTCGCTGCCGCATTCTTCGCCTCTCCTTGCTCAAGGTCTTCCGTCTTCCTCTCCCGGCACGACAACTCAACCGAACCAGGAACATACGCAAGCACATATCCCTCGGGGAGGTGACTTTGACCGTGGACTTTTGCCCGTTCACGAACAAGCGAAAGATTCTTCATCCATTTATACTTGGTCGAATCAATAACTGGATTCTCCCCATTCTCATCCCGGCGCATTTTCACCACCATACACAACGCCATCGCAGCAGCAGCTTGATTCAGCGGGTTTTTCCTTCGAAACACCGGCCGTCTGATGAAGATTTCAACAGCTCGCATGATACCGCTCGATGGCACAAGGAGCGCTGCAATGGCTAAACATATTGTCTCCGTGGTGCTTTGCCCTGGAATGGAGACAATGGTCGTAGCATGGGCGAGATAGTTGGTCAAGAAGAACAAGATGTATTCGTACCATTGCGGAGGCGTACAGAGGAGGTATGGGTCGCCATGACTACTTGAGCCTTCTGGGACGCTGATGGTGATGTTCATGGCCGGTTCTGGGATACGATGAGTTCAAGGGCGGAAAGAGAGGGGAGGTTGCGATTGTTGAGCTATTTCAATTTTCTTCTTTTTTCTTTGTTTTTTCCTTCTCTTCGCGTTTTAGCTCCTACCTCAAGCCACATTCTATACAGCCACGCTTTAGCTGCTGTGACGAGTATAGTTTGCCCGCAATGTCCTTCAAAGTTTCCTAAGCCCAGCATTTTTCCCTCTTCGAGAAATAATTTTACCTCTAGATGTCTATCACGAGTGTGAATAGTACTGCCAGCCAGATACAAGTTTTGTGGTCGTCGTCCATGTTCAAGGCTGCGGCATGGAAAAAGCATGCACCAGTGACCCACGAGATCACCGTGCGTACACTTCGGCCCCCAAACAGCTTCCTGATTAGGCCTCTTGCAAACTCAAATATTTGGAGGGCTTCTGACAAGCAATCACCACCTTCACACTCCATTACGCTAGTCCATACGAGGTTAAGCCTCTCTATGCTTCAAATGGGATTAGATGGAAGCTTCAAGCGACTGGTTTCGGGCCAGCGGTATACCCCAAATAATTCGAGACCGGAATGATGACAACAATTATTGGCAGCACTGATTCAACATTGCTCAGCTGCGTATCTTTACGGCGTGCTTTACTCCAAGATAGGGAACCCCAGGCGATTTGTCCTGCTCCTATCGTCGAATCATCTATACCTTAGAAGCCACTGTCTCTTCCTTCACGCCTGAATTCTTGAAGCCATATTGTAGTTGCTGCATCAAAACGGACCGCCGACGAAGCGCAAGCTAATTGACGGGCCGTTTATACAGCCCTATTTGATCAGGATGGGTTTTAGCTCTACATCACAAGAATACTCTACATCACAGGAAAAAGCTCAAGGCTGCAGCAGGGAAAAGAAGTGGAGAAACTACGGCATTTATTTAGATAAATGCGGGGTTGTATTAAGACTACATTTTAAACCAGACACCCCCACTCATCCATCTCTTCATTGTCCCTCACCACTCACCATACTGTATGGCGTTCTACGTAGAGTCAGTACTATCCCGCCACACCTGTGTTCATCATAAAGATTGCCCAGCACCCAGCACAGCAGTGATGCTGACCGACCGCCCGGACTACGCTCATATGGCACAGTATCGCCATTTTCCCACCCGATAAAAGCGCCTATTCTATGCAATCGCGTGGATGACGAGCGTGCTAGAGTATCGGGCAATCGCGCCGTGAAGGGCCCGTTTGCGTGAAAGCAGGAGCTCAGTGCTTCGGTTTGTTGAACAACAAAAGGATTCGTATTATCGGCTGAGATTGCCTTGGAGAGAGACTGGAGGGCCGTAGCACTGGAGATTGCGCTCACAGGTAGATTGGTCAAGTCGACCTGCAGCCCGACCGGCTCCGACATGATTATGGTCGAAGCTTGAGTAGGATTCTGACGTGGTTATTGGATGCATTTAACTGCAGATTTCTTTTTGCACGAGGCTGAAATTGCCGGGCCAGTAGTGCCAGAATCCCTGTACAGTGCAGTCTGCTAAGAAGGACCCTGACACCACCAGAGTGGCTGATGCGAGGGCCGTGCTGTCAGCCTTCTGACAAGTCGATGCATCACTTGCCATCAAGGAGAAAAATGACAGTTCCAATTTCTACCAGGCAGGCAATGGCACACCTAACGGGCAAAAAAATGCTCTAAAAACATACAACAGCCATACTATGGTAATGCTCACCTAGCGCCCATCATTCAGTGCTGGGCGGCTCACTGCTTTACATAGTTAGCCTAGTGGGTTCAGGTAGCTTCAGGCAGTAGTTCACCCACCTGAACATTCTTCACTTTAGTGGGGTGAATCCCTGCCCTAAAATATATCTTTATACATTTTAATCGAGGGAAAGATTGCATCGTACAGGAGCAGACACTGTGTCCTTACCTTTTAAGGTAGTTGCTGCTAGTTACACTTATCCTTTTCTACTTCCCTTCCACTTCACTTCTACCCCAACATTCTAAACGTGGAGCAGTTATTGTCAACATAGATGTTGGTCAAACTCGTTTACCCGACTGGATCCGTAGACTTGGAAGGGTGGTGGTCCATACAAGATACTGATCATATGCTTGACAATCTTGAGCAACATGCATGATCCTGGTCATTCATTATTGAAGAGCAACCCTATGTCCGATCGTAATGCTAGAAAATGGCTGAGCTGAATGAAATGCTAAAGTTATTTCGCCCAACCACCCATAAAGTTGTTATCAATTCATAGCCTGAAGGTACATTTTTGGTACGAGATACTCTCTTTTCTCAGGGAAATACGCAAAAACTGTAAAATAGTCAGTCGATCTCAAGCTGAACATGTCTGGAATTGGGCTGGTAAAGATTGCTCACATTTGGCAAATTTATCTTCTACTCCGTCGAGTTCAAGATCCGCAATCTGCTTGTTGAAATCATCAAGATCGAACCTGCTCATATTACGTGCGATCTTAAAGTATAACCATAATCGCTCAACCGGAAACTCCATGAAGAAAGCTTGCGAAGAGAGTCGAACGAAGCTTTTGTCCTCATTGCTTAGGCAAGAGTTGTTGAGAATAACATCCACCTTGATCCTTAACAGCAACATGAGACTAGCTTGATGAACATCGTTCCAAAAGGTCTTTCGGGTTGCTCCTACCCAGCGAACTGTGAGTATGACGATGATTAGGTGAGCAAAACGGCTTACATACCTGGTTTCAAAAGCGAATAGACTTGAGGAATGAAAGATTTGGCTTCCTCGCTTTGCAAAAGCTCTATTGCAATCCTGGCGGCAACAAAAAGCGACATATGCATTTGGGAAGATTGGAGACCAGGATGGAGGTGGTGGATTCTGCAAACGGTAGAACCGCCGAGATGACGCACAACATTTTCAAGTGTAGTCAAATATAGACGACGCTCATCAAACGGATCGCTTAGAGAATTCTTCATGCCGAGGGTCTCATCTTCAAGGTATCTCTCTATGCTGGTTCTGAGCGATGCCTGTGAATGATACACAATTGAGGAGGTGTTATATGCTTCTTCCAGAAGAAGGTTGTTGATGATTGTCATATGGCTCGACGAAAGTTTGAAGCATTTAAAGTGAAATCGGTCGTTGGCGTGTAAAGAAGCTGTTGAAGTAATGTGTGGTTGGATGTAGACAGTCTTGCACTTGCGGATAGGAAGGTCTTGCAAGATTGATCCCGCTTGGTCGGGATAGAGATGTTGAGATCGAACTGCCTCTAGTAGTGTATCCAACACATATCTCGCCGCATCATTCTCCTGGTCCTGGGAGCGAAGCAGATGGCTTCGCAGGACAATCATCAGCCGAGGAGAAAGAGGAGCGAAATTGTGGTATTCGTTATATATATACTGGGACTCTTGAGTCAGAGGGTTTACTGTTTCGGTTGAAGGGCCCTCAAAGATGCAGTAGGCATTTTCAGTAAGAAGGAACTCATCATCCGAGGACATCGGCTCGCAAAAAGCAATGAAACTATGCGTGAGATGCAGAATCATCATCATAGCATCGTCAGGATATATCCGAGTTTTGAGAGTTTTCGTCCAAGTCTTCACGGGATCCATTTCAAGATCTAGAAATTCTCTTAAGTTGTCGAACCACACATCGCGCGGTTTTAAAAAACCTCTTAATCTCATGTAGTTCGACATGCGCTCCCGGTCATCTGCCTTATAGTCGTTGATGTGATCATGATTATACCGGTCGAACATTCCTGAATTTCGATATTTCATGAGAAATAAAAACTTTCGCAATCTGTCAACTTCGATCCGCTTGAGTTCGAGAATTAATCCTTGCGCGAATTGGCTGAATGCACGACGAATAATGTCACTCGCCTGACTTTCAAGATCTGAAAGTTTCTTTTCGAGATGGTAAGGATCCTGATCAAAACCAGGGTCCCGATACATGTCCACGAGGGCAAACTCAGTTGACACGGGCCGCTGAGTTAGAATAGACCTCTTTAGAATAGACCCCTCAAGATCAACCTTGTTCACAAGGAAATCCCGACTTTTTCTGGATTTTGGCCGCTCGCCATGATTATTGCTGCTATAGGCAATAACTGGGCCTGCCGGTGGTTGGTCTTTCGGTCTGAACTGTTTTAATACGAATCGAGGAACAAAATGATGTCTTTGCTGCGAGGTTTTCATCTTTTGTATCTTTGGTCTCCTTCACATCTGCTCTTGCCTACTTAAGTATTAGTTTTTGTTGTAAGCCTTGTCAGCCTTGTCAACATACGCCAACACAGATGGCCGATTAATTTGCGTTATTGACACCGAGCCGCCAAGCCAATTTCGATGATGAATTCTCAGCGCTTATTGATTGGACGAGATTGCGGGTGACGAAGTCTTTGCGAGCGTTAGCGCCGTGCACTGAAGTGGTAGTATACAGCATGCCAGAAGGCCAGGAAATTCTTAGATGTGATAATTGTCTCGGTCGCCATTTCTCATCTGGTAGATTGACTGATTTCACCGGCAGCGGCAAAGTCTGTCAAATCCAGATCGAGGGATCCTCCCGCGCAACTTGAAGCTGAGGGCTATGTCCGTACTCTGCCTATGGTTGCTTGTTCTTCTAAATCCTGAGAAATTCTGGCTTGCTTGATTGAGCTCATCGACAAATAATGTCTGTTAGACTGATCTGGCTTCGCAAATCTCTTCAGAACTACTCTGTTGGAGGCTCCACGGGAGGTCCGGTCGAAGAGTGAGAGGAAGGGAACTCAATAGGAGTCCTAAAATAAGGTGATACAACCTGCTCTAGTATTAAATCACAGAATCGCAGCACCACACCAACATTAACATGATAAGAGCGTAGGTGTGGATTTCATTAAAAGGCACAGAGAGGTGCTGAACAAGGAAATAGGCAATCATAACACTAGTACTAACAATGCCTTTTGCACGTCTAATAGAGAGCATTGTTAACCCATGTATAGTCCCTCTGTCACGAGATGGTTCTTGCCAGACCAGTGTCATCGAAAATCTCGCCATATGGAAGGACTTGACTAATACCCACGAAATGCAGAACCTTCAGGAAAGTCAGCATTGCAGCATTGCGATCAGGTTTTGTCAATTAAAATACCCAAAAGCTACCCAGTGCACAGGGTAAGAGTCGAATGGTCCATTTTCAAGAAATACCACAAGAATCAAGGATAGCTGGAATAGGCCAGCCAGCACACAGTTACTTGTAGACATTTCGGCTTCCCCAAGACCATGCCTTGACGGTAGCTGTCCTCCGCGTTCAAGATCATCCCTCCGGGCCTCGTCGAGGTCAACATTCTCGAATTTCCCCCGCCCAGCTAACCAGATACGCCCGCTGGGAGGCAGTGAGGTCTACTAGAGAGGAGGCCTTGGGGGGCGTGAAGAAGAGAAAGTCTGATTCATAAGAGTAGCGGTCTATGGGGTACAACCAGTGTTATCATGTCCGTGCTGTCTCATCGCTGAAGGTCAGCAAGATCAACCCTCTGCCGTAATAGCAACAGAACATAATCATATAATGTCCACTACTGAGTTCTGACCAGTCATGTTCCTTAATCTTGCTGCCGGAGGAATAGGCATGCTGGAACATGACTGGTCAGTCACCATTATCTGCCTCATTGGGATCAGACTCCAAGTCAGAAGCTTCATAAACTAAGGTGCCCGGCCCCTCATCTACACAAGCATCTGTTTGCCAGCCAATACCTAAATCCCCACGTCCACCAAGTTTATACGTTAGTTAACTCAACACAGTCTCTTCTAACCTATAGTCTCCTGATTCCTTATTAGCTAATTATCACCATCAGTCAATACTCCTGGTAACCTAGAAGCTATACCTTTAGCTAGTTAGAGCACCTGCTGGGCTAGACCCTTGATTTTGCCTCCCAAGAATATCTGATGGCTGCTGTCAAAACCTGGGTTATTAGGTGAGAAGTATGGGTCTTTCAGCTAGTGCAGGATGAGGCTTCAAGCAAACATAATCTTTTATACTTAAATGCGAATATACATGCAACAGCAAAGCTATACTTAGCTAAAATCTTATAGATCACTTCTTTGCTCTTCTCCACCTCTGGGTCCTACTAGGGCTTATATAGATGGGTAGGGGGTTTCCGGCTGCTTCAGAAGCAATCTTAATGACAGGGACAATTATCTTAAGCTTTTAGCTTTTGCTCAAATCAGTAATGACACTGACACCTGTGAAGAATAGAGGGGCTTCAGGGCGTTCAAGTGAGGGGCCTGAAGCGGCTGAAGAGTAAAGCGGCAAGGGCAGCCATTACCACGAATGACAAACAAGACTCAAGACAAAAAACATACAACAGCCAGGATTCACTGGTGGTCACCCGTCCCAGCATCTGTTCCATCGCTCCTTGCTGCCTAAGTTCTAGCACCTTCAGGGGAAAATTTATGTGCCTGAATATTCTGTACTTAAGCTAGTAAGAAGTTATATTCTTATAAATGGGCAAAATGGGTTTGCTAAGGGAGATAAGTCATCTAAACCCCCATAGTATCTATCTTACTCCTATCCCTTCTTTTAATACTTATTAAGGTTAATTAGATAATATACCATAAGAAGTAGTACCAAAATATATATGCTTAATTAACCTTGATAAGCATAGTAATAAAGAGATTAAAGAGGAATTCTTCTGAAAATTTTAGAACGAGTCTGGTTTTCAATGTAAACTCAAGCCGCAAACGTTTTGTCGAAGATGTCATAGAGGGAATGTTAATGTCTGTTGTCTTCTGGTCGCGGGTTCTTGAACCACGGATGAAGCAGTAGCATTTGTCTCCAAACGGTGATGTCTTCAGCGTCAGGGAACTATGACCACGCTGATCCTGTCACTTTCCACCCACTAATTGGAATCAAGTGGATCTACCTCTCTAGATCACTTTCCAAATACTCGACAAGGTTTCACGTCATCTTAACCATGTCTGGGATGCTGTCTGTCGCATCACCGAGTGCTCAGGATAATGATCTTCAGTTCGGAAGATCTCAAGTGACCGAGCTGACGCCGCAGAGCCGATTATTCAATTGACCAGTCGGTTTAAACTGGTTGCGTCTTTCGCCTCATAAAAGCCCATCAGAACGCCAAAAGAAGGAAACATTGCCAATTCCAGGACGAACCTCAACAGAGGTTCACTCAATTGGATGACACCGTGATGATCCTCCGGTCTCGAGCTCGCTGCTCATAAAGTATACGATGTATTAAGTACTCCGTACTCTGCCTCCTCAGCGGTCAATGAGAATTGATCCCGAATGTATCCTTTGACCATCGAAGGCCTCAGATATATCATAAAGTTAAACCTTGGCTCGATGTCGAGCACTCAACAATAAGGTTTGGCCGAATGTATGTTCCTCCAACAACATGTTTTCATCACTTATTTCCGCAAACAGAAGGCTTTCTAGGAGAACTGAGTCTAGAGCATACTGCAAATCCATTTTGCCATGTGTGGCGCCATTCCACGTGTCTAGTGGGAAATGCAAGTGTTGATGTGACGTTATTTGGCAGCATAGATCTAACTTCATCGTGCTCCTCAAAAAATGAGGATGTTGTTTCTGTAGCTTTTCGACTCTGGGGTACAAATCGCAGCCTACAGCGTCCAGGAAGTCTCACTAACCGACGACGCGGATTTTTGCTCCTGGAATACTGCTGAGGAAGCATTTGCGGTGCAGACATGACCAAGCTTTGTATCCTAAACAAGCATGAAGCTAATAACGTAATCCACAATCGAGTGGCCATTCCAATCGAGCGGCCACTAAACCATAGACTTTTGGCCACGGCTGAAATAGAGTATTTCCAACCCCTAAAACATGATTGTATTGCTAAAGCTAGTTATTCTTACGCTGCGGACATTGCAATCACTTATGGCCTAGAATACAGCAGTCACTGCAGCATAGGGGTGCGGCCGGGTGCCTGCTAAGGGCATTATTCTGCATCTACTGCCTGCTCTGTAGGATAGTTAAGCATAGCTTCACCAGCCTGATTCCTATATTAAATGAAATCATATCCTTTCTGCATAGAGAATCCCTCTGCAGCTTCTATCTGCCTTCTAGATCACTTCCTATCTCAAAGCTGCTTCTCATGTGCAGTACATAGATCCTGATTTCCTTTGCAAGAAGCGTGGCATTATTTATTACTATCTCACCCCCCTTAATAAGCTGATCTAGCACAGCCTTAGTAGGGGTAGGATTCTCGCGTTGAGGCCCATGGAAGCATGTGTCAAAAAGATAAGGTTTCAATAGATAACATGATGTGCATTTACAATAAGTTAGAATAGTCCACATGCCAGCAGAATATTTTTTTGCCATCTCAGTATAAGACATGACCGTTCTAGACTTATGATACGCAGGTGACATGCTAGCAGTCGATGCATGTAGTAATAATCTCATCGGTTCAAGCTCTGAGAACGTCACAATGACCGTTGTCAACCCTGAAGAATTAATGAAACTCCTTACCTCTGCGTTGGTGGATGGGAGACATAAAAAGACATATTGTTACAGTCCAATCCCTTCCATGCAACAAAAGCGGGCACCATCAAATTACCTGATACCAAAATGTGCAAGCTTCAACCAATAATTGTGTTACACTTCCTCTCAACATGAAGCCATTCACTATCGTTCTCCTGACCTACATTCCCCTCGCCTATGCCGCCTGTGACTTCGATCCAGCGAGCCGATGCATCAATAGTGCCCTACCAGGAAGCTCTGCCTACGCGAGGACCCTGCAAATCTGTGATGACATTGGAAGCACTATGTGTTACTGCGGGAGGGAAGGGACATACTATTGCTTGGTTGACGCTGGAAATCAGCAGGGTCAATTCAATTCTGAGTGTCTCAGTCAAAGTGGCTGGCAACCGTACCCCTGCTGAAGTTAACCTTTGTCGAAATGCGCGAGATGTGCAGAAAATTGTTGCTTTGTTTTTTCTGTGGAGTTGTGGTTGACAAATGCTTTAAAAATCTATGAAGTCCTACAGCACCATTGTTCATCTAAAAAATCAAGAATGCTAAACTAGTATGTGTCTCGAATCTGTTTGAAAAGTAGGATATTTCTTCTAGCATCCAGTACTTACGCAGGAGACGTTGCAAGCGCTTCTCAGTGGCCAGCATCCTTTGTCTGGGAAGTTTGCTCTGGGCCAAAGGGGCCCAATAAATCTAATGCGGGGTTTGTAAGAAAATAGATATAGCATACCAGGTATGAAGCTGTGACTATTCTAGAGAGAAAAATTAGAAGTTGGACCGCAGCGCATCCGCAGCTCATAGACACACTTGGAGGACTTATTAACCATTGGCTGATTGGAGATGTGAGAATTCAATATGGTTTACTATATCTTGATTCATCGTATCATTGAGTGGCGTTCTGATTGTAAGATAAAATAATTCCCAGGTGAGCTGCCACCCGGGCGAGCCGAACACACCTCATCTGATTTCGACGCGTTTGAACATTTGAAGCTATCCAAATCAATAAAAATAATATATTTTTTGATTAGATCTAGCTAGTCAGTGTTTAGGGCATCTAACTCTAGTATTCCCTATAATAAAGTGATTAGAACACCTTAGTGGTGCGCATTTTGGGGGTTCTCAATGTAAAGGCATAGAACCAGCAGATAGCCCTCCAACCTTATCATCTTACTTATTTCTTACCTAGATAAGATCCCTAGCTTCCTGTATGCAGAGTCCTTTATTAGGAGTCATCTCGCATCTAGATTACTTTGATTTCTGCTTCTCTTTCTCACTAGCTGTGCATAGATTATAATTCTCCATTATTAGTAGGGCTGTACTATATATAGCTATAGCTATCTTGCAACCCTTAATAAGCTGCTGTATAGCTAATTTTAAAGGTGTTAACGGGCTCTAAATATTATTATTTTAGGAGCTTCTTAACTAAGGATGCTTACTGTCTCTAGGCTTGTGATTTGAGAATGAAACTTTGGATTTCAGCCGGTTAGAATAAACCTTTGGGGATGCTTTCACTGGCAACTGCTCTACTGCTAAATGAGCTGGTAGGGATTGTCATTCTGGAGCCTGGTGTAAAGTGCAATTTGTATCCGTTTGACGTTGTTTCAACAAGTAGTTTGGATAAAGTGCATGTGCCGTTGCTGATCCCGCTATTTCCACAACTGCATGTTAGAATTGTAGCGCACCTACTGAGAATCCTGTAGAAACAGACTTGTCAAGTGTGGAATGTTATCACATAGACTGCGGTATACATACTAAACATCCAACAAAGGCGTCATGTATGTCATTTCCTAGGCTGTCATGAATTCCTTAAGGGAATTGACATACAACGAAGCAAAAAATACATCAAAAACATACAACAGCCGAGATTCACTGGTGGTCACCCACCCAAATACTAACCAGCCGGCGTGTGGCTTGAACGCGGTCAATACCCAGGTAGGTGCCCTTGCTGGTGATGGGGGATAATGCTACTTAGAAGAGGTGGTAAATAATTAGCACAAGTACAGTTTAGAGGGGTAGTAATGTCTAGCAAAAACATTACCAGTCTGGAGGATATATTACCATACTAGAGTATTTATTATACTTAGGGCAGGCATAACCCACCTAGGATAAATCAGCTATTTTAGCTAGAGGAAAGAATAAAATACTAAGTATTCCACCATTACTATATAGCTACAATCTTTCCTCTTTTTAGAGAATACTCAAATAACCCTAGCATAGCCCTATATTTATGCTGCTAGTGCCTGATTCAATTTAAAGCCTATAATATCTCTTTAAGCCAGAACGCTCTATTAGCAAATGCAGCATTATAGAACAGGTATCATAGTATATATTAACTCTATCAGGACATGGAGAATTGGAGATAAACTGCATATTAAATAATATACAGCCACTATATAAAGGACATAATAGCTCTCTATATACACAAAATATAGGTCACCTAAGAACACATAGCTATATGCCAGGGATGCAGATTGCTTTAACTTCTCTACCTTTACAGTCGGCTTTACTTCCTATAAGCTATAATTTATCTGTCATAGAAGTAGAGAGTATAGGAATACTTAGAGAAGATAAAGAGTCTATAATATCAGATACAGAATAAGTATACATTTTATATAATACAAAGCATACTTATTAGCAGTTAATTTATTATTATTATTAATTAAAATATATAAGTATAGTCTTTATTACTCTTTTAGAAATAATTACTAAAGCACAAAGATAAAACCCTATAAATTTAAGTTAAACTAAAATATAACTAATAAGTAATTATAAAGATCTTAATTATACCTAACAAATCAATAACACTTCTTTGGAAATCATCTTTAGGAAGAACCTATCTAAACACTTAGTTAGTGTATATATAAGATTATCCTAAGAAGTTAGGCTATCTTTCTATACTATTCCACCCAAAGAAGTCCAAAAGGTATAAAATACTTTATCCTTAAGCATATTAACTACATCCTAGACAGACCACTGCCAGTTTACAAGCCTAGGTCTAAGCCTCACTAAGAAATTATAAATATTATAGGCGGAGAATGCGCTGCTACTTAAGTAGCTTAGATATGCAGAAGACCGCGCAAATGCAAGAGCATTACTAGACTTTAACCCCCAAATAGAGATGCTCAGATCAGTAATTTAGGATGCACAGACGGTCATACATGCACACCAGCGACTGGTCGAGAATATGTTGTAGTGTGTAAGACTCCCAGAAATGGAAGGCCAGCGCACGTTCCTCCTCGATGGGCTAGTTGACAGGAAGCCTGGGAGCAGTTGCCGTCGACGGTGGCCAAGGGCGGCTCCTCAGTGTCCAGCCAGGGGTCATCGCTCGATTGTAGATGAATCTCATTCCAACGGCTGTGTGACAAGACATGAGACGTATAGGTGAAACTCCTGAGAATAAAGTATGGGAACACTTCTCTATTTCTCATCCCTCTTATGAGCTATGCAGTCGTAGCGATCATCGCGTTGGTGATACAAACCACAGTCAAACATCTTAGATAACTGAAGTCGGAGCCTCAGGCCCCTACCTCGCCTGGCTTCTCTCCTCTGCAGAGAACCTCTCCTCTACCAGATAGGATCCTTACACGTCTCAGAGGTATATAAGGGGAATCTAACCTGTTGGATGATCCTTCTTCATTGTTATTATGGCATCGACAGAATACCACCCACTACTACAAAATGTTTTTCATATTACCGGCTTGGGCTTCCCAGACTCTATCTCAACGGGGTATAGTATGGTTTACCCTTGTATGTCTTTTTACCTGGCTATTGTACAAGTTTTCTCTAATTCTTTCCCCGAGACCCCTGCAGGATATTCCCTACAACGAAGAAGCCACACACTCGCTCTTTGGCGATCTTTCCAGCATGTTGTCTGAAGTCTCGAAGTCGAACGATATGTTCACCTGGCTACTGAGACAGACACAAAAGGGAAACTCGCCTCTCTACCAAGTGTTTATTCGTCCGTTCATCAAGCCCTCTATTCTCCTGACTGACTATTGGGAGGCGGCCGATATCGTCCTACACCGTTCTCGAGAATTTGACCGCACACCCTTCACCCATGACGTTTCTCGGGAGTCCTACCGGACTACCACATCCATATGCCGACTGGCCCTGGATGGAAAGCACATCGTCGGCTGTTGCAGGACCTGATGACGCCGAGATTCCTCAACAATACTGCTGCACCCACCAAATATGACAGAGCCTTGGAATTAGTTGATCTCTGGGATGCGAAGGCGCAGTTGGCTGCCGGTCGACCCTTTTTCGCGGCGGAAGACATCCATAATACTGCTCTAGATGCGGTCCTTTCTTTCTCTTTCGGTGGAGCCTTTCCACACAGCGCGACGAGGCCCCGACTTGAGTTTCTTGTCCACTCTGTGCGCAGAGGCTCTATACTGTCAGGACACTCCGCTTGACAGGCCAGCCGCATTTCCACAAACCAGACTTCCTGACTCCATCAAAGCCATCCTTGATATTATGGGCGCGTTCGAATACACGAAATCATCCATCTCTCCATGCCTCATGTGGTTTGTGGTCAGCAAAACACCTCATGTCCGTCAGGCACTTCAAATCAAGAACGCCTTCGTCCTGCGCGAGCTACAGAGAGCCACACACCGCTTGTTTCGGAAGGATTCTGACGTTGACGATACATGCGTACAGTCCGCGGTGGACCTTGGGAGAGTAGAAATCCCAATTTCTTTGGATCGACCATTCGAGACGAGGTGCGTAATTATCCACGCTGACCCGCCCTCCAAGTATACTGAGACGACTAGGTTTTTGGCTTTGTTTTGGCTGGCCATGATACTACGAGCACCACCATCGCGTGGGGTGTCAAGCTGTTGGCTGATCATCACGATGCACAAGCCAAGTTGAGGTTGGCACTTCGAAACGCTTTCCCGGAGGCAGCTGCCTCCAACCGGCTGCCATTATGCTCGGAAATCGCACGTACTTCAATTCCCTATTTGGATGCAACACTCGAAGAGATTCTGCGGTGTGCTCGACTGTCCCTGCCGTCGACCGTGTGGCGCTAAAGGACACCGTGCTCCTGGGTCACCCTATTCCGAAGGGTACCTCGATCTTCCTCATGAACAAGGGCGCAAGCTTTTTCTCACCGCCCCATGAGATTGAAGACGAAAAGCACAGTCCTTCTGCCCGGACGGCTAAAAACAAGGGCCATCATGCGTGGGATCCGCAGACCTTGGATGTATTCCTTCCAGAGCGATGGCTTGTCGCTTCAGATGAAGAAGCAGGTGCGCCCGCAAACGTACTGTTCGACCCTGCTGCTGGTCCGACCATGCCATTCGGAGGGGTTCCGCGAGGATGCTTCGGCCGACGACTAGCTTACCTAGAAATGAGGCTCATTTTCACGCTAATCGTGTGGAAATTTGAGTTGATGAAATGTCCGAAGGAGCTGTCAGGGTATGATGCTTTCGATGGTCTTGTGCACAAGCCCAAAGACTGCTACGTCCGGCTTAAGAAGACTGAATCATGATTAATATGCCGGCGAGGCTTGTACAGAGTTGACTCCAGGGCTACTGTTAACAATCCTATATTTTGGGTTCCATAAATCCCTAATTTTCTTAATAAGAATTGCGTAGTTGGTGAACGATTGGTCGTCACMGCTCCGTACTTCTGCCCGTCATTTCTGCCTTGCGGTGTTGGTGCTGTAACAGGTCCCTTAAGAAACTCCTTATTTTTAGGTTAGTTAATATATATTCTTCTAGAGGGCTCCCTGCTAATCTATTATCTTTAAAGAGGAATATAATAGGGATTATGGAGTTTATGTATAGTGCTTCTTCTTAGCTATACTACTAAGTAGACCTTAACTTACTACTTAGTTACTATCTTAGTAGAATTTAGTTAAGTTTTACAGCCTAAGGCATTGACCTAAATACAGCCTTATAAGGAAATACTATAATAGTTAGTTACTTAGTTTTCCCCTAGTAATATGTTATAGATTATATTAGAAGGTTATTAAAGAGAGAGTCTTACAGTAAGGCTCTTACTGCAGTAAGCAGGAGTCCTATAAAGATTGAGTATATATAAAAATTTCTTTTTAAATATAAGTCCTAGGAATTTTCCCCTTACCTTATATAACCTGAGCTAGAGCTACTTATTTTTATATGAATCTTAATTATTAACTAGTAAAAGATATATACTTATTGTTTAAAGGCTCCTGCTACTCTATATTACCTGTAAGTCTTCCTTCAGCATTCTTCCAAGCATCAACCTAGGTATAACAAAACCAGGTATGTTCTATCAAGCGATTTTTCTTTTGGCACTTGAAACCCGGACTCTGAAAACGAAATAAAGAGCCGTTGCCACGACTATGTTGAACACAACGTAGATCCAGACAATACCCCAATTGCGCCATCTCTCTGCCCAAACAATTTCATTTTGAGATACGTATTGGTCGGCAGTAGACAATGCGCAAAATTGGCAGTCCTTCGTCGATTCTGGGTTGAGTAGGGTACCGGGACTTCGGACAAGGTATGGCGCTAAGTACTCGCCGCAAGTCTGGCCTGCTGGTGGATCAAAGACCGACAGCTCAACCTTCGAGCATTGGATAGGACGGTCGTGAAGTATCGTTGCGACAATACCACCAACCCAGTAAGTCAAAGGTGAGATGCGATACATAAATATCCAAAACCCGGGAAGTGCGGTGGGAGAGAGCAAAACACCGTTAAATGAAAGCATCATCGAGAACAGCAGTACGATGATCGCTCCGGCAGACTGTGTATCAGGCATGGCAGCAACGACAAGATGAGCAAATGAAGAGGCGTATATGAAGAACTGAATGCAGAACAAGAGTACAAGCCCTTGTCGTTCAGACGATTGTATTCCAGCAAGTGAATAGTAAAAAGAGGCATAGATTACGATTCCAGTCAAAACCTGGTAGGGAATCTCGACAAGAATATTTGCAATCAGGAAGGCTTTCCAGGAATATGTCTTAGATGGGCGTTCGCGCACTTCGTAGAGGGCTCGCTGAAAGACAAAAAATGGGAGTATCTAGAAACGTTAACAGTTGTCACTGAGTCCATCAACATCAACACTCACCTGCTCGGACAGAGAAGACAAGATCGCGCAGACGCCAAAGACGGCGAATATCACATTTTGAGATCCTTGCAGGGTGTTATCTGACTGGAAAAATGAGAATCCGATAAAAAGACCGGAACCGGCGCCTAGGAAGATCTTCGACCAGATGTAGGATGGAGACCGCCAGTACTGCTGAAAAACTCGACGGCTGACAAGATAGATCTGTGCTGACAATGGTGTTGCATATTCGGCGTCACTTCCTTGGTCCAGGGGTGTTTCTCGGATAGGATGAGACATATCGTCTAGTTCCGCAAGGACGGTTGTGTTCTCCGTACTTTGGAGCCAGGTCCGGTGCCAGTCTTCATCACTTGTGCCAGATCTTGCCACGTCGGTCACCTCAAGAATATATCTATGATTTAATCAGAATGGCTTCAACGATCATGTTTGGAAAAATGGTCTCGTACTCAGCCGGGTTCTCATGAGGGCCACACTCCCTTGCTCCATTCTTCTCAAAATATTTCACGAGTGACCTTGAATGTTCGCCAATGTCGCCAAAGTATAGCGTTCGTCCACCAGGTCCGAGAAGAAGCAATCGGTGAAATTGCTCGAAAAGAGCAGCACTAGGCTGGTGAATAGTGCATAATATTGCCTGGCCTCTATCGGCCAACTTCCGGAGAAGCGAGCAGATCTCCCAGGAACTCTGTGAGTCGAGCCCACTAGTAGGCTCATCGAGGAATAGTAGCAAGTCCGGCTTTGCTGCTAGCTCTATGGCGATAGTGAGGCGTTTACGTTGCTCCAGGTTCAGACCTTCTCCCAGTCGACCAACAACGGCATCGGCGTAAGTGTCCATCTCAAGGGTCTTGATAACACTCTCTGCATATGCGCATTTCTCGGCCCGTGAGATTGATGCTGGCTGCCGAAGAATTGCACTGAAATAAATACTTTCACGCACAGTAGCAGTATCAAGGTGAAGATCTAGCACCATTAGAAATGCAAGAAACAATGATCCCAACCTAGAAATGCTTACCTTGTTGCTGGACGTATCCAACTTGTCTTGCAAAGTTTTTACCAAGCGATCGCCCATTAGCCATGAACTCACCTGACACTACTCCCGTTGATACTCTTTGAGCAATAACATCAAGTAGGGTCGTCTTTCCAGCCCCTGATGCACCCATGAGAGCCGTCAAGCTGCCAGGCTTGACCCACCCGCAGACATTGTCCAGAAGCCGGCGGGTTTCTCCCTCGATTTGAATATCATAGCACACATCTTTCCAAGTGACAAAGCCTTTTTGAGGTGAGATAAAGTTGACATTATCCTGGCCACCGGCTTGCGATGAAGCCCTCGCAGTCGTTGCTTCTTCGTCCGCACTGTGAGCCTTGGCCTGCCACAACCGTCCAGGAAGAAATACCAGACTCTTTGCACTCGAGCCTGACAATGAATTTACCTCTGCAACAACGAGGTAGGCAAACGTAGACACAACGAGAAAGCCGACCAAGATTCCAAAATTGCGCCAGAAGTGGTCAAATGAGAATCCATACTGCGCTTGGATATACTCATCCCCTGAAACCGAACGGCTGCCTGCCTTGGCACCTGGAACAGCACAAACGAATTGTCGACCAGATAGGCGATTGTATGCTGGCACAAATCCCGAACAGACAAAGACTCGTCCATGGAACTCGTTGGACATAACCATTTCGAAGGCGTAGTATGCTGGATTCAGCCAATGAAGCCATTTGAACCAGGGTTTCCTGACCAATGTTAGTTCTAGCTAGGGCCGCTGAAGTAATGGGGTTTCAGCTGAGCCTTACATGTATGATAATGGTATCATAAAACCAGAATAAAGAAGCATGATGATGAACATCACCCCACCTATGGCCATTGCCTGAGCAACGCTCCGAGTTGCTGCTGCGACGGCCCGAAAGAATGCACTCATGGTCAATGTCAGCAAATAAGAAACAAGGAAGAACAGGAAAAATGGCCCGGCTTCGCGTCTCAGGCCACCGAGAAAATAGATGATGATGTTGAAGACGACGGCAACTATGAACTTCACAGGAATATCGAGCACAGATGTCGCCAACGCTTCCGTGAATGGGTGATAAAAGGCATATGATTTATGCTTCTCCACGATTGGGCGCTGGGGAAACAACGTTTGGACTTCAGCCATCGCAACTAGCGCATTCAAGAGGACCGAAAACAGCAGCACAGAAGCCTTGGCGTAAAAACCTTGAGTTGCATCCATAGTCCCGTAGAAAATCGAGCCGAAAATGACGGCTTGGATAATCCGAGATAGAATGACAATAACTGTGGAGCTAGGATCCATGGCGATCCGAAGATATGCCCTCCACATGTTTATTTTTACCTGCTGGAGGACCGAAATGGTGTAGGGAGAACGCTGCCGCGTTAATCTCCCCTGTCGATGGTGCTTTATCGCTCTCAATTCGGATATGGCGGAGCCGTTGTTCAGAACCTGGCGATCGTACTCATCCATCTCTTGCCGCAAAGCGGCGAAAAGACTGGACTCATGCCAATAGCGCTCGAATTCGTCCGCAGTACGTGGAACCTTCAGTTCCATTCCTTCTCGCGGCTTTCGCTCACTCGCGTTAGTAACAGCGGTGAGAAAATCTGCCGTTGTTTGACGAGGAGGGCAAACCCAGCCCATTTCTTCAAAGTAACCCTTTGCGCAGCCCACGGGGCCGAAGAATATCTGCCTGCCGTCGTATAAGAGGGTAACTTTGTCGAAAACTTCGTAAATTGCCTGGCTAGCTTGGTAGATTGCAACTGCATGGGCCGCACCAGTAATTGTAGCAGAAGAGTGAAGAGCCTTGACAAATGACAAAGCTGTAGCAGAGTCCAACCCACGGGTGCTGTTGTCCCATGCCGCCACCCTGGCATCAGCGAGAGTCATCTCTGCAATGCTAACTCTCTTGCGTTCCCCTCCTGATACACCGCGAATAAAATCGTTACCAACTTTCGTATGGTAGGTATGTGAGAGGCCAAAAATAGCCATCACCACCCTGGGAAAGAACTTCACCCATTCGGTAGTAGTCATGCCATTAGGCGGGACTTTGGGGGCTCGATAACTGGCAGCTAGCTCCAATGTCTGACCCACGGTCAAGTGAGGAAAATGTTGGTCGAGCTCTTGGTTATAAAGAACCTCACCTTTGAATTCCTTCGTAATTTGATCCAAAGGCACGCCACAATAGGATATCTTTGAGTCTTTGCCCACAGTAAGCCCTTGATGTTCGCCGCAAATAGTTTTCAAAAGGGTCGAGCAGCCGCTACTGGGGCGGCCAAGAACCATGAGCAGTTCACCCCCTTTCAGAATTCCATTGAAGCCGCTCAAAATCTTCTTTTTCTCATTTCGTTCCGGATTAAAGATCTCACGTAGACGGAGTGATGCTATGATAGAGGTTATTACAGTCTCCTGTAATTTCACCCACGATCCAGATCCAAAGACGTCTAGATCACGAAACATCACGCTTGTGGCGGGCGATGGTATCCCTTGTTGACTTTTTTTCGACACAATTGATTTCAGCCATTCCTGCAGACTGAAGTTCGGACTGTTCGGGTCTAGGGGGTCATCAAGGTAGGTGAGCTTGACGGTTGTCGATGGGAGAGCTTGGCGCGCTGTGTTGGACCTTTGCGACAAAATGCGTGCAAGATCGAGGAGTTCACATTGCCCATTCTCATCGTCAGTAATGTTTGATTGCTTCGGGCGAGAAGATTCGGTTGTCACAATAGATGTTGAAGATTGTGTACTAAGATACAGTAGTTTAGTCTCGGTTTCTAGTAGTAGAAAAACAAAAAAAAAAAAAAAAAAAAAAACCGAGCACTAGGCACCTACCTCGAAACGCAGGCGTTCTCCCTGCAGGGAAGCTTGTCACTTGTTGTCATCATGGACAAGTATGAGTGTGAAAGCCTATGTTCGATATACAAAGTCGGTCATTGTAACGTAGATGTCCTTATATACAAATGATATTTAAACATTTGGATACGCAATAATTTAGACGTGAGACTGTTATCCACCCTTATCCAGATCAAACTAGACCCAGCGGAGTCGTGCCAGTTCTCGGACTGCCTCGAGTCCGCCCTCCGAGAATGAGTAGTTCCCATACTAGCGGCGTTAACATAGTTAGTCCAAGGGCCTTTGAATAATCTGGATCTGACCGCCTTCCGGCTTATGCAGTATTCGGGACCCCGAACGAAGAAAGCTTTCCTGCGAAGGACGTAATTGTGTGTGCTAGTGGTAGAGATCCAGCACATAACCGGAGCAGGTGGTGATTCGGCGCCGGAGGTTCCGAGCTCCAGGGTCCGAGCTGTAAAGTATAGCAATCGTTCGTTCTTTTGACTCTCCAGCTCCAACATAACCCACATCCGAAATGTCTGCCAGGATAGCCAAAGATCGGTCCACGATGGCAGGGACTTCAACCAAGCTAGCAGTACGTACCTACCATGCCACAAAGAGACCCTCACCCCTATGCGGATTGAGCTAGTCCGTTAACTGACTCGTCGGGATCAGTGCGATGTGTGCTATTCCAGAAAGGTTAGCCATCTACTCGCTCCCACGTGTCTGGCAGTCTTGAGTGGGATCATTTTGATCACCTTCACAGATTAAGTGCAACCAGCAAAGTCCTTGCGCGAATTGTGTAACCGCCAGAGTATATTGTTGTTACTATCGCAACAAACGAACCCCATGCCCAAAATCACGAACGTGAGTGGTGCTATTCCGCGATAAGGTCTCAACTTAAGATTCAACTGCTTATTCTTCTTAGCAATGAGAAGATCCAATCTATCATGGAGCGTCTGTCCGGGTTAGAGGAGTGCCTGCAGCACAACAAGGCCAGCCTCGAAAGCCCATCTACGCTTCTCAACGATGCTGGAACTGAATCCGACCCTCGGACAACGACGGCGCCCATAGAGGCTCACGGGAAATCGTTGCCTGCGCCCATCGATACGGAGAAGCCAAAGCGAACTATGGATATTGCTCCTCCTAATGTCTCGGCCTTGCGCAATCAATCGATCATTCTAGACACCGCGAGGACGAAGCTCGATCCTGTATTCATGGAGAAATTATGAATACAAGAGACCTTTCACTGGCACAGCATATGGTATTGCAGTCCGCATTGTCACTCATCGAACAACTATCCCGAAAGACCTCTCGCTCCGCTAGGAAATGTCTCGATACGTGTACTTTGCAACCGAGTCATGCCTCAGATGTGGAACTTTCGCGAGGTGACCTGGTGCACATCCTAAAGGGAGGTAAGATTAGCAAGTATATTGACATGTAGGACGACGTATTGACAGCATAGGGGCGGACAAACATGCTAGAACAATGATTACCCTAGGTTTTCCGGGTTTGCTAAGATGGTCCACGATCAAACGAATGGCAATGGCTGCCCTGACCGAGACGGCATATGAAGACCAAATACCTATCCATAAAGTTATGTTACACTTCCAACTCGCGATGATCTACCATGCCGACCTGGCCGAGGAGCGTGACGTCCCCTTGATGAAAAACTTATCGAGGAACTCAAGGTACGGTATCCGAAGTCTGCACTGAGCGCCCTCAACCTGATCGGCTTTTCGACGCCTCCATCGCTATCATTACTCRGGCGCTGGTTACTGGTGTATGGTCCACTGGTTATCGTATTAAGACCCAGGTTGTCCCCATGTTAATCATCACTAGGTCATTGTGAATGGTATTTTCGGCGATGTACAAGCTCGAGTGACTCCCGTGAAGCAGAATATTCAGTAAACGCTTCAAGTTCTTACCCAAGCCACCACGCTGTCGGGACAAAGACCGGAAATCCAATGCAGACGGACAACTCTGGTTGGGACATCAACGAGCTCAGCGAACAGGTAGAACAGGTCGGCGGTAACGATAGGTTGATACCAGTACACACTGACATAATTGGCCGGGAACCTCCAAGTAAGGGGGTGTGGGTAGACAAACCTGATCTCGACTTACTATCTTGGAACGACGACCTTCTGTGGCAGCTGTTCTCAACGCAGCCATCGGTTGACTGGTATGAAGTGGGAAATGGTGGGATGTAGTTAGATCATTGTTGAATTTGAGTAAAATTTTGACTTGCTCTTGTAACGTTAGCACACTAATGGAGATGCTGAAACTAGCTGGTTCTCAAGTCTCAGGAGATTCCCCTATGGACTCCGAAATTGAAGGGGTATAACATCTTCTCTAAATTATACAAATAACATTGAGCAAGCCTCTAAGATAATTCTATAGTATCTGAACCTAGCTCATAGTCCGTACTATCGAAGACTGAGCAGCATCAATTTGGTTCACTAGCTGTAACTGTAAGTAGTGGTAGCATTGCTTTCACAATTTCTTGGAGTCCGAGTTCTTACACAGCAAGGTGAAGGTGGCCGCGCGACATTGAGTGATTCTCACCCGCTCGCACCCGGTTACTCACCCCATCTATTGCGCACTCACCCTACCCACCCCTAGTCGCGCGACTCCACGGCCCTGGGTCCAGCAAGGCCTTCAATCCGTCAACTGGCGGCCGGTATGGTATGGCCGAGTAACCCCAAAGGCCACAGGTCTGCTGACTACAGTCTATACGAGACACAAATCTTGCCTGGTGTGCTCATGCCTGCTTGGCTGCCGTTCGCTCCACTGGACACGGCATAGGCTCTTCGGAACCCAACGAAATTTTGCTTCCGAGCCACGGTTACGTATGTGGCGTGACTTCGAGGTGCCTGTTTTGTCGGAAAAAGGGTTAAGTTGTTCTTGACAGATATAAACCGCGGCACTATCCAAGGGAAAGGTCCTCGATATAGTTACAGTTCTTGCAGCAGCTGATGTGCTTATTTATGGTCCCTTCTTAATGTCTAGAATCAAAAACGTTCACTGAAATAGATAGCTTTGTAGATTAGATGGCCAATCTGATAGTCCCCAGACCTGTGAGTCCTGCAAAAGGCCGCTGTCATCCTCGATTGAGATATCGATATCCAAGCTGGCGCCGAAAGAGCACGGATCAAACTCAAAGGGTGTCTTTTCCACAGCCGTCGTGCTTTCTTTTTGTGGATCTATAAAAGTTGGGGACTCCTCGGCTTGCTGGTGCGTCAAGGAGGTACCTACCAACGTAAAACTAGGTTGGGGGGGAGCGGATGAAGAGTGCTGTGAGCCGGAGGCTTCCATAGCACGACATAGTTCTTGGATTCTCCTCCACAGAGTATTGGCTCCCTTGGATACGTCCGCATACTTTTCAGTCAGCTTTCTCGCCGACTGGAAGTAACGGATAATTTGGTCATCATAATCGGGCGGTAGGTATTGATGGATAGCCTGCCGGTGCTCTTCGACGTGAGCGGCTACCAGGAACAGGAGGGCACAAATGGATGACAATATGTGTTGGTAGTATGGTCGGTGGTTGCGATAGATAGATGTAGTGCAATCCAAACTTGTGAGAGCACCCGTAACATCTGAGGCTAGTTCAAGGGCTGGGAGAAGATGTTGTTTGCTTCTCTGGATATGCGATGTTGGGAAGAAATACGGCCGCAGCAAGAGGCTTCGGATGGACGCGGCTCGGAAAACCACTAGTAGCTCCCACGCGGGTGGAACAGCGGACTGTTCTGAAAAACAAGACAGCATGTCGCGAAGGGTTCGGCCTCCGACAACATTTCTTTGCCACTGTTGGATTTGGAAAACTAAGAGCTCAACGGCATCATCATCTGCATAGCCGCCGCCCTCAGCTGCAAGAGTTATAGGCTCGTTGAATCTGTCGCTGATTAAGATAAGCTTGTGCATTGCATTCGTATAAGGAGCGTCAAGCTGACCACGGTGATCAAGTTAGCTACCGGCCGTTGATATTCAAGCAACGCACCTGAACAAAGATCTTGCACGAATTGAAGATTTCTCCGCCTGTCCTGAGGATTATAGGGGCTAAAATGCTCACCAAGGTAGATGTCGGATTAAATGTGGCATTGGGAAAGTTTGCTGGCAGGCCGGTCATCGCGCTCCATTGACGATCAAGTACAATGACGGTGGACATCATGATGCAAGCTGCCTTATGCCGGCTCTCTGACCGAAGAACTTGATTCAGTGTATCGCTATTATGAAACCCAAGTTCCAGTAAAATGCGCCCAGCTGTGCCGCACATTCTTAACGCAAGCTGTGGCAGATCGTAGGTGAAGTAATAGTAGCCCTGAAACAAACACTTAGTCTCAGAGAGTCGCACAGCGAAGAGGAGTTGAACAGTTTACCAGTAATAAAACGATGGTGGCTTGTTTGATGCTTGCTGTGCCGGATGTGACTGTAGCATTGGCAGCGTGCTGAAAGCTAGAATGCATAACAAACGCCATTTTTGCATGTACTGTGTCCACTTGGGCATGTGCTGCAATGGCTAGTATCAAAACCAGGATTATGAGATCATCATCATCCACCTCGTCATTTCTGCCAACAGATCGGCTCGAATCGTAAGAATACCAGAGGTCCAGCTGCGTTTTCATATGTTCAAAGTCGACAAATGGATGCAAGACTCCCACGACCTCGTGGTAAGTAGATAGGACGTCTCTGGCATCTTGCAACGTCAGCCAAGACCGGAACTGTAGCAACTGGTGTCTGTCACAGTGCCGTTCTGGTTGCCAATGGGTGGTGCACGAGACGGTACTTTTCCCTTTTAGACTCGGCAGCATCTGGCGGCGGTGCAAGGGTGCGAGGTGCCCTCGCTCTCGTAATTTTGTCCGCACGAGATTCATACTGTAGTCCGGGCTTGTTGGTCCGTAGAAAGCTGGGCTGGTTGTGTTTGGTTCAAGTCCGTCCCGATCTTTCGCCGGACCTGGTGTCTTTGGCATGGCTTTCAATTGGTCATCAGAACGCAGTTCTTCATCCAAATCTAGGCCCTTCCAAGCCGCAGAATCAGTGTTGCTGTTCGGTTTGTCAATCATTTCGATCATCGATCTGGCATTGTTCAGTTTGCTGCGTAGACTTGTAGCTTCTCCTGTGAGAGAAGCACGGGTACTGCGCGGACGAGAGAAGTCTGTTAGATTAAGGAGTGATTCAAACCAAGGCACGGACATACCATCGCCTAATGATACAGGGTCATCAGGGATAGCTAGCAGTGGGCATCTGTTGTGCGAGAGCGGATCATTGTGAAAGACTTGCCTTTGCGCCTGGTGTTGTGATACTTGCTGCGGTTGTTGTGCCGGATGTTGAAGAGGAATACTTTCATTCACGTAGATGCAAAGCTGGCCGCGAGTGTGGCAGTAGCCGCATGGTTGATGGCCGTCGCATTTGCATTTCCGTCGCCGACAAGACGTACATGCACGAAGTGCATACGGTCCCCGTGGCTTGCTCGAATCTGTGGCTAGCAAAGGCCTTGCTCTCTTGATGCCCCGTTGGCCCATGGCGTCCTCAGTGCTCATGGCACGGTGTTGGGAGGGAAGTAAGTTAAAGAGTGAAGGTCTCGTTTTGATCTATCCCATGCCTTCACCGCCCCAGCGGCGAGGTCGCTCTATCAGCCAAACCCTGTCAGATCTCGTGATCCTGCAAGTGGGGTCTAACGGACTGAGTTGGAGACCTTTGTGACAGCGAAATGTACGATCAGATGGGGCCACAATAGGCTGATTGAATTGATGATAATTGCGATCTTAATTAACGTCGTTATGACTGACGGATTGGCTCTGTTATTGTCAGCCCCTAAGGTCCCACGGTTACATGACCCTGATTGATGGCCTGAGCTGTCAGGCTCTCCATATTTTCTACATTCAGATAGTCATTCGAATCGATCTCTTTTCTCTAAGCGATGCGTCGCAACTATCTAAGTCCTAAATCTCCTAGGATTTACTTACTCTTGGGGTGATTCCTTCCGCTTCCATCTCATGTTAACTGCCCCTCTCGCGTGCCGTACCCTCTCTCAGTTGCGTGCTTCCTGGCTACTCAACAGGCTTCTTCGGGTCGTCTGATCTCTGATACCCCAGAGTCCGACAGTTATTGAATCACCTTGGCCGGCGAGGGATTTCCCTCATCTATAGTCTCCGAGACCCCAGCTTCCTTAATCATGCATGCCCGGCGGACACCGGATCCCTCTGTCTGACAAATCCGTTGTTAGCGCCATTTCAGCCCAACAGTAGGTTCAATATAACAGAAGTGTGTTGAATACGCGATTTCGCCGATTTGCCTAGTCCAGTAACGTTCAAATTTACGGTAGGGTCGATGTTTTGAAGGCAGGGCTGCTGATTTTATTGACGTTGACGTTGTGTTGTTGTGGGGGGCTCTGCGTTGATTTTGCCCGTATATATTGTTGAAGCCCGAAACGTCCAGGCTTCGATGCAAGGATATGCCGTAACCCAGCACACCCAGATTCACCCCTGGGCGTAAACCCGAATGGCTTGGCTATTTGCATTTCTCACCGCTGCCAAGAGGAACTTGGCGTTGTAGCAAGGGATGGTCAAGGTCAAGCCCGAGTGGATACGGGGATCACGTTAGGTAGGCGGCAACAATTTGCGGAAGAACGATGCTTATAAGGAGTACAGATGACAATAATCGATAATACGATGAAGACAAGATGCCCAAATCCTCAGTTGCCTAGTCTTAACCGGAGGACAACTTCCCAATTTGAATATCCTCCACATCAGGCAGTCTTCAACAGATCGCTATAGCCTAAGTCCTCCGCGACAATAGAAAACCGAGTTAAGCCTCTACTTTAGGAAGCGTAGGGTACATTGGGGACCACTGATGGGCTCCCCCCGCAAGGCGCGACCTGGGGAGCCAGATTGCCAGGAACAAACTGGTCCAATCCGCACTCCTCTGGGCTTTGATGGTGCTCGGAAAGATGGAGTCCAAAGAGACCTGGGACGCAGCGCGAGCAAGCGAATTGTGCCCAACCGCTGCAGGGTCGACTCCTTCAACCTTGGCGAAAGCGAGCTGTATGCCGATTTGCTTCTCGGCAGGATGATGCAGGAGCCAGAACGCGGCCGCGCCCTGCTCCTCAGCCCTCTTCTTGAGCTCAGGGTAGACCCGTCGCAACTCATCCTCAAGATTGGGCCCGTCGTATGTCCAGCGCTGGAATCTACCGACGGCGTGAGACTCAACTGGTGCGAAGTTGGTGGCTCCGATGACTTTCCAAATGAAGCGCTTTGATGTCTTGAACAAAGGCTGACTCCAAAACTTGACTTTGGGTTCGTTCACTTCAAAGACGTTGGCAGTCCAATCCCAGTAGTCGGCCGCATTCTCATGCGTGTCAAAAAGGTACGCCCCGCCGCTGCGCAATTCGCCATTCACCGCGTCGTATCGATGAGGAAGATACTTTAGGTACATTCCGGGTCGAGTGTCCATGGTCTTGCGATGAATCTCCTGATAGTTGACCACATCCTGTAGAGATGGAAGCCCATCGATTTCGATTTCCGACGTAAAAGCCGCCTGGGCCGAGATGTCTCCGACACGGTATCCCTTAACGTTGGCCATTGCTTGTATGGGCTACTGTCAAAAAAGTCAGGGAGATCGAATTAGGGCCTGTCGTATTTATTATACTTACTGTTGAAATAGATGAGACTGAGCAGAGCAGACTTTGTGCGGGCAATTGGCTTGCTGAGTTGAAATCTTGGTGAGGATTGAAGGAACGAAGATGAGGTTAAGCTTTCTGTTTAAGTATCCTCATCGCGTCACATATGAACTAACAATGCTTTGAAATTCCATGAGCATCCTGGGGTCATGGCCGGGAATCCCAAAACCCTCACCGTAGACTGAAGCTTGTCCCCATTCTGTGTGGTAGTATTAGGTGTGCTTGGTCATATTTTTGGTCAGCATGGTGCAACCGTCGGAACTTCCTCTTTTCTAGACCCATCTTCCGCTTCTTTTCCAGACCCACCTTCCGACCAACTACTCCCTGCGGAGTACGACCACACGCAATTGCGCCGTCCTGACAAACCGCAGGTAGCCAACGGAGTACTCCACGTAGCTACAGTATGTGTGTGTGTGTGTGTGTGTGTGTGTGTGTGTGTGTGTGTTCTTTCATTTACGCTGATCTCTCGCAAAAGTTGGATTAGAAACCACAGTCCACTAGGCTAGGTACGGATTCGTATTTTGGCCTAGTTTGGTAAACCAACTCGCTAAGCGATACGCAGCCTACAACAACTATATATCAATGTATGTACATATGTCTTGTGTTACTTCTTAAACGAACTTAGAGCCTCGTTGGGGCCTTCCGTGGCCTCGTAGCCGTTATTTTGGATTGCTGCCCTCATGGCACGCGACTTCGGAACCGTTGTGATGCTTCTGCGAAATCCAAGATAGCCTCCACTGTCTTGGCTCGCGGAGTAGTATCGCCTCCTCTGGGTCCTCCTACTCCCAGTAGGGTTGATATGTTGTTGAATGCGTGCCCAACCTTCTCTCGAAGTTCCCTGCGGAGGTGTCTTAGAGCGGGGCAGTCTAGGAGGACGTGGATCACACTTTCCCGCGCGCCGCAGACACACCGGTCATTATCGCGATGGCGGAACAACTTGGCGTACGTAGCTACAGTGTGTGTGTGTGTGTGTGTAATTAATTTACTGCACATAGAGTCCCTTAAGTGGAGCATACCTCTTCAGCCCATTCTAGTGCGTAGAGGAAAGAGCCTGTGAGGGAAAGAAATGACATTGGGTGAATTAGAGGCATAGTGGTGCATAGAAGATAGGACGCGAAAAAGTGGTTAAGTAGCTCGCTCGCTTATATAGCCCACTCGCTTACCGACCACGTTAATTATGTATAGCATCCTGAAAGATGAGGCTACTAATAGGCGTTATACTATTATAGAAAGAAAGGAGAAGGATAAAGAGAGAGATAAAGAGAGAGATAAAGAGAGAGATAAAGAGAGAGTTGTGGAAAGAGTTGTGGAAAGAGTTGTGGAAAGAGTTGTGGAAAGAGATGTGGAAAGAGATGTGGAAAGAGATGTGGAAAGAGATGTGGAAAGAGATGTGGAAAGAGATGTGGAAAGAGATGTGGAAAGAGATGTGGAAGAGGTACAGAGGGAAAGGACAAGAGATTATTCAGGAGCATTCGAAAGCAGACTGAATTACCTATTCGGGACAGTGATACCTAGTTTATAAGGTATAGAGGCCAGGTGGTCTTGAAAGCGGTATAAAAACCACTCGCACGAGGGTGGCCACTATCAGCTACCGCACTCCATCAAAGTCTAGATAAGCACTTGAAATATTCTATAACAGGCATTGAGACAAGGAATGAAATTCTTAGGACAACCGCAACCGTTTGAAAACAGGGCAACTCATGGGTATGCCTAGAGCATGTCCGGAGGACCTTATCAATCATCAATCAAATATGAATTATGTACTCGATAAAGTTGCTTCCTAGCCCGATTTGTGGTCCTCTCCAACAACGTGTTCCTCGTGCTCCGCAGATGATGCTTTCTCCAAGTCTACTTGTCTCTCAGCGGCCTCGTACTCGGCAGTTGGGGCTTTGACAAAACCAATCTTATACCAAGGCAAAGAGAACAAAGCTCCCGCGCTCTCCATGCTGCGTCCTTTGCATTCCGGGAAAGCAAAGAAGACCCAGACCGTGGCACAACCAGTGAAAGCAGTGAACAGGGCGAAGGGGCCACACGCGTGCATGTCCACAGTCATGCTGGGGAATCCACGAGTGATGGCAAAGTTCAGCAGATTCTGATAGATGAAGGCAATTGTCACTACTGTTCCTCGTGTCGAGGTCGGGCAGATCTCAGAAGCCGTAAGTGAGAAGACAGGTGCCCATCCGAATCCATAGCCAATTGCGAAGATGCAGATGGCAACGATTGCAACCCATGCTGCGGGCGACGGACTGGCAGATCCAGAAATATCGGCGACTCCTAGGTAAACTGCGAGGTAGAATAGACACACGCTATTCATTGATGAGCCGATAATCAACAGTGGCCGCCGACCAAAGCGATCGGTCAGATAGAAGGCATAAAACAGCACACTAGCAACCTTGATCATACCATAAACGGCAGAAAACAAGAGGACTTGACTGGATTTGAGACCGATTGACTTCAGAATGGTCGGCGCATAGTAGGTAATCGAGTTCCCACCACTCATAATGAAGAATGTTTGGACGATCATGACAAATAAGAGCATCTTGCGGGTTGGGGGATCAGTCATGCATGTACTCAACAGTGACTTGGTGGATTGCCAGGCAGATTGACTCTCGGCAGTTGCATCCACCCGACCTCTGAGTTCGTCATACTCACGGCTAAAATAAATCTCGTTTTCATCGAGGCCGCGAATTTCCAGAAGGCTCTGTCGGGCAGCCTCCACTCTTCCTCTCATCATCAAGTAGCGAGGGCTTTCGGGGAAGAAGGGAAAGCCGATGAAGAGGTCAATCGCAGGAATCAACTGAAGAACCAGCGTAGCTCGCCACTGCCAGCTATTCTGCGGCGAGACATGTTCATACGAGGCAAAGTTGATCCAGTAGCTTCCCGCAACACCGCTCATGATGTTGATGTTGTAAAATGTGGTCATCATACCGCGCATTTCGGTTGGTGCGACTTCTGAGATGTAGATAGGGCCGACGGTCATTCCAAGCCCAGAGCCGATTCCAGACATAACTCTTCCGACCAGCAGCTCGGCCAGAGAACCAAAGTTGACACCCATCAAGATGGCACCGATTGTGTAGAAGATGGCGGCGGACATGATGACAGATTTTCGACCACGACGCTCACCCAACGGTCCAGAGACCACGACACCAAGGATTTGACCCTATCAGTCCTCATCAGTTAGCAAAGAAAAGGTTTGATAGTAGCAAATCGCTGCCAAAGGCCGCAATTCAGATCTCGAAGTATATATCCTTACCAGTAACATGGACGAGACAACCCATCCCGAGTAGTTGGAGATTTGTTTTGAAGAGAGGTGTGTCCACCCGAAGTCCTTAATAAAAGGCTTAAGAGTCATGGTCCCCGAGATGTTCGCTGTATTGAATCCATGAAGACCACCACAGTAGGAGGCCCAAATCACGGCTAGCCAGACATAAGCCCTGCGAGCTGGGGCCGGAACCTGTTTGATGGCCGCGTTGGACCAGCCACCGCCAGCAGCTCCCATGTTCAGAGAAGCAGACGAATCTGTCCGACGGGTAAAAGCTTGAAGATGTCAAGATTTGCGGGGGATAGGCAATGCGGAGTAAATTTGCATATCCAGAAGACAGGGTTCTGTCGACTTATATGCATCCTTGAGCCCCAGGAAAAGGGCGCCAAGTGATATTAACATAGCACGATGCGGGTGAGCTCCATTGGGGAAGGGTTAATGCGGGGAATAGAGCATCTAGGAGCAGCCCGAGTCGTTCGAGAGTGGCCAATGGATCCACGATTGCTAGTCTGGCTGGTGAATGCCGGCCACAACGTTGGATAAGCCGGGGGTGGGGAATCGAGTCTGCCGGGACGAGGAGCAGTCCGGGGACGGCGGAGTGATCCGTGATAGCAATTTAACCTCCCCGTTTAAGTTCCGAACCTGTGGCAACACCGAACCAATCACTAGGTAGGTATCCATTAGCGTTACCACATTTACTTTGGACGGTCGGTGTGTATATCCATAGGTGCATGACATGGTATAGGAATTGAATCCGCGCAATTGGCTTATTTGAGCGACTTTGATTGAAAGGCTTCGGCCAGCGTCCGGTACTTACCATATCTCAGTTTCAAGGAAAAGTTGTGAATTCTCTTTCTGGGTCAAAGGGAGACCCGTGTTAAGAAATGTTTGACATTGACTAGATTCTTTCATAGTTTTGAGGATGGTGTAGACCAGTTTGAAAAGGTTGGGGCTTCTCGCACGACTCGCGATGCCCCAAATATGCTTCAACTTTGTTTTCCGAAAGCTTTTTCTAAACTTCTTTTGAACCAATATTCTTGATGGCTCAGATTACTCTTAGACTATCGTTCAAACTCGTGACTGGTAAGATAATCTTTAAAATTTGCCGGGGTTTCAAACCTGTAGAACCCAACTGCAAGAGTCTAGTATGTATTCTGCAAAGAGCTCAATGTACCTTTTGTTGGAATCAGCTGAAAGGGATATAGCGTGTTGTGCGAAAAGCCTTTTCTGTCAATGTACAGCACGAAGGCATATTTCTCTCATTCATTTTAATCGGATTTCGATAATTCCATGCTATGCCCCAAGTCTACTGAGATAACAAGTACACCAAGCCTACTTAAATACATGACATTGCCTTAAATAGATCTACAGACATCTACAGACTGGCTGTCTTGGCTTTAATGTGATTCAAAGCGCTGCCGGCCCGAAGCCATGCAAGCTGACCCTGGTGGAAGCTATGGTTCAGCTGAGCCTCCCAAGTCGAACCATCTTTGGTTGTCACGCTCATTGTAACGGGCTTGCCAGGCTGAAGCTCGCCCTCTTCGACTCCAAGCAAGGAAATGCGATCGCCCTCTGCGATGCGATCATAGTCCGCCGGCTCGTCGAAAGTCAACGGGAGCATACCCTGCTTCTTCAAGTTTGTCTCATGGATCCGAGCGAAGGATCGGGCAATAATTGCCGTTCCGCCCAGGAAACGCGGCTCAAGTGCGGCGTGCTCACGAGAGCTACCTTCACCGTAGTTGTTGTCTCCAATAATGCACCAACGGACACCCTGCTTCTGGAGCTCCCGGGCGACTTCTGGAACCACGTCCACCTTTCCGGTCGGAGGGCTCTTGGTATGGCCAAGCATTTGAGGATCATTCGGAAGGAAGGCATTTGTGGCAGTGGTAAGCATGTTGTGACTGATATTCTCGAGGTGACCACGATATTTGTACCATGGTCCTGCGGGCGAGATGTGATCCGTTGTGCATTTTCCCGCTACCTTGAATAGAATTTCCATTTCGTTGGCACAGCCTGCTTGCCATTGTTGGAAAGGAGTCAACAGTTGCAGACGATCTGACTTTGGATCAACGACAACGGAGAGGGATGAGCCGTCTGCTGGTGGCTCCTGGAATGTATCGACACCGGATTCGAAATTCAGGGGAAGTTCTTGGCTGACCGGCGGCTCCAGCTTGAATGTTGATTCAGGTCCAGAAATTTCATCGATGACGAGGTTGAAATCAAGACGACCGGAATAGGCAAAAGCCGTGACGATTTCCGGGGAGGCCACAAAGGAGTGAGTTGCAGGATTGCTGTCATGGCGACCGATGAAGTTGCGATTATAACTTGAAATCACAGAATTCTTTTCTTTGCCTCGCACGTTTACATCTTTGCGGTCCCAGGAGCCAACACAGGGTCCACAGGAGCTGCTAAGAATGACGGCGCCGGCATCCCTCAACTCGTCCAGAATGCCATCGGCCTCGGTGGTGGCTCGGATCTGCTCACTTCCTGGCGTCAAAAGGAAGGGAATCTTAAACCTAGGAACCCCAGCAGCCTTGGCTTGACGCACAAGCTGTCGGCACTTGTCGAGATCCTCGTATGAGCTGTTCGTGCAGCTGCCGACCATGGCATGGCTCAAGTCAATGGGCCAGTCCTTTTCAGCGACAGCAGTTTTAAGCTGAGAGATGGGGTGAGCCAGATCCGGTGTAAAAGGTCCATTAACATGCGGCTCCAGTGATGAAAGATCGATATCAATAACTCGATCATAGTACTGATGGGACCCTTCATCTGCCGTGAGGAGAAGGTCGCGGACCTGATTGGCCGCCTTTGCCACATAGTCGCGCTTCGTAGCGGCCAGGTAGCGATCCATCGCAGGTGAATGAGGGAAGATGCAAGATGTTGATCCAACTTCTGCTGACATGTTGCAAATGGTCGCCATCGCTGTAGCTCCTAATGTTTGGGTGCCAGGGCCAAAGAACTCAATAACCGAGCCCTTACCACCCGAGACGGTCAAAATACCAGTCAGCTTGCAAATGATGTCTTTCGTCGATGCCCAGCCCTGCATTTGGCCAGTCAAATTGACACCAATGACCTTCGGAGCGACCAGCTCCCATGGCATCCCAGACATCGCATCGACAGCATCAGCACCTCCAACTCCAATACCGATCATTGCCAGTCCACCAGCATTTGGAGTGTGTGAATCGGTTCCAACAATCAGTCCACCGGGCCTAGAAACACCAAAAGGTCAGGATCAAACTCTAACTCAGTAGACTGACAGCGACTCTAGCAGCTTACATTCCGTAGTTCTCAAAAATCACGGTGTGAATGATGCCAGAACCAGGCTTCCAAAAGCCAATCCCGTATTTCCTTGACGCGCTACTGAGAAAATCATATACCTCGGCGTGCTCTGAGATAGCCCGCTGTAGGTCCTCCTTTGCGCCCTTTTCGGAAATAATCAGATGGTCACAGTGTACCGTCGTCGGGGTCATCACGCGCGGAAGACCAGCGCTGATGAATTGTAGCAGAGCCATTGTCGCTGTGGCATCATGACAAGCAATGCGATCCGGCCGCAACTCAAGGATAGTCTTTCCACGATCAATCTTTTCCAAGTCCCAATCGCGCTCGCCATCAACGATTAAATGACTATAGAGTAGCTTTTCCGTCAAGGTCAATGGGCGCTGCGAACGTCGCTTCAAGGCGTCGAGAACTTCGATTTGCTTATTATAATCGACACCGAGGATCTTCGAGGGATATGTGCCAGAAGTAGCAAGATTCCTTGTTTGCGCAATTGAATATCTCTGAAATGGCCGCGGTGTCTGCGCAATGCGCCGGAGACCTTGCGACATCATTTTGCGGTGGTGGTTCACACGATTGGAGAGCGCGCCAGTTCGAACCATGCGTGACGAAAATTGCAAATTGAGAAGAATACCGGCTCCATCTCCAGTTTAGTTAAAAGGAATCCCCATTATTTTTCTTCAATATATTTGAAGATCCCCGATTCCTGTTGCTCGCCGAGATCGCCACTTTGCAAGTCTTGTCTGCGATGTTGGATAGCTCCGTGTGGGTCTGGAGCGCTCCGGGCGAATGAGGCTTGTTCGACATCGCCTTGTCCCAGCCAACCCGAACAAGAGTGATGGGCACTCTCCGCATAATGGCATTTATTTTTCAGTCATTTGATCAAAAAGTAGCTATGCAGCCGAGGCATTAGAAGCTTGTGTTACTCAGTTCCTTCGGCATCTTCTCATTGTGTTCCCACTTACCACTACTTTGCTTCTATACACCCCAAATGGCAGGTAAAGCAAAGGCAGTCCAGGCACTGGGCAATTTCGCATCTTGCGATGTAAGTAACCTCTCAACCTGCATCTCAAAACCTGAATGCTGCATAAAATCAATGTACTGGAACCAACTGACTAACTGGAGCATGTCCAGATCGGGGATGCCCTAGTCAAACTCGGAATCAAACATGGCGGATACCTCTCAGGCCTATCGATGTACAGCCCTCACCGAAAGAGCGGACACTCCAAGATCTTCGGCCCTGCATATACAGTCCGCATGGTACCAGCAGCCGACAAGACCTCCCCGACCCCTGAACGCCATTTCGCCGATGCAATCCCCAAGGACAGCGTCGTTTTCGTCTCCCAGCCGAAGGGGCTGATCAGTGCATGCTGGGGAGGATTGATGAGCACTCGCGCTCAGAAGCTAGGTGCCGCCGGTGTGGTCATTGATGGTCGTTTCAGAGATATTGAGGAGCATTGTGCCTTGAACATGGGACTTTTCGCTCGAGGAATTAGCATTTTGGGGTCAAACAGTTTTACTCGGTCTGCTGAGCTCAATGTCCCAGTTGAGTATGAAAATGTTGAGGTCGGTGAGAAGGTGGCTATCAACCCGGGTGACTATATCCTTGGTGATTGTGATGGTGTTGTCGCAATTCCGCCTAGTGTTGTTGAAGAATGCTTGCGTGCCTGCCAGGAGCGGTATGAGATTGACGAGAAGACGAGGGAATGTTTGGAAAACGGGGATGAGATGGGACCTACTATCAAGAAACTCAGAAAGTAGAGGTCACCGTGAAGGCGGCACCTTGTAAAATTACATCCTGGATCAAATAGAAAACATGAGTCGGCGATAACCATGGAGGCTCAGCTCCTGAGGTTTCTTCTCTTTCGGATGGCACAATCGAAAGCTTGATTCCAAGTATAATACAAATTTTTCCACATCTGATCCTTTGAGGAAGGGAACCTTCTCCAAAGTGTCGACAGATGTTGTGTAGAGCGGCTACACAGGTCCAGAGCCTTGGTTGTCAAACACCCCTGTAGAACTCGAGAAAGGATCCCATCCCCAGTCTTCATGCAAGTACTCCGCCATAAAGCTTTCCATGGCAGCTTCGATTGTCGGCATATCGAACTCTTGTAAGGAATTTGCCGACGTAGAAATGTCCATATTTCCGAATGATGGTTGTGCCTCGTTCACTACGAAGGTTATTGACAAATCCTATTGGTTCCACAGGGCTTGTAGGACTTACATGTCGCAAATAATTGTGTTTGATCATTGAAAACAGATTGACCAGGCCGCATTTGTTCCTGGTTACCACGGGAAGTCTCTGGCCCGGATGGATATTCTTCTATGCCAGAGACGCTACTATAGGAAGGGGGAAGCAGCGAGCTTTCTGTTCGAGAGCTGGTAGGTCGTTGTTGCTTCTGAGGTGGTGGAGGTAAATCTTGAATCTGGAGCTGTATGTCGCTGAAATATTTGATGATCAAGTCGATCATCATCTCGAAACTCTCTTTGCCACTGCGCACGGAAGGCCACCACTGGCTACCGATACTAAGATGGTTGGAGCAGGTTCGCAAGTCGCGGAGCAATTTTGCAAAGGGCAGTGTACGTTGTAGATCTCGCGAAGCCCAAGCACAGTACACAATAGTTGCGCCGGAGGAGAAGATCCCGTGGATGTTGCGCCAATTATAATAGAGCATGTCCTGATTGCTGACTGCATCATATATTTGTAAGCGCTTGCTGCAACTCTGATAGCATAGTCTCAATGCTTCCTGGCTGGGCGATGGGAACATTTGAGACGGCTGGAAAAGAAGAGAAATGGCGGAATGGTACAATTGTTCATGTCTCATCTTCTGGATTTGAAAGTCGAGCTTCTCATCATCAGTCACATCATCGGCTGGGACAATTCTTTGAACACTGAGAAGCCAGTGGTCAAGCTCGGACTTGATCCTGGTTTGAATCTCTGAGAGATTTGTCGGCCAGACAAAGCTTTGGTTCCGCGTTGGTAGATGGTATAGCAACAGCTTGATCTGTGATATGTGCTGGTCTAGTCGGAACCTTGATATTGACAGCGCGAGAACCTGATGCATCGGCAGCTTGATAATTAAATCACTGCCTGCCAAGGACATAACTTCTGTAACATCCGATTCATCTGGTGGTCGAATGTCGAAGGTTTCATCACGAATTCCCAGTGGGCGACCTTGGATGGTGGCAACAGACCTAGCGTTTGAATCAGCAAATTACCCTTGAAGGTTGACTTCTGAAAAGGTGATCTTACCGATCCAGGGAGTAAACAGTGTAAAAAATGAATCTCAGCAGAGCTCTCGCACCAGCTGGCAAGTCAGATACGCTTGGCTCCCGGTGAAGTCCCAGGTCTATACAGTGTGACATTGCAATGTGGGTTAATGTCCACAGATTCACAGCGGCGGGCTCGGTAAGACTCTGCAAAGCTAGCAATAAGATGGCTTGCAGCGATGTGACTGAGATATTGGAAAATGTTTCCGAGGCCGTTAACATCGCCATACGATGGAAGCGAGTGGGAGAGTAATCGTAGTTTTTCTTCCTTGTCAGTATCGTTGCCGACAAAGAAAATGCCATGAAGACATGGAATACGGCAGTGGCAATAGAAATCGGGGTGCTGATATAGCCTGCAACCATATCCATCCGACCATTGTAGCTAAATGGACCAACGGAATCAATCCAACCATTCCGATCCACTGAATCATTATGCCCTGCCTGAGCACACATGTACAATGCATGATATGCGTTGATCAAGGATGCAGGGTGGAGGAATGGCTGATCGACGTGGACATTTTGGAAGTAAACTTCTAATAAAAGGCATGCTTCTTCAGGGGATGGGAGATCCTATAAAAATTAGCGTGCTGCCACCAGTTAGATTGAATAGCTATTTGGTATCAAAATCATTACCTGTCGCAATTGATCATAGAGAGACCGGTAGATCTCGGCTGATATCCTCTGCGGAGTAAGTCGACGTGCTTGGCTTGCGCCTTGTTCCGGTCGTATGTCATTATCTAGACCCATGAGCTTGGCGAAGAGTAGTCCAGAGGATGACCCCAGATAGTGCTTCTGACGCGAGTCTGATTGCAATGAAAGCATCCCGAGATCGATCGCCACAGAGCGTGCTTTGGCAGAAAGTGGGGAGTCGGCGTCCGACTCCATCACCGAGTGAGAGCGTTTATTCGCCGCTGCATCTTCCAGACTTTCGTCGTTACTGGGAGGTTCTGAGATACGTCTTCGTGGGACGGAAGCGATATTCATGGTGTTCAGGCGGTCCTGCGGCACGTTCAAGCTCTCCATAAAGTTTGCATTGACCTTTGGCCCCTGCGACAGGTCAAACTCGGGACATAGGGTGGCCAAATTCTGTTCAAGCCATTTGATGCGAGCGCAGCACCTCACCGCAAAGCTTACAGATTACTACCGTCAGGAACCGCATCTTGAGGATGATGAAACTCGAGAGAAAAATCAAAAACGGGTGAAGCCGACTCACTCTCGCGGGATGGACAAATCATTATTGCCCGTATGGACATCTATGCATGGGACCTTTGCCCGAGCGCAATTACTACAAGCAGGAATTCCACCATCACACTAATCGCACTGTTAGCATATTTTTGGCAGCGCGAAGGCTAGAGAGAATCACCTTGACACGTTTCTGGCGGCATCGGCGGCATGCCGACCGGACCTTCCTGAGTGGCGGGGCACTGCCGTCTTCGGGTCCCATGACGCCGGAAAGAAGAATGAAAGGTTTTGGCCTCCGAGATACGATGAACGGTCCTCAAAGATGCATGGTCGTGCTGGTGATGTTCAAGATGGGGGAGATGAGGACGGGAAGGTTTGCCTGTGGGGAAGGGCTTGGCTCGCAGACCGATTCTGGGGTACCGTACAGCCGATCGCATAGCCACGAGTAGGCACAGCCCTTTAGGAACTGCAGAATATGCCTATCATTACTATTATGCTAGAAATGGTCGTCTAGACGCCTTTTTGGCGTAGTGGTAAAATGGCTGACAGGAACTTACAATTGCCACTAGGTAATTCTTTGGATGGAACATTTCTGATCTCATACTCCGTCGCTCCGATTGCGGCAACCTTAAAAAGGTTTCGCGGGGTTTTGAGTTGTTTGTCAAGATGTTTTGAATCAAGAGATGCCCGTGTCTTCCCTCCACAGACATCGAACATCGAGAAATATACCTCGCCTTGACGCGTCAAATTGGTTTAGTTTAGGCGTGTTGGAACTGGATCCTCAGATCCCACATTAGACTAGAAAGATCACGTTCACCTCTCTACTAAGTGTGCCAATCTATATGCAGTTGTCTTGTATTATCTCTTTTTTTTCTATTTAATGAATGACCCCATCAAAGATCGTTTAAGGAATCTTACAAATTTGCTTTCTCCTTCCCTACAGGCCTGCTAATTGGTACGGTGTTAGTCCACTCTACAACAGCCTCATATATAGAAAAGCTGAGAGCGCCCGAGACCTAGAAGCCAAGAGTTAGCCTCGTCATCGACAATTTCAAAGCTACGAAGAGTCACGAACACTCAACCGGACCAACCGCGGTGTAGTTCCTCGCCATAAAGCAGAAATGCCCTCCTGTGTAATCACGGAACGGAAACAATTGAGGGATCCTCGATAACGCTGATTTCCATCGATAGCCTGGAGTCGCGTCTTGACCGAGTCGAACGGCATCGTTGCGTACACTGTGACAATACCCGCCATAGCACCCGCAACGACAGTGCTGACGGATTTTGGCAAGTCTGTTGCCTCCATCTGACCCAGGAAGATATTGTAGCTTGTAAAGCGCACCATAGCATTTGCAGACTGCTTCAGTGTCACCGGAACCACGCCGCGGTATAACCCAGGCAGGCCTTCCTTGCGGAAAATGGAGATGATGCCATGCCCAGTCGATCTATACAGCTTGTGTCCAGCTCGGTCGTCGATCATTTTTGTCTTTATAGTTTCACCCGGAGTGACCACGACAACTGCCTCTGCCACTCCAGCCATCAAAGCCGCACCCATATTTCCTAGCGGTATCACTTTGCCCTTTGTATCGGTCGGCATGAGTTGTCGGGCCATGTCGAATGTGAAGAAGCGAATTCCCGATTTGGAGGCGTTGGAGGCGCAGAAGACTCCCGCACCGGTGTAGAGAGTGCGGAGTCCATGATGTGGAATGACTGATCTCAGGATTTGTGTAAGCGATTGTTTCTCCGCGCCGCCAGCTTTGAAAAGTTGCTGGCGAGTCTTCAAATACTCGGTAGGATACTAGATATTGTTCAAGGTGTTAGTACAGGCTTCTTTTCTGCTAGGCTCATGCTTTCCATACAGTGATCAGACTCTCAAGGCCGCCAGCAGCGCCTCCAGCCACTATAGATTGCCATGGCGATACCTGTTTCCGAGTGGACATGGCTCGGTTAGATTAAACAAGTGGAGATAAAAGTCACCATGTAACCATATTGGCCCCGTCTAGCCGGCATCACGGACATATATGAAATGAGTAATGATGTTGACCAAATGGGCGCTTCCCGATGGCGGGTTGGACAACCTTCGTAGATGCGCACGGGAACAATCCGATAACACGACCACAAGATCCGGACATCCGCAGTCGGAGGCATGCGATATCTTGGATTGTGGTCAAGAACTCAATTTGCGATTGTTGTAGGAGTTGTTCATTTCGGTGGGATTCCTCCCAGTCTCGGAATGGTCCAGACCCACCCGGAGCGCTCCAGAGACCCAGAACATCGCTACACCTCCGTATCCCCACTTCGGGGTCATCCCCGGACTAGGTCTCACTGTTCCTCGAAGGAGACTACGGGGCTCTTCTGGTTTCTTGTCGGTTGAAACCGCTGGTGGGCGTTACCAGTCTGGGGCATGTCTCCAATATTCGGAGATGGCCTTTGCCGGCTGACTTCTCTATATCTCTGTCTCCTGTCACTGAATATGTCGAACACCGAATTTTGGGCCAAACATACAATTTGTGGATATCTCTTTCCCAACCAACCTTACTCGCCGCCTATAAGTGAACTTTTACAAGAATAATGTCGTCGCAACTCTTTCCAGATGGCGGATGGGACGTCCACCACCACATTTTCGAACGTGAGATCCAAATAACCCCCTGGAGAATCTGCTACTAACATAATATAGCTGAACGGTTCCCCTATGATCCAAACCGACATCTCACACCACCCCCGGCATCGATCAAAGAATATAACGAATTCAAAAGAAAGACGGGCATAACGCATTCAGTCCTGACCCACGGTCTCTCCTATGGCGCAGACAGCAGCTGCCTCACTACATTCACCACGGACCTCGGGCGCGCAATAACAAAAGGGATCGCAGTCATCGATCCTAAAACCGTCACACCAGCCGAGCTAGCAGAAATGCACGCCAACGGAATTCGTGGCATCAGAGTGAATATGTACCGATATGGTGCGATGCATGACGTCGAGCTTCAGAAGATCGCTTTAAAGGTCCATGCAGGTGCGCTGGACGGTCATTGCACCGGGTGGAGCATGGTGTTTACGCATACCCATCCGGAGTTCTGGGGTGCATTGAAGCCACTTATTGCGCGGGAGATTGTACCAAGAGGGATTCGGCTCGTAACGGATCATTTTGCCCTGTTGAAGGGGGCAAGCATGTTGTCCGCTGAACTTGAGGGTGATCTTACGCGGCAACAAGGGTTTGAAGATATCCTGGATTTAGTACGAGCGGGTCAAATTTTCGTGAAAATCAGTKCGCCATACAGGGTCAGTACCCAAGCTCCGTATTTCGAGGATCTCAAACCGCTCGTCAGAGCGTTGTTTGATGCGAATCCCCAGCAGCTTTTGTGGGGGAGTGATTGGTACCTATTTCATGATCCTTTGGGTACAGTTGCGAAGATGCTAATACTAGGTCACAGGCCACATACCCCCTTGATGAGGGTGCGTACGAGGGAGGAGGCATTAACAGAGACTCCGTATCTAAAGGTTGATGATGTGGCTTGGTTGAAAAGCCTCCGCTCGTGGTTGTCAGATCATGAGTGGAAGACGCTGATGGTGGAGAACCCCCAGAGGCTGTATGATTGGTAGATTGACATTTAGTTGCGTTATCTTGAACTTCTACGAGACGAGCCAGGGATGTATATTTATATTGATCACCTCCACAAATTGTGCTCCATTCCGTCTTCCTGGAAACTTAACATCATGCATTAGGGGTGCGGGAGAGTCTGCTATATTTACTAGTGCTAGTGTATTTTAGATAAAGATAGTCTTAGTGGGAAAAAAAGAATACTAAAAGGGCTATTGAATATGGGCTAGAGCTGGCTGCCTTTCACTAGTAGAAGCTAATGTGCTTTGCGGCTGCTTGGGGCTAGGGCCATAGTAGAACTCTATTTAATTAAGGTTCACTTACATATCTCTGAAAGCTCCCTAGCTTATAGTAGGTGTAAGTTTCAATGGTTACAGCAGTTGTGGAAGAGAATCAAAGGGGGGTAGATCAGATGATATATTCAATGGTTGTCCTGAGCAAAAGTTGAAGTGTTGATAGCATTTATAAGATGAGGTGGTCCCAAAGGATCTGTAATGCTGTGTAGCTGCAGACAAACTCCATCAACTACTCACCATGTTTAGGCAATGTTTTAAGTGGACTACTGAAATATCTCAGCCAAAAGGACTAAAAAAGTGTCTGCTAACTTCAGCCACCCAGAACCCGCTGGGTTATGGGCTGGGTTTGGGCCCTACAAATCTAGGACCCGAACCCGGTGGGTTGGGTTAGTAGAATAGGTGAACCCAGCCCAACCCGTGAAAATAACAACCCTATCCATACCCATACCCAACCCACGGGCTCAGACCATTGACCCAAAACCTGCCAAAAAATGGGTTTGGGTTGGGCCCAACCCGTCAACCCGCGGGTTATGGCGAGTCCTAGCCATAACAGACACAAGAGCTATTATTAGATACTCCTTATTTCCAGTACTAAGTACCTAAATAGCTTAGGATAATGCATCTTGAATTGCACCCTCAGGKGGAGTAGGGATGGTCACTCTACTTACCTAAATATAGCCTTTCATGCCTAGGTCCTGCATTGTACTCCACTGCTGCATTAATATGGTGGAGGGAGATGAGTTATATAATATATTATGAATAATAGTGATAACGAGTGCTATGTAGAGATCCTATTTAGCAGATGTCAGACTCAGTTTCAGGATATAGAAAAGGGCAGTTTTAAGGACTAGAGGGACCTTAAAAATCAGGAAGTGAGCAGCGTCCAGTGGGGAAGGCATGAGAGAACAAGGCTTAATACAATCAGTCACAATAGAATTCTTAGGGTAACCTCTTAGTGTTGATAGAAGCTGGGAAAGCGCCTCCCGAGGGGTCATCCATGATTTATTCAGGGCACCTGACGCTGAAGTTGGGGGTTGCGCGCCAAGCGCAAAAGGCCCGCTCAATACGAGACGACTAGATTTTACAACATCATTCCCGGCGTTAGCGATGTGATGGATTTTAATACAACGTTGGCGGGTCGCTCAATAACACAGCTTCAGGGCGCTGGTGCTATACCCAAATATTAAAATGTTCGAAAATATCCAGCTGTATCCGAAGTTAGGGTTTGTGGAGACAGGCCGGAGGACGGAGAATAGATACGAACGGGTTTACTTTCGGAAGGATCTCACATGAGATAAGGATGAGGATCTGTTCTCTTTAGTGCCAGCTTAGAGAGATCACATGCATGGTGGAATTGTTGCCGGATTGGATCGTGCTGCATGTCGATGGCGTCCAGGTGTTCGGGGTACTACAAAAATGCAGTAACTTCTTACTTGGTTTAGAGCCTCAGCCTTACACAAACGAGACTACGTAGCATTATACAGGACGCTCGGGGTCCCATCCATGACTTCCCAAGCTGACTAGATTGCTGTCGGAGTCGAGAAAGACGGATAAGAACGGAAGAGCGATATTCTGTGATGCATATAGCTTGAGATACTTCTCAAGTGTTTGGTATTATTGAATTAGTATATGCTGTCAAAGCCTATTGAGTCTGTATCTGATTTCTTCCTGATGGTATCACCGGTGGCGTATATGATACAGCTTAGGGTCTATTCAGGGACAAGCCCGACTGTAAAGTGATCAAAAGTGGCGATACTGGGACTTTGGTGGTCATAGATTCACCATGTGATGTAAACCTGGGTGGATTGAGTCTGCTGGCCCAGATTATACTCTTATTTCGTCTTTCCATACACACACAACCCAACTGTTCAACTATGAGATCTGGCCAGACTATCTAGACCCGTGCCATTGGCGATCCGAGTTCTAATCTTCTGTCCCAGATGCACCATAAGCAAAAGTGATGTGAGAGCCTTTCTTAGCATGATTTGTTGTTTGTTAACTCATACTGTGATTGAGAAAAGACTCGACACCATACGATGAATTGAACTCTCGTTTCCGCGATGGATCGKTACGAAAGAGACCAATCTGGGAGTTCCCGGGGCTTGTCTTTACGTTCGGGAGGATTGGAAGACCATACGGAAGGGAATCAGCAATCTAGCGATCAATCCTCAAGCGACGGTGCCCAGATCCTCCGTCTTGTCGTCCGGGTCAATTCTGCCAGCCTTTGAATTGATGTATTTATTCCTAGACATGCGTACGGTTAGATTCATGCAGATAAGGGTTGGCCAGGCTAGACTTGCCTCTCATCGGCCCATAGCAGCGCAACGTACGCAATGATAAAAGGCGGTGCGACATAGAGGGCCTGCTGTCTGCAGCGACGGGCAACATTGAAAATGGCTGCGTGGAAGCAGCCGGCCAGAGGCCTAAGACGGTTAGGGGACAGCAAGTATGTTGCCAGGCGCTGTGGGCTGGCGCGAACTATGGGTAGGTACACAATATCAGATATGCCGCATCATTTTGCTGAACAAGCTACCCATTTGGGATGTCGTTGCGCACGTACCAAAAGCTCCCGGAACACCTAACCAGCTTGTACATTGTCAGCTAGCCGTTGAGAACCGCATCCACTAGGCCCTTGCGGAGCTTAAGATAGGCTGGAATGATATTTGGTCGAATCGAGAAGTGGATAGGGGGCAAAGAGAAGAGGCTCTACTGACTATCCGTTCTTAGGGTCGTTCCAATTACCACCCATCGTGAAAGTTCAGACAGTTCGAAACTCTGGCGGCAATAGCTGGCGGAAATGGAAGGCTTGATATGCAGAGCAGAGGAACCAGAAGTCGGAACTCTTTTGGATCTGAACGGGTCCGCCTTTCTTATGTATCTTAACCTGCACTTAACGATGGATCTCCGTCGGATTCTTGGCGATTCCGGGCTCCGGCCAGCTGACGCGGAGCTGTGAATCTTCCTCCGGTGCTTTTCCTGCTACCTGGAGCCCATGACTGAGGGCTTCCTAGACAGATTCAACTGTCATTACTCGAGAAAGAAAGGCATGTTGTTTCCTGGTAACTAGCCCATGTATTGTCCAATGCTGAACCTACTCTGTGTGATGGCAAGATATGCCCGCCAGTAAGAGTCAGTTCAAGTACTGATTCAATTCAGCTAAGACATCAGTGCGAATCTGAGCCCCAATCTACAATGGAATCACAGGCATTGTACCAATCTATCGAAGGTTCTGAATTAAAGAGCTGCCATATCAGCTCGTTGTCCCACAGCGTGGGGTCCGTTGGAGCGTCAACACCCAGACTCCAACCCTCGCCATTTAAGGATATAAGTGAACCCGTTCCTGAAGCTGTGCCAATGCTGGACCTGGCATGGTCCGGTTTCTGCCCGCTTCTCGGTGGATTATGATCGTCACTTCCGGTGCCGGTAGGAGTCATTGTCCCTTGCCTTCGTTCCAGTCCCGAACACTCCTCATGTCCAGGAACATTTGCGGACGTGATAGCATCCCGTGGCCGTACGACTAGTGGTCGACAGATGTTAACAAGTGTGCGACACAGGGTATGCAGTTTCGCAATGTGCTTGTTCGGGGCAGGCAGGCCAGAAAACCCAGTAGAAATGTTCTCCATGAGATTGAAGTCTGAGTTGTTAGCAGTGCAGACAACGTGGCAGAACAAAACAAAAAATGGGCACAAAGGATAGGTAGCGACCATCCTAACATGAGTTAGCGACGGGCATTAGATATCCTTCTTCGCGAGACAAACCATGACAAGTAAAATTGGTAGCCTCCAAGGGCATTCCGGTCCCCAGAGACCAAGCTCTGTATCTTCTGAAAAGATAAGAGCGCTTTTCTGGCGCAGGAGAGGCATGTGTTCCGTGAGGTTGCATCGGACAACATGTTGGGATTTAAACGAAGGATAGCCGTTTCAATGGCATGAGCGGTGAAGTCTAGATTCAACACATGTAAGATCACGTCCAGATTGGACTCATGGGAAATTGAATCGGAAAGCTCCATTTTGTTAGCATCCACGCATAAAGTGTCATTTGTCAAGACATCAAAGACATACTTCGCGTATAGAATTGTGAATTCTATTCATTTGATTTCGCAGGATGCCAATCTCACTAATTAACCACCCTTCATCGCTTCCATGATTATGTGAAAAGTGAAGCTCCATGGCGGATTCCTGCACTTGAGCCAATTCCGTGAAAAGCTTGAAGACAACCGCCATCGGTTCTCTAGGGCTGTGACCCACAAGATCGAGGACGGATGCCCGTAACTTCGGCAGCACTGGAGGCCTTCGGAGGAGCATGCTCATCGCCTTGTCGAAGTGGTAGCACCAGACAATGCACAATCGAGCTTCTTCATCCTCGTCTGTCTTCGCGACTGTATCGGTGACAAGATGATATCCAGTAGCGACTACAGTGCGACAGGCCGAGACAGTTAGCGTGAGGCAGCCTTGCACATCCCCTAGAATTGCCATAATAATAGCCTGTTGAAGGGTCTATATAAGAACGAGAGCCCGTAAGATAGCTGTTCGTGCCACTTACTCCAGTAACAAGTGCCTGCAACAGGAGCAGGGACGGAGGTGCTAGAAACCCGACGCGGTTCAGTGCAGCCAGAGACGCATGTAAGTGCTTGGTTTTCAGGTCTTCAACGGACCTCAGCAGAGAAACCTCACGTACTTCTGACGGTGTATAGGCGTGATATAGCACAGCTGCTCGGAAATGCAAGATAACTTTGTGGAGGTTAGCGTTTGGCTCGTCAACTGTGGCCCCCAACTGAGCCAAGGCGATCCGTTTTATAGCGCTCCTTCTGGGGAAATCAGGGAACCGAAGGCCCGTGTCCGCACTCTGTTGTTCATTCCCATCTGTAGGACTCAGCGCAGAATAACAAAACAACACGCGCTGCCTGTCTTACCTCTCATGAGAATATGTGTGATATCCGCCTGCGAGAGTTCGGCAGTGGGAGCATCACCCTGATCCCAGCGAGTAAAGTCATTTCCAGCCAGGTCCGCGCCATGAGAGAGTGTTTCGACTAACGTCAGGGCTGACCGAAGGACCCCGCGTTGACTGGTGGACAAACGGTGATTGCGGTACAGCTCCGTGCGGATGAAGGCCCGAGCCTCATTCTCGCGAGTCGACGTGGCGTCAGAAAGCGGCGTACAGTAGGCAGAGTCCTCGATAGCAACCTCTAACGTACGTTTCCGTTTCAGGGACTGTCGAGGAACCGTTGGGGATGTAACAACATCTGTCACTTCCTCTGCTTCGGGAGGGACCGAGGCCGCAGGTTGAACAGGATCTTGATTACTCGGTGACTGCTGAGCGAACTTGCTGTGCCACAGCACTTCCTCCAAAGCTGACAATCGTTGATCAATTGCCTGGATCTTCTCATTGCTATCTCAAGTCAGTAGAGAGCATGATGTTTGTCTGAGGCTAGAGCGGTCTCTTACGTATTGACTTTCTGACGGACTGTGCGTTTTTGCCGAGACCTATTGCATTGCAATTTCGATGTCGCACAATTGTAGCACGGCTGCCGTTTATCACATTTTATCTATTGAGAAGAGAACATCTGAGATCGTGAAATACCTGGAGCTACAAGGAAACCCACCTTTTTGCTGTAACAGAGATCGCACTACACCGGGATTAGCTCCACGAGGTACGGCGTCATGCATGTATGCAACTCACCGCCAGGAATTCATGGGGTTCCTGAAGTTCTGTCATATCGCCTGTTTCTTACCACCATGAAGGATCTTAGCATGGGCCAAAGGCTTTGAGGTGCCAGAGATAGTCTCGGGGTCCGAACTCATGTCCCTCCGGGTCGGTCACGTGGGCACCGGAGCCCGGAAATGCCAAGCTCCGTATACTATCGTTGAGCAGCAGTCATTGTTGAAGCTCGCTCAAGGCTAGACTGGTAGTGGATTGGATATGGTTTGATCCACCACCTACCTAACCCACCCAATATCCGTGCGGATTGGATTATGGATAATGGATATATCCATAAGAGAACACTAGTAGTCATGTGACCTCACCACGATTCGCGCACCCCTTATTATATTCGGCCATTGCGGTCCTAGCTAGAACTCTCGGCGATTTCTTACTGTCCAAACCTAGGTTATAGGTTGACCGGCTTCTAGCCCGCGACAATATATATTAAGAACATTATCTTTCATACGTCTCAGGAGCGTCTGAGATGTCTTACACTCCCATTTTAAGGTAAAGCTAGTAAAGTTATAATATATTATCTTCTAGGATGGCACACGCCTTTTCTATATAATAATAAACTCTTCTGCAAAGAGCTTAAGAATTTAGGGGGAGAGATCAGGTTCATCCTTTAAGAAATTCATCATCACGCTTTCATTACAGGAAAGTCCCCATCTGTGACTAGTATCAGCATTCAGCAGAATGTTTTTTTAATATTAATAATCCTAAAATAGTAGTAATGACTTACACTGCCTAATTAAATACAGCTTTATTATACTTTATATCAGTAGCTAGTGCCAGTCTTGGATGGTAAATAACATTCTCCTTCTATTCCTGCTAAAGTAAATAGTTAAGAGTAAATCTATATAATTTAGTAAGCCTCTGCTGCTCTCTAACTACTTTCTCTAGATGTTCTTTATCCATTTCTAAAAGTATAGTTATATGATATTACATATAGGGAGGAGCTCTGGGGCCAGTAGATAATTTAGTAAAGATTAAATAAGGTAGGAGCTAAAAAACTTCATCTTAAATAACAGGGCTCTTGGCCTATTTAACAGCAGCTAGATTAATAGCCTAGTGTATGTTTTGCTTGGTGAAGGTGTCCTCCCTTACTACTCATAAACCCTCATTACCACCTCCCTTCACCACTTGTAAGCCATCTTCTAGAGGGGTGATGAGGAGCAATAAAGTCCTCACCTACATTACCAGTACCCACACTAAAATCATAAGGTCGCATTTTCAGGGGAGGAAGGCATTTTAAGAATTTACCATGTTCAATAGGTGGCTTAAGTACAGCTGAGCGGACGGGAAGCCCTGTTTTCCACACATAGGATTCCTCTACTTGAGGTCTATATAGGCACTTATTGAACACATTAAGAGCACTTTTGCCCTTAGTTGTATTTAATGCCAGTCTACACAGGTTGGTGCTGTGGCTTAGGGATGGGGTCATGCTAAGGTCATAACGGCTGTATTCCTATAGTATGTTATTACCACCGATGTTATGAAACTCATACTGCTCTTCTCATATACACTTCTTGCTGTATAGAGATCTATATGTTGAAACTGACTTGCCAAGTGTGGAATGTTATCACATAGACTGCGGTATACATACTAAACATCCAGCAAAGCTGTCATGTATGTCATTTCCTAGGCTGTCATGAATTCCTTAAGGGAATCGACATACAACGAAGCAGAAAATGCTCGTCCGAGATTATAGCCCTTTATGTGGTGGGATCAGGGTGTGAATGAGATGAATCAAGACAGCGATGATGCCTGTGACGCTTAATATAGGTAGGCTTTACATACCTGCTGATCATACTCATATAAATATTAATTTCTATCGAGGAGGCTTCGTTATTTGTGTTCCGAGTGGCCTCCTTTGGACCGGCTTTCTTCCGAGCTGCCGTGACACTTAGCGGGATTACGTAGGAACTCATCCCATCAGATTTTCTCAAAGTTTCTCCGTTGCGGACAGTCAGAGGGTCAGAAATTAAAACTACGACGCATTCCTGGCGATTTGGACGCTTGTAGTCACGTCAGTACTTGAAGTGTCGGTCCGTACTGCAAAGCGGGGACAATGATAGCTCTAAGGTAGATCCAAGAGAATGCAACGAAAAGAAGCAGGGCATTAGGTTGCTGGCATAGTTTCCCCAAATAGGAGTCCAACGGGAACCAGGTATTCTCAGAAGACTGACATTGAGATCTGAACGTATATACCTAAGTCGGGTCGCCTATCAGTTCAGCCATCCTCCGCGAAGAAGACCTTTTCAGGTAACCAGTTGTCATTGCATGATTTAAATCGCGTACTGCAACCATTCAACATGTCTATCTCATAACGACTCAAGTCCCAGCCATCCAGTTCGATGTTGTCTCGGATTCTCGACGCGCTTACACTCTTGGGTACCACGCTTGTACCCCGCTGGATGGCCCATTTAATTCTTTAGTGCCAAAAGAAGATCAGCATATACAGAGTGGACATGGCACGAAATGAGGAAATCATGAGCGGAGGAAAGAGGGGGCCAGAGGGGCAGCGCTTACAAAATCTGTTGTGGTGATTTATCTTTCAGCCGCGATACCTCAAGTACCGCCTGGTCCTGTATTAGCGGGGAATCAGTGGAACCCAGGCATGCATATGCCGTGCAGTGAATATCATGGTTATTGCAGTACGTGAGGAGTAGGTGAGAGGGCCAGTAGGGGTGGAGCTGTAGCACGTCAGCAGTGGCTGAGTCAAGCTACTACGGATCTGCCCGTTACCTCAATTTGATTGACTGCAGGAACGACCTTGCAGGATGGATGATTCAACAGTCGCTGGAGGTGGGTGATGCCGAAGTTCGAAACCCCAATGTTTCGCACGATGTGTGGTTGTAGTTGTTGCATTGCTTCCCTGTATGAATCAGAGTTGTGGCCGTGAGTTACTTCTAAGTACTATACTGTGCCGTACCACGTGTTGACAAAGTTCCAATTCTTCAGCTGGGTGGTCTGATCGTTGGGGCAGGCGGATACAGGCCAATGCTTGTGAGGTCAGCCAATGAATCCTCGCATATGATAGCTCGAGGCGCGTTTACCATGAGATAAAGGTCGATATAGTCCATGTCCAGCGCGTCTAGAGACAGTTGCAGAGCACTCTCAACACGGGTATGCCATCTGTTGTCGAGTTTAGTTGTGATCCAAATCTGCTTACGTGGCACACCAGAATCCTTAATGGCTCGGCCAATCTCATGCTCATTCTCGGAAGACTGTGCTGCATCAATGTGGCGATATCCGACATCTAATGCCGTACGAACAGCCTTGTATACTTGCCCTGGCGTCTCGGCTCTGCGAGTACCCAGGCCAACGGCGGGGATTGGGGCTCCAGTATTGAGCCGAAATACTTTCTCCCGGTAGCCGGGATAAGCGAAGGAGGTCGAGGAGGAAGAGGTAGAGAAGTTGGCGGCAAACCCTCGGCTGCTTCCGGATATTTTGGACAAGGGCCGGCTGTTAGTGGCAGCACCCAAACCTCCGGCTGAAGAGGACAGCAGCAGCGGGTGCCGCACCTGCCGGCTCGCAAGCGACGCGTTGATAGCGTCCACAACGGAAACTGTGTGCAGCGCGTTTCCTAAAGAGGATGAAAATTCAGGTCGACGACCCGATATCCAGTCACCGAATTCTTGGGCCATGGTTTGGATCACTTGTTTTTGCCGTGGCTGATGTTTGACCTTTAACGTCTCAAAACCATTGTTGTCGTGATGGGTGATTTGATACCCATCAAGATGAAGCGTACCATTGGTCCCTGTCACTGTGATAGATTGGATAGGTCTATGGGCGACGCGGGACAGGCGTACATGGCCGATGCAATTTTTTGCTCCCCAGTCCATTAGAATGTCAGAGACATCATCCCCGCCATATCTTTGGCCACGTCGAACAGAGGAGACCTGGTGTGCCATAACGGAGGTTGGCGGTCCGAAAAGCCACACAAGCATGTCGAGCATATGACAGCCCAGGTCTTCCTATAGACAATAGGCAGGTCAGTTCGCTGTATTGCACGCCTGACGGGTGCAGGGCTTAGCCTACCGTGACTCCGACACTGGATGCTGCACGCCATGTTTCCTCGAGGTTCGTAATATTGAGGGTGAGGCTCGCCTCAACCGCCGCAACTTCTCCAACAAGCGGGAGAAGGCTCTTAAAATGTAGAAAATGTGGTTCAAATCGCTTTTGGAAGGTGATTCCAATCCTCACTGGCAGCCTGGTCATCCACTCGTACTCTGCAATGGATTCTGCAACAGGTTTCTCCTTTAGGACCGAAATGCCCTTTGCTGCAAGGGTGGTGATGCATTGAGTGTGGGCGCTATGGGGCACAGACACAATTGCAAAATCCGGTATGTGGCTCTGTAGCAGCTGTGGTAGTGAAAGGTAGGTGGGGATTCCCTTGTGTGTCGCGGAGAAAGCGTCCAGCGCCACGCGATTCGTGTCACAGACGGCGGTTATTGAAACAGACGGATCTTCAGATAGGCTGAGAAAATGGCTTCTGTAGCCCCGGTATCCGAGACCCACCAGTGCAATGCTGTAGTGTCGCAAGATTACAAAGTTATGTGGAACGTGACTATAAGGGGTGGGATACCGGGTCGCAAAAATACGTCCAGCCGAGCGCCGCGCCTGGCTGTGAAATGACCGAGATGTCGGCATTATGCGCTCTTCCCTGCTAAGTGAGAGGCTGAGTGAGTCTCGAGATTTCTACACTGCAATGCAGACTCGCCCTTTAACGCGAAGGTGGACAGTGAGATAAATCGCTCTTTGAGGGACGGCAGCAGCGGCAGAGCCTCACGGCACATTCAGCTCATGACTTCGCAAAAGCAAAAACAGATCAGGCGGATTCGACGGCTGTGCGTCGACTACAGGTGTCAAACAAGACAGGGGTCCCTTGCCCAATGTGAGCCAATAATAAAGGTACCAAGCCCGGTCGCCTTGTCTTTTTTATACGTTGGATTGACTCAGCATTCGGATGCATTGTTAATGTCGGCCTCCAGTTAATGCTTTGCGATGCGCCAATGACAGAGGGATATTACCGTTCTGTACGCAGAATGGTGACCATACCTCTGTTTTAAGACTCGTGCATAGCACAAAGAGCCGGCGGCGGATATTGCGGATATTGCATAGCATCGCCCAGCCAGAGGTAGGTGGCCTTTGGCCTCAATTGAGCACTGGCCTAGGAGTGCAGAGGAAATTCGAATCCCTTGACGCCCCCAATCAGCTTCGCACTAAAAATGGTAAACCTATACAATGAAAAGTCTAGCTCGCCATCCTTCGCCAGTATGTCTGCCAAGGGCGTCGATTCTATAGGGTAATTAGCGAAACAAAAGCCTATCTTGAGACAGGGCAGGATATCATTTCCCGGGTTGGGGCGGCCACGCTCCGAACATTCACCTTAATATAATCCTCGGGAGGTTTCTCGGTAGTGGCTATTAGCTATATAATTATTTTTTTTAAACACTGGTACTTGGAAAGTTCTTAGAATAGGCTAGAATAGGCTATTATATCTATTGCGGATTCCTCTCTTTCGATCTCGTATGACAAACTAACAAGACGTGCTTGCTGTTTCCTTTTACGTGTTCTTGATAAGCAGCTTCAACTGGGTGACTGAAATGCGGTGTTTTATACCGCTGGGCGCCTTCTTGGGAAGGTTCAATTACAGTACTTTGCGAAATTTCCAACCCTGACAAGATACCTAGGCAGCCCGTACCCTACCTCGAGTGTAGCAACCCTTGCCCCCCCCCCCCCCCCCCCCCCCCGGCCCGGGGGGGGTCAGTAAACAAATCGTACACGAAACTGCAACCCATCGCAGGGGTCACGTATTCAAGGCGATAAAACTGACCATAGATTCAAATTTCACAGGATGAAGTCTCCTGACTTGCCCTCACCCACCCAACCATGAAGCATTCCTTTCTGTCTTCTTCCTTCATCTGGACCCCTTTTCAACATCCCCCTTACCCCGTGGCTGACCCCGAAAGGACCAACGCCCAGCTCTTCTCGTTTCCAAGTCACGTCGAATACAGTCCTTGAGAGCCCGGATATCCGGCGGCCGCTCGCTAATGAGCCGCTTCTTCTCGTTGAAGACAACCCACCACGAATCATCAACGCCGCGCGTATGAGGAAACAAATGCCAGTCCCAAAGGCTCTTCTGCTCCTCGCTGCTGAGATTCAGCCAAGCATATAAATCCTGCCGCGCTGTCGATCGCTTCTTGCAACCCGGCCCGCCATTTTGCACCTCTAGCGCATCCCACCTGCGCAGGACGCCTCTTTTGTCCGTGACAAACTCCACGTCTTCTGGCCACTCAAAGACTGTCGCGCTCAGCTGAGGCCCGGCCTGGTAGACGTACGGCCCGGCATCCCGCCCCCGGAGCCAACACCACGCTTTATGTACCCGGGAGTCGTCGCAGCCGAAGCCGTAGCAGATCAACACGGTTGGAATCACTGTAAACGCAATCACGTAGAGCTGGGTTGCGAGCCGGGCCATGCCTAGTGTGACGACGTGGACAGTGAATGCCACCCACCCGATCCATTGTGCCATGCGATACATGCCGGGGGAGCGGACGGGGGTTTCGGTGACAAAGACCCCGCGAAGAAGATGCTCGGGAATGAACATAGCGATGGCCCGCGAGTCAGGCATGACGACCAGGATTTTCACTACCTCCGGGCGCCACCGTGGAGGGGCGGAAGAGGAGGAGTCCGGTAGGGGCCGCGGCGCCTTCGGGTCTTTCTTCCGTTGCTCTTCCCATTTGTCGAGGGCACTTGCATAAGTTGATGGAAGTGGCTTTGCGGCGGCAACAGATCTGTTAATTGCGTTGCGGTTCTCGTGTATCATGTAAGAGCGGACGAGAATGAGTAGGATGATGGCAATCCCGTTCGCAAAGCCGTACCAATCCCCGGACAGAATCGTCATCGCAAGGAAAAACATTGTGAGAGTAGCTGAGATCGAAGCCGGAACAAGCACGTAGGACCACTGGTCAAGTCGTGGTGGCGATGACTTGTTCACTTCCCAGTAGACCAGGCTGCGGGAGACATGGAACTCTTGCGCTTGCATCCACCTGGTAAACCATGCTGCCAGATTCCCTGTTACAATCCCGCTAGAGACGTTGTATAACGTGAATGTTGGCTGCTTGGCACGGAATCTGTCGCCTGCAAACACAAATCCAGCAAGCAGGGGCATATACTCAAGCCAATAGCTAGGGGCAAGCCGACCGACAGATATATCCACCTCATTCGCACCTAACAGAGTCAGCAGCCCGAGAGCATCGATCTCAAAGGGGGCCCATTCCGAAAGACTCTTCCAAGGATAGAACATGGCTATTTCTGAGGCTGTTCTAGTGTCGTCGTCAGAATGGCCAACATGTGTGCGGTGAGAGCGGGGATGGTTAGTGAGAAGAGGGACGACGTTAGGGTCAGCCGTGTGAGGCTCTGGCCAATTACGCCTGCATTGAACCCAACATGGGCGGTTTTCGAATCTGCCAAGTCACGGGCTTGAATCAGAATTGCTCTCATATGCATGTTTGCTATGCATCCTCTACCGTTTTTACGTGTTCTGCCGAATTTACCGCTCGTGTTGTACCGAGCTTGCGGGCAAGGCTGCGGACAAGGCTGCGGACAAGGCTGCGTCAAGGCTGCGTCAAGGCTGCGTCAAGGCAGAATGTGCTGTTCACCCTCGTATAACCTTGAGTTTAGCTCTAAATTAAGGGGCTGCCATGTGCGCCTTTCACAACGTCAGCAATTATGCGACCTCATCATATAGCTGGCAGAAGCGCAGAACAAAGGAGGTACATAATCGCTCCATCTGCCTCTAAGCCAGGTCGTGGGCCTCAAAGATTGGTTGTACCAACCACAGCGCTCTCTTGCGATAGTTGACGAGCCATATCTCTTACTATTCCTGAAGGGCTTTTCTTAACTGTTCTGAGCCTTAAATGGTCAGCCTTTTTTTTGGCGGTTCAACCGCGGTTCTTGACATCTGCGGTTTTATTGAAGTCAAGATGATATATTTTCCTGTTCGACGACCCTGACTCTTCCCTAATACGGTTAAACTAAGAGAAGCCAAATGGAATGAAGCCGGACGACAGGTATCTGTGCAAAGCAAATAGATCGCAGTGCATTATACTTTCCATTGATGCCTCGGCCAATATAATAAAAATATCCCCAAGAAGTCTCAAATACCGTCATTAAGAATTCACAAAAGGCTGACTATCCTCAGCTAGCCCCGCAGACCTGCACCTGCGCCCCATAAGCCCTGGCTCTACGCACCGCGGGTTGGATTCAGACCTGCGCGATGGCCACTACCAAATCCACAAAAGGCAAAAAGTCACCCGGTTAATAAGTGCCCCGAGAACAAGCAGAGCTTAGTGACAAGGCCGGTTGCATGCGCCTCTGACCGAAGAGATACACTACACGTATAAATATCTTCAGTCCCCAAAACAGAACGCAAAGGTTAAACTTGCCCCACGCCTCATTTAACCTTGGTAGCTTTCACATTCTTCTGGCTTGCCCTCCTGCAGGTCGAGCATCTCCCGCATCGCGTGTGTTCTATGGTACCGAGACACTGGGGCTTCTTCTTCTGTTTCTTGCAGGCGCTGCTCCCAGGGTTCTTGCATTTGGTTGTTTTTGAGTTACCCTTGATGACAGGGGCGCCACAGCCGAATTTCCACTGCGTATATAGTTCGTGACACATGGCGCGGTGATTGAGTCTTCAGATAATGTCTGCCTTGGTGAGGGTGCGCTCGGCAAAGAAGGAATTGGGATTGAAGATCTGGGAGAATGCGGATTGAAACTGTAAGAGCGGACATTGCACCGGACTGGGATCACATTTTAAGTACGGCAATCAGGTAGAGTTGCGCTGACGTGAGCCCCAGAGATGAGGACGGAGGTGGGTGGGTGGCCACACGGGGTCGAGGGACTGTTGGTTCAGTTCTACCCCCAGTGGCGGAACGATCAGTTTGATATGCCAAATTCCCACTTCAAGAGTGCTTTGGGCCACTGCACACTGCAAGGGTTAATTGGATCCACGTTGTGTGCCTACGTCTAGCTGAGGTTTGGATGCAAGGCTGTGGATGTTCAGTCCTTGGCGTAGCTACAAGTGACAGGACTGGCTGCTCTCATACTGTCCAGGGATATATGTGATGAGGACAGAGCAGGCCAGAAAGCGGGGAATACTTACCTGTCGTAAACCAGTCTTCACCCTATCGCAGGAACACAATGCAGCTATAGCTGGCTGTAGAAGTAGGGGATGTTAGTCTGCTCTTTCTGTCCACACGGCCGGGCAAGGACAAGGTACTCTATCGAGGACCTCTGTTCAGAAGACCGCTAAATKGCAGAGATGATAGGGATAGTGTCTGGCGCAATCACTCTGGCCGATGCAACGGCCAAAGCCGGAAAGAGCATCATCGCCGTCAAACAATTTTGGAATGACGGGAGGTGCACGCAGTTCCCAATTAGGGCATCGACTCCCTCCTCAATCGCCCAGCAATGCGCGAATCTGCTTTGGGCAATAAGCGCAGAGCCCACTGGCGACAAGAAAGTGGTCTATAACAATAATGCCATAGGATTGAGCACTCAGTAAAAGCAAGTGCAAGAAACAGTCTTAATACCCTACCAAGGGAGCTATCGCGGAATTAGATAGTCCCAAGCAAAGGCAATAGGCTCACTTCCTGTGGTGCCTGTAATATCGCACCGTATCCCAGTGAGCCAGTTGGTGGGTTGGGGTCAAAGGCTGCGTAAGCCACAGTGCCGAGGGTTCATTGGCCAAGTCGCGGGTTTTACGAGTATCTGGAAATGCTCTGAAGAAAGATAGTAAGGGTCGATTGTTGGCTCTGTTTATTCTTTCCCGGGCTTGAGAACGGCAACTCTCACAACAGGCAGCATGGACGTGCAGATCAATTTTGTCCTTGATGATGGTGCTTCAAGGCTCAAGGATACGAGCTTGTGACTGGTGTAATTGAAGTAGTCTGAGAACGATGAGAGGAATATGCATTTTGGATTAGAGGCTCTAGTAACTGTATCATGAAGCCTAACCTAAATAAATCAACTCCCATTTGAGATTGCCCAACTTTGCCCAGGTTGATGCTAAGACGTTGCTAATAATACAGCGCCGGTAGCACACTCCAGAGTCGCATTCTTCGACCAACATTAGCTTTAGAGTGAATAGTGATCCCTGATTGAGCTTTGTGTGGATAGCACCAACCACGATGAACTTGCCCTGTTTAACGTCAAGCCGTGGTTCCCTCCAGTGGTGCTGTCCGCTGACCTTTGCCTGTCCGTCACTAAGTGTAGTGTTTTCCTTGAAAGGCTCGCTTTTGGATCTTTGCCTGTCCTGCGAGATCTCCAGGATGGCCGTGCTAGTCCAAAAGCAAAGAAGCGATGGAGCGATGTCACAGAAACGGATGCTACCCTGAATGTCAAGGGTGGTAATTTCGGTCCTTGCTGTATCCATCCAAGTATGATCTGATGGGTTGTTTTTAGGAGGAAAACTAATTGCTCTGCCGTGGGCAACGACACTATCGTTGTGGAACTCAGACAGAACGTCGTCCAGGTTGTCGTGGAGGGGCGTTGGGACACCATCACTGCCTAGTCGATAAAATCTAAGCGGGAGGAGCGTAGTTGACCCATGGAAGTTCTGGACATCCGTAACGATTGATCCAAACCACCCAGTCCACGACCAACTCGGAAAGGGACAGGAAACAGTCTGAGTGCCTGCCGCTATGACCTGGCAAGCGGTGTTGCGTCTGAGAGCTTCGTTCCCAACCCACGCTAAGGAAATCTCGAATCGACTTTTCGGCATGCCCCAGAAGAACTCTTGTCCCTTTGAGTGCTCTAGGACCCGAAGAATACCTGTAAATGCATCCATCCAGTCACTTTCTGATGAGACCTGTCGCTGGCGGAATCGCTCCAAGGCCAATGAGTACAGTTTGGACCAGTGGGTAGATGCATTCCCCAGTAAGGACCCCATCGTGATCTCATCGGTGCCGTCCCGACCAAGGCAGTGTCTGTATATGTTGGGCTGTTGTTTCCAGATCGGCTGTTCCCAGATTGCATCTTCGCATAGAGATGCCCGAAGGCACTGCCAGTAAGCTTGCTCCGGGGTGAATATCAGACATCGTCGCGACAGGAGGCACTCCTGGTACGTCCAACCTCGAGTATTCCACTTGGTGTTTTTCAGATACGATTCTGCGCTATGATATGGCTGATCGAGCGACACCGCAACCGTCGAATTGTTGATCGTAAACACATCCTGGGCCGTACGCTGAGGGCCTTGCCCTAGACCCGGAATGCCAGTGGACACTTTATCTGCACCGGCGTTGATGATCGTCACAATTGCCTGTCCGTATATAATGTCCATAGCCGGAATATAACGACGCTTATCCTCTTCGTTGTCCTGGATGATACAGAGCGAATCCACCCAAAGATACTGCTCACCAAGGTCCCTGGTAACCGCCATAGCATCGACTATTGTCGCAGGCATTTTGTGAGACTTTAGTGCCCCTGGCAGGTGGTACAAGGTATAGTTCGCCGTCACCAATTCGTGCTTTTGAGCCTCGCCCCAGACGTAGCTCAGCGCCACCCACTTCACATGCTCGGAAGTAGACAAAGCGACGATGCAATCTCTGAGAACATCAACCAACCGAATAAAGGGCATCGAGCGCAGACGCTCCGGGGTGCATCCGCTCCTTTCGCACGAATTCCCATGCTCCTCGATGCAGTAATCTTTCCAGAATTTGAATAGTCGCGTGTCAGCCTTGACAGGACGCAGTCGTGCAGAGTAAGGCTCGGCTTCCACCGTGTCCCACGAGTCAAGCATATCGGAAACGTGCACCGGCCCTCGAGTCCCACTGGCCTTGTGGATAAAGCCTCTGCGGTATTCCAGACCAGGACCATACCGCTCGCGAACAAGGACCTCGATCCGGTACAGAGAAGGTAGGTTATCGACTTGACTGCGCTGCAACTCCTCGCGCCCCAGTATTGGAACCCCACTCCTTGTTATCTCAACAACAACCCTACCAGATACGGCATCATCATGATGCTTGTCTTCTGCCATAGCAACCAGCCATCCACAGACCCAACAAGTGGCCGCAGACTTTATAGCTTCCGCAAGCGGGTACATTAAATTAGTTGGCCTATCAAGCATATCCAGGTACTTCTGGATTCCGAGCCAGCTCCAGTCTATGCGGCGGCATTTTGCACAGAGGGCGTCCGGTCCTCCTGCCTGCTGTTGGTTAGCTCCGGCTCTAGGGCGAGAGATCATTTTAATCTCCATATACATACCTCCTCGACAGCCTGTAGTCGCCTATTCATTTAGGTGGCAATCTATCTTTAACCGAGCACCGAAGATCTGTATGAAATACGTATAGAATCTCTGTGAGAGACTGGACGCCAGCCACAAATACCGACACACCACTATTGTAGAAAAAGCCAGTGTAGGCGAGCGCAAAAAGCAAAGTAAAAAGCAAGACCCCTGAAAAGACAATAGTGTGCCTACGTAGAAGGTGCGATCATGTGCACTTGCACCACCACGCCTGCAGGATGCCGTATCGGATCGATTGGAACGAATCCAATGCCAAACCCCCCTCACGGTCAAGTCCGATACTGTCGCAGTCAGTACCATTCAATAACAAAGTGGCCTATCAGAATCTCTCAGTCGGAAGGGATATAGATACAGGATTGAGTGTGGATAATACGAGACTCCCTGCGATGCGGGTAAAAGTGATACAAAGGCGGGGATTCGGTTATGCGATGGGTCCTTACCTGGCAACAGGCTCATTTTAGGTCTGTTTACTGTCACTCGTAGATTCATACTAAAAAAGAAAATTCGAAGACTGGAACGGAGGGTCTGGATCAACTTTCATAGGTTGCTTTGACACAAGGCACCCTTCGTTGCTTACCTTTCATGGCGCGAAAGGCTGAAGAAAGTAATACAATGTACCTGTCAGATCGAGCTTTCAACTCAGGTCACCTATTCGCAACGCCAGACGAGGAATATGTTTAAAATGTGAGGCTGATGCACACGGCAGAGCCCGAATACGCTGAAACCCGCATCACCATCAGCCCTCAACCCCTGTCCATTCGATTCCCGCCCATATCATACCAAGATGATCGGCCGCAAGTCATCGTTCCACAATAGTAATTCAGACATGATCCCGTCCACATAGCACTCACCCAGAACCTCGTGCAGCTAATTAGCAGTGAACAAGATCTTGAGAGCTATGAGCAATTTATAGTAAAGAAACTCTACTGCTTTTCTCATATACACTTCTTGCTGTATAGAGATCTATATGAGAGCAACTCCATCAAGCTGGAAATGCTATGCTGACGATAAAACAAGCGGATTCGAGACCCTAAGCTCAATATTCTATACAACCAGATCATTAGCCCATCGAACACCCACAAAAAAGCAAAGAAGGAGAAACTCACCTCACGATACATCCCCGCCATAAGCATCCTCAGAAACGACTTCATAACCACCGTCCCTTCGCAAAAATACTCCAACAACCCCCTCGCTAGATCGCCGCCAAACCCCTCCAAGACACTCTCCAACTCCTCCATCACAACCCCACACCCTCCATGCGTCTCCAACCTCAGTGCATACAGAAGACTAGGCACATGGCACTGGAGCAGCGTGTGGCTGGCCAGTTTCCACACAGAGATCAAATCATCGGTTAAGGTGAGACTACCAGGGATCTCCCAGTCGAGGGTGAAGCCCTGCTCTCGAAGCGTGGGTTTGTGGAAATGCACCCCGCCGAAGTCGCGGATGGCGAAGCCTTTTATCTTACCCGTTGCAGTGCAGAGACGGACGACGGTGTTTTGGGCGTGCGCTTCGAGGGCGATGCCGTGATGGACGAGTGGGTGGAGCATAGCTCTGAATAGAGCGCGCACGTAGCTTTTTCCCCGCGAGTGATTGGTTAAAATGTTGCCCCAGTATAGTAGACATACGAACATACGCAGTAATAGGAAAAGGGTACTTACGTCCGAAACCACTCCTTCCTCGCCTCGACGGTGTCAAGGCTAAATAACCTCTCCGGATACGTCTTGCCATCCTGGGGATGCCGCTCCATCAACGCCGCTGCAACCACCAACGTTTCATTGTCCATCCGGGCTCTGGGCTCGAGATCCTCCCGGAGCACACAGCTTAGATGCTTCGCGGCATGGAAATCCTCCTGACGCCCCGTAACGGCTGCTACCTCTTTGAACACCCACAGATCCGCCGGGAGGGTCTTCTCGAGCAGATCCGATATCGCGCGTCCCTGCCCCGTTGTCCAGGGTGTTACCGTCCGAACCGCAGAGGTGATTTGACACGCGAGTGCGAGCTTCAGGTGGTAGTTGAACTCTAGTTCCGGGCGCAGGGTTACAGTCCGCATTGAAGCCTGAGCGTCGGCGATGGAGGATCGTTCTGCGATGACAGTCGCGTTCTCGAAATGGTGAAGGATGGCGGGGATTTGGCGGGTCAGGCACGGAACGATCAGGGTATTTTCGTCTGCTGGCTTGGGGATTCCTAGCTTCTGGAGGAGCGGTTCGAGAGTCGTCTCGAATGGACCCGTCACGCGCATGTCCTTGCGGGGGATTGATACGAACGAGAGGGATGGGGCGATCATCTCTGGGATGTGTTCTGGGAGGACGGGTTTCAGGGGCGGGATAGCCCAGCATGATCGGTGGAACTGTAGTTGGTTTTTAGTCTTCTGGCTTAGAACTGAGGTATCAGACAGCAGGGTAGGGTACCGGATGGGTTTGATGGCCGTATACTACTGAACGCTCCCACGCGATCATTGGGGAATGTAAAGAGAGGAAAGGCCAAGATTTGCTCATTTCCAACCATTTCTCTGGGACTATTCAGCTCTGCCTGCTTGTCTATGCTTGGGTGAATTCACTTACCCTGCATCTCAGCTGAGTTCCGCAACTGATCTGCCATTGTCTGCAGAATGCTCTCTTCCGCGGTATGTGTAAACCAAGGAAGAATAAAACGGAATATGGCGCCCGGTTCCAGTTCCTGTGTTTCCGAGTCTCCCTTGCCGAGAAGAACGGGTGGTTGCAAGCATTCTGGTCGTAAAGGTGGAAGGACCCGATTTCCTTCGGTATTGATCACTGTGTCATGGCGACGGTGGGCTCTAATCCACAAGTCCTTGTCCCCATTGGCACTGTGGAAGATTAACTGCTGGTGAATCAGGGTCGCAACTGCGAACCCCTCGTTCACAAGCTGGGCTAGGAGACGTTTGGTTGTCTCGAAGCGACTCCGATCTTGGGTCGTGGGGACAGTCATGGCGGGTGGCAGAGAAGGTGCGTATTGGACGATCAATTGAGCATATCTGTGGGTTGCTCATAGCCTAAATACTGTTGTTGTGACGATCCCACAGATCTATCCTGGACCCCTCAATGGAGCACAATGTCCATGTGAGAGCCAGCTGTTGGTTGGTGCGTTGCCTGCAGGAGATCTGCATGTATGTGCTGGCAAAGATAAAGTTTAATGCATTGTCCACTTACAAAGCCCCAAACTTCCACCGCTCATTGTGAGACTGATTGTAAGTGAGTTGCAGGATAAATTTCAAGCGGGGTCTGGACTCATTTTACTTTTCACAACTACGTCCTCTTGTACAATGGCTCCTGCGCTGCCCACTCCCCATACATTCGCCAAATTCAACTATCTCAAGTGGCAGGATATCTACCGCACCACAAGACCCTTCAGTAATGCGTTGGCGCTCAGTTCCTCGGACAAAGGGCAAGGGCACAACCTGGTATTCGAGCGCGGTGAAGCGCAGAGAGTCACCGATGCAAGGGGAATCGAGTCCTCATTTGATTTGGATCGGAATGGCTTCATCTATAGAACGCACAAACCGCCCCTAACAACGGAGGAATTCACCGACGCGGAGAAGGTTGAGAAGGTGTATCTTGCGGATTGTGAAAGGGTGCTCCGAGACGAGGTGGACAATGTTACGGAAGTTGTGATGTTTGACTGGCGTGTACGTATCATTGTTAATATATAGGTCGCATGGAAGGATGCTGATTCCAGGGATAGGTTCGACGCAGTGACTCTACCGGACCAGTCAAGCTAGAAGGCGCAAAGGCAGGAGGTCTTCAGTTGCCCGCGGCAGACTTTGTTCATAATGGTACAGTTCTCTTCCCTTCCTCTTCTTCTGCTAACAAGCCACACAGACCAAACGGAGGCTTCAGCCATCAGACGGACTCGTGCATCTTTTCCCCCAGAATATGCTGAGCGTCTACTCGCCGGTCGAGTTCAGATGTTAAAGTCAGTCTTCAGTCTCCCCCTCTAGAATAGCAAGGTATGACTCTAAAGCAATCAGTCTATGGCGCCCGATAAACGGCCCGGTCGAGAACCACCCACTAGCCGTCTGCGATGGAAGCAGTTACGATCCATCCAAGCTCTTGGAAGCAGACATTATTCGGGAGAAGTATACCGGGCATATGATGTATGCTTTGTATGATCCGGGGATGGCATGGTACTATATGAGTCGGCAACGGGACGACGAGATTGTTATATTCAAGAGCTATGATTCTAAGGACAGGGTGGCGAAATGTATTTGGCCTTCATAGCGCTGGGGGACTTTTACTGACGTATCTGATTCTCTAGATGTCCCACATTCAGCCTTCGCCCTTCCGGACACGGAGCCCGGGGATTATGTGAGGATGAGTATCGAGGTTAGGGCTATGGTGTTTTCGGACACGGAGCCTTGAGGTAGTCGTGCTCTTTTGAATATGACAACTCAATCTGCGAATGTTGGGGATGCTGTATTAGTTGCTGAGGCACCCGCGGAATAGTATGCCTAGTCAGTTCCTGGTATATGTGCTTCCTGAGGATCTGAGCACCATATACCCCTATCTTGATCATAATAATTACAAAGCCGCGACAGCCAAAGCAGCAGCAGCCACAGCTCCAACCACATTCAACTCGAGCATTCCCGCACCGTTACCAGTCCCAGTAGCACCAGCAGAACTACTCGTCGTCGAGGCCACACTAGACGAGTTTCCCGCCTTGACACTCGTCTTCATCGTCGCCGTAGCACTGGGAGTCATACTCGGCGCAGAGGTAATCACCAAACTACCAGCCGCCGTCGCCTCACTCGACATTGTCGTCATCGCATCCGCCGTAGTCGACGCACTCGCCGTCGCAGCGAGCGTACTCGTAGATGCAGCCGCACCGGGTCCGTACCCAGGGAGATAGCTCGGCTCGTAGGTTGCGGTGCCAGTGTACTGCAAAGGACAGGCAGGATTGTCATGCTTGGGCGGGGCACGGCCGCCGCCGCAATCGGGGATGTCGCAGATTTCGCCTGTGCCTGGGACGTACCAGATCATGCTGGCTTCGTTCCATTGGTTGTGGGTTTGGGAGGAGATGCAGCCCTTCAGGTCGGTGCGGGCGTAGGCGGTGGAGGCGAGGGTTGTCGCCAGAAGGAGTGGAAGGAATTTCATTTTGCTGGATGGGTTAGTAGTTTGACCGGAGATTGATGCGAAGGGGTAGTACATTAACGAGTGACTGTTCAAATGAGTGACTGAATTATTGAAACGACAGAAGTGGCCTCGTGTAGAAATTGAGGTGGTGTTACCACTTGATAGAGCAGGGGAATGACTAGCATTATATGGAGGACAGGCAGTCTAGACCAGGGCCTATTGAAAACTGAGTTTAGGCCTAACGAGCTTCAGACTAAGCGATGGACGACTGGAGATGAGGCTGAAACTACGGGATAGACATGCATTTGATCCAATTGTCAGCCAGGAGGCAGTTTAAGTCCGAACTTGCCTTGATACAGCGTCAATCATGGATCATACAGCATCTTCCGTCGCAGGACGTTATCTTGATTCCGTAATCCCATGAAAAAAAGAAGCATGCATTCAGGGACAGTCGGCAATTCGGCCTCGGCATCTCCGACCCTGATCCACTTTTGGTCCCCTTCTGAAATTGCCATGCTGCTAATTTAGGTTGGCCATTCAGCCTCAGGCTTGGAATGGAATTCAGGGACCTGTTGGCCCATACCGCTCTCACATCCAAGAATATAAAATATCGTGATGGTGTATCTTGCTTGCGCGTAGATTTGATCTGTTGTTTGCTCTGATGAGCGACCATCTTAGTTGCAGCATGGACGGGGAAAAAAAAGCTTTACCCTAAATTTGTGGTGAGGAAAGGGGTGAAAAAGGGTGTTTATGGTTAGTGTACCACCTTGTGTTTCGGGAGGCGGACGCCAGCCGGAGAAAAAAAATGAAGAGGAAAAAGAAATCTCCCCGACAGGGAGTCGAACCCTGGTCTCCCGCGCTTGTTCTCATATGAGTGACAAGCGGAAATCATGACCGTTAGACCATCGAGGATTTCTTGCTGCAAAGTTTAACAATTTGAATATATAGGGAAGTCTAAATATTAATCGCGATTCCCTCTTCACGCCTGGGCGACCATAAACATGGACCACTCGTTTGTTTCAAGGAACATATTGTTTGTTCCGACTCTCGTATTCATCATGGACATTTTGTTTCCCATGACTAAGTCTCTTTGACTCACTGCGCTGCTCACATGCCACATCTGATTTGATCTTATGATTATATATCTTGCTGTACGGGTAAACTTCGGACTTGACACTTTTAGCTACATCGTATCTTCATTCCATTATTGGTGGATATCATCGTGGCATTGCAGCAATGCTCCTTTAGCTACGCCTACCTCTAGTACATGTCTCCGGAATTTAGGGCCGACTTCCCAGCCATGAAAGGATAGCTTCGTGTGCTCGTGTTCTGGCACCCACTAGACAGAGCCCTATTGGTGCATATGTCCTACTGCTCACTGTTGTCTGAACCGACGAGCACACCAACAAAGGAGGTGTAAGTCACCAGACAATCTTATATCAAATCTATACAATGACGATGACAAAGGTATATAAATCTTCATAATCCAGCGCAAACCAACATGCCCTAGGACCCCGAAATCCCCGAAATTGACCTGCCATCTCACAATCACAATGATCCCCAAAACCGAGAAAGACAACCAGATCATCGAGAAGGCCAGAGGCCTCCAAGGTGTCTGCTGGGGCGAGGAATATGAGAAAATGATCTCGGGAATACTGTAAGAGCATCACGCAAATCACCGAACTACTGCTAAAACTCCGTACAGATATAGTCCCCTCGCATCAGAGCTCATAGAGGGTCGCACCAAAGCGCGCTTTCTTATGTCGCAGTTTAATGCTCCTCTTCAACCCGATGTGCCGTTCTCTGAGATCGTCGCAGAGAGGGAGGAGACATTACGAAAGTTGTTTGGCCGGGCAGGAAGAGGGATCTATATCGAGCCTCCTCTCTTTGTGGACTATGGCTGTAACATCAGTGTTGGGGATGGTTTCTATGCAAATTTCAAGTAAGTCATGCTGCTAACAAATGATACTGACAAGCGGCTGATAGAACAGCCTGACGGTCCTGGACTGCGGACTGGTCACCATCGGAAACAACGTGGACATTGGCCCGAATGTAAATATCATCACGGGAGAGCATGAGACCAAGCTTGAAGCACGTCGCACACATCGAGGCATGGAATTCACAAGGGAAGTAGTTATCGGTGACGATTGCTGGATTGGAGCGAATGTGACTATTTTGGCTGGAGTGACCATTGGATCAGGGTGCTCCATCGGTGCTGGCTCGGTTGTCAAGAGAGATATCCCGCCGTACAGTATTGCCGTGGGAAGTCCTGCTCGAGTTATTAGATCGGCAGTCTGAAAGTTGAGGCTTTGAGCCTTCTACAGACTTATATTTTGCTGAAATGAGGCTTCTGAAGTCGGCGTACGGCTGTATTGAGCTGAACATATCATTCCCAAAACCATGTCCCATCAGAAAATGCCAATGAACCGTCTCAGTTGGCGTCAATTGCACTTTGGATGTCTTAAATGTCTTGCATTTCTATATTTATATTACAACACTTATATCTAAACTTTCACTAAAGCCGAAAGGTATCCGAGTACCTTGTCAACCAGAAACTTCCGAGGCTCAGCCTGATCATCATTACTCAACGCATGAGACGCATCAGGTATTATAGCACTGTTGTCGTCCCATATCTCGGCTTCCCCATTATGATCCGTGGCCTTCCTCCATCTCGACAGTAACGCATTCTTGTCAACCCAGCTAGGAACGGACTGGTCCGCCCCAGAAAACAACACCATCAGTTTCCCCCTCAGCAGTCCCTGCTCTCTAATCATCCCGAACGTCTTCCCCAATTGCTCATCGCTCAGATCCGAACTGAACAGGTCATCCTCACTCGGCGCCAGCGGACTCTCCGGACTAGTCAGACTCAGAAACCGCCGCGCACTCAGCGGCGTGTGAGCAGGGTACACTAGCGAGGTCATCGCCAACGGCAGCAGAACATCGGTGCAAGCGTCCGTGTCACGAGCAGCCTCCCTCGCCAGCGCGGTTAGCTTCTCAAACACAGGCCGGATCTCCGCCGGTGTCTTATCGCCCAGCCCCTCGGCAAGGACCCATTGGATCGCTTCCCGGTCAGACACAGGCGCCTGCATGATTGCCCCGTCGAGCGGCATTCGCTCGATATGCTCGAGGGAGGGGTCGAAGGTGGGAGTACCCTTGTGCGGATTCGGTCGGGACAGGTAGTGCAGCACGCACTGGCTGCCTGTTGAATGGCCCATGAGGACAATCTTGCCTCCGCCGCCGCTGCCGCCGAATCGCTCCGTCTTGTACTCCTTGATGTAATTCAGACACTGCGCGATCTCGTTGGTGTCGCGGTCGAGGTGTCCCAGCCCCCAGGATTGATAGGAGGAGGTAAGGGTCAGGGTGAAGAGGGACCATTCGGTTGGTTGGAGAGCGTGGGCCAGATCGGCCATGTAGGATGTCGTTGCTAGGCCATCTCCGAGACCGCCGACGAAGAGGACACTGTGTGGTTTGCGGACGGTGTTTGTGGTGTATTCGAATGCGACGAGGGTTTCTGTCTGGATTGCAGGTTTGTTAGTTCGTCTGCTGTGCTGTACGAGGGGAGGAACATACGTAGTGGTGTAAGATGCCTGGCAGGCCGCCCTTAGGCCAGAATTTGGAGTACATATCGAATGTATACTGAGCAGCAATTGGACGTCAGGTAGCGATTGAAGCGGGATTGACAGAAAAATCTGCCCTCTCGTAGTTGCCTGCAAAGTTGTATTCAGCAATGCATATGCTGCCCAGAGCTTTTGTCCAATCTGATAAATGTCCGAGATCGGCAGTGCGGGTCCTGCATTTGTCTCAGTGTCTCATCCATGTTGCAGTTTCGTGGACTGAGCTGAAAGGCCATTATCAATCTAACATACAATACAGTGGGTCTTTTCACGTAGGTATCATACTGATACATGTGTAAGATACACGTAGCCTAATACCTCCTACATTGGTCATGAAAGACATCCTGAGTGGAGTTAGGAGAGAAGTAGTTACGTACTCCAGGCTCGCTAACAGGCGACAGGAGGACTAGATCTGATTAGATTTCTTGGCACAAGACTTGGCGGATCTGATTAGATGTTATTCGGCTACAAGCCCTGGTTCGGGCTAGACTGAGTAAAAACACCGGTTTCGCACAGTGAAAACTTCTCAGTGCTCGCCCAATTCGAGGGACATTGCTTTGTCAAGGCTTGAGAGGCAGTTGTTTTATCGAAACTCTTTGCGAGTAGATCTACAAAAGAAATGCAGAGTCAGGCGTCATGGTTTCATGGACTCCACTTAGGTCTTGAACGCGACTAGGCGCGGCAGAGTGACTGATCCCATCACTAAGGCCAAGAACATCACAAAGCACAGGTACATGCATCAGTCAGGAGCTTCTTAATCTTAGCCTAGGCTTGTGACTTAACCTGGTTCAATAAACAAGTATCCCTGTATTTTACCCGTCTACACAAACTGTATTATCCTGTGAGCTCACCGGTAAGATTACCAAACCGTAATGAGACTGGACGTTATACGCCAAGTCTTATCTGATCCATTGTGGATTACTCTACGTATCCAACATCGAGGCCGCCCTATCAGGCTGCCGGTAGAGAAAAACGGTGCACTGTGCGTTATTTTCTGGAGTGTATCTCCATCGGACAATTCTCGTGCATGGCCCACTGGCTTCGGATCAGACAACTTTGCAATACAACCGAACCAAGGAATTTGCAAGCGGGGCAGTCTATGTGTCATGAAAAAGCGGATATTACATTACCTGTGTGCCCTCCTAAAATGCCAAGTAAGCGAGATACCTGTTAGAAAGGTGGGAAGAAATTTCTGTCGGAAGGTCTAGGACGGTTGATCCTTGCTACTCCGTACACAGAGAGACTTGGTCCAGAGACCGAAGAGAACGGGGCGAGCTCGGTTAGCTTGTAGGGCTGATGGTCATAAAGAGGAGCTCCACAGGAATGGCTGTGGACTCGGCTAAAATATCTGATTAGATTGATAATACGGTCTAGACTGTCACAAGTCATTGGTGGTGTTTGAGTCTTATCACGTTCTAGTTTCTACACTGAAATATCTTCGACACTACACAGTTGTCTTGTTCTACAGTACACGAAAGAATTTAACTATCCTAGCGACTACAGCTTCGCGTCCCACGCCATCCGATCCGAACTTTCCAGCGGTCTTTCCCTCCCATCCCAGAAAAGTGGACACAGCTGGAACCATTTCTCCCGACTGCAATACACATGGACCGATCGCTTGTGGCCCAGATCCACGTATTTCTGGACCGTCAGGCCATGCGCATTCTCATACGAGAGAACAGTGGTATTCGTCGCCTTGGGCTCCCCAACAACACACAACGTTCGCGGCTCGTCCAGGAAAATATAGTGGATCACGCTCGACCACCACGCGTTGACTCTGTATGCACCGCGGACGCTGGACTCTCCGACGAGCGAATGCCGGCCGCGATCATAGTCGCCGGCGTCGTAGTGTGCTCCGTAGTGATCCTCCTTGGCCCAATATACCTCGAAATACGAGAATGGGAACTCGTCGAACCGTCCAAAGAGACACAAGACGTGCTTGTCTTCGTGGAGCTGCCGCAGGTATTTACGGTGGTGCTCCAGGTCGCCAGTCTCGTTCCACCCTTTGGCCACACGCGGGTCGTTCTGCCATTTGTGGAAGAGCTGCAGGTGCTCTTCGTTTTGCCAGTCTACCACCATGAGCGAGAAATGTTGGTCCAGGTGCGGAATGTAGCGGCTGTAGACTAGGGAGCCTGGGGTAGGTTTCTGGGGGCGGATCGGGTGCCGTGTGTAGATTCGCTCGCTGGGGAACTTCATGGAGAAGTCGTAGTTTTGCGCGAGAGGGGGATAACAGCTTCCTGATCTCCGGAGTAGGCCGTGAGTCCCTTGGTCGACAGCCCAGATGGGACGTGGTCCAACGGGTGAGCCGGCCCCTTGCCAGAATGCGGAGCGGAGTAGGATGAGTGTGTCGCTTTCGGAGGGCTTGTTTTCAGTACCGAAGGGAACTCGAGGAGAAGGGAAGGGAACGACCAGCCCAGTGCGCAGGCATTCCTCGCGGATGATGTCCTTGCAAGGCCCATTCAGATCCAAGCGGACAATCTCGTGGTGGGGATATGTCAGGAAGAGGGCGTGGATGACATTCCAGATCTGTCCCAGGGTAGGTGGCTCCTGGCCGGTCCAGTGGAATGAGGTTCCGGGAGCTCTGCGACTGCGCGCCCAGGGACTGTTGTCGTTATCTGGGATTTCGTGGGCGGTCTCGTCAAAGGCAATGTCTGTAAAGGTCAACGAGGCCGAGTGCAGAGGCTCTGGGAGCAACTGTCCGGCCTGATCGTCGTGTAGTCGCAGTTGAAGCACTCTGGGTGTGGATTCGGAAATAACCTCGATCGCATAGCTGGTAAGATATGGGTGAGGAAGTTTGACCCAGGGATATGTCCGCTTGTTGGCAGACGTCGGTTCGGCAGCGCTCATGTTGATCTGGAAGGGAATCTCAATGGTGCTTTGCGTTGTCATCGCGCAGTGAGGCTGTGTGAGTAAGATAACTGTTCTCCCAACAGGAAAGCGTAGAACAGGTACATATAGATGAGACATGACCGAGGAACAATCCAAAGACCGCGGTAGAGAGTGGAGACAGCGTCTAGAAGTTACCGACTATACGGCATAGTATTATGAATCCAGCCCCAACTATGACTTGGATTAGCTTGATTCATGTGAGAGGAACAAATCAGCGCTATTCTACATTGAGAACCGTTAAAGTAGTTCTTAAATTGCCATAAATCCGGTCTCAGACTGCCGGCCTCACAGTGTGTGCTCCGGCTGATCTAAGACCTGGATTCTACCGACATCAGCAATGTCAATAGAAGCACACCCTACAGTTCAAGGATGCCTCGTCTCATTCCCAACACCTCACATTCTTCTCCTCACACTCAACCGTCCAGAGAAACGAAATTGCATATCCCTCGCGACGAGCGCCGAGATACAAGGACTATGGACATGGTTCGATACACAGCCTGCCCTACATGTGGCCATTATTACCGGCACGGGCGAGTCCTTTTGTGCGGGCGCTGACCTCAAGGGTACACTCCTCTCTCATCTGTATTCAAATGAAACCAGGCTCACATACCAGCACGTAGAATGGAACCACCTCAACGCGCGCGGAATCACCAACGAAATGACAGCCCCCGGGTTAGCCGGCCTCCCTCGCCGACGAGGCGGCAAACCAATCATTGCCGCCGTCAACGGATATTGTCTAGGAGGCGGCTTCGAGATGGTGGTCAATTGCGATCTCGTGGTGGCCAGCGAAAACGCCACCTTTGGTCTCCCCGAAGTGCAGCGAGGAATCGCTGCTGTTGCAGGCTCCCTACCTCGGCTGGTCCGGGTGCTGGGGAAACAGCGAGCCGCCGAGATTGCTCTGAGTGGTCTGACCTTTTCTGCATCCCAGCTTGAGCGTTGGGGGCTGGTGAATCGCGTGGTGGAGCATGGTCGGCTACTGGCGACGGCAGTGGAGATTGCAACCGCCATCTCTAGGAATAGTCCGGACAGTGTGCGTGTTACGATGGAGGGGCTGCATTACGGGTGGGAAATGGCCAGTGTGGAAGAGGCTAGCAGTGCGTTGGTCGACCGGTGGTACTCCAGGCTCATGGCAGGTGAAAATTTCCACGAGGGAGTACGGGCATTTGTGGAGAAGAGAAAGCCACGGTGGACGCCGTCTAAGTTATAAAACTGCTGACAGGATGAATGGATACAACTAAGTGCGCCATTTTACAGGGCCCATCTGGATCAAAGGAGCTCGAGCAGGGAATATTGACCAAATAGACCTAGAGTACTAAATGTATTGGTTACGGTACCTGGCTATAATAACATACGTAACCTGTATCATGTATTCAGTAATACTGTATGTATGCTTACCCACTCTACCCGTAATAAACACTGGTCAGATAATAGCTAGGCTGATTCACGATGGCTATTGGATGGTTGAGAAATGTTTAGTGTGATCAGATAACGGTTACTCAGTCACGAAAGGCACCATGATGCCCAAGCCGAATATCCAGCTCCACAAGTCTAGAAAAGATCCAAATCATAGATAGGCTTCGTTGTATTTTTGTACAGTGGATTAGGATGATATTGCCTGGTTTATATGGGTCCAGTCCACCTGATTGCACAATGGAATAATACATGCTCCCCCTGCCCCCCTGGACATAGCCACGGCGGTCTCGGTTGGTAGACTGTGCCTTACACAGTGTCTTGGGCCGTTCATCGGTGAAATAATGCAAACAGCCTGGTCTTCCGAATTATATATTCTACGTCACATCATTTAGTCATCCACACGAGCATTGCATCACCCGTTCCCAGGAAGATACTGGATCAGGATCCTAAGACTAGAGCAGCGGGACAATGGGTTCAATACAACAAGATGATCACAATCAGAAACACTACGGCAATGAGTCAGGTGACTCAATGGCAACCCGGTTAAACTACAACGGGGTCCAGTTGTTTGAGGTCGCGGGCCTTGCATCCGATGAGGCCTCGAGTTTGACCGGCATGAGGGACGAAATTGTACTTTTATCGTGGCTCATTGTGCTCCTGCGGACACGAGACGGTGTCCAGATCCGCTATGACTGGGCATATACGCGTCCAGAAGAGGAGCCGATACCCAGATGTCTGGCCATGAATGAAGTAGTGGCCGGGTTACAAAGTAGTGTCAAGGAGACTACAGCAGCTGTCTCTCGCTATATTGTTACATATGGACAGAATCAGTCGGTGCCAGCAACTCTCCTTCTGAGCACTAGCTCCCTTTCCCAGACCTCAGAGGAAGCAAAAGATGAAGTGAGTAGATGTATGAATATTGAATACCAGAAGCTAGCTGACTCGGTAAACAAAGGGGTTACTTCATCTGGAAGTCTCTTTCGAGAACGGCTTGCTCCAGATTCGTCCGACATGGCACTCTGAGAATATGTTGCCATTTACAGTGATGCGATACGTCAGGACTCTCGTCGACATGGTGAAGCTGTGCATCTCTAATCCTGATGCGTCCATCCAAGACTGCCTTCGGCCGACCACATATGACCTCGACGAGATATGGCGCTGGAATCACGACCTGCCACCAACGTACAATTTCTGCATGCAGGAGATGATCTCCAAGCAGGCTCAGAAGTTCCCTGATAAAGAAGCAATCGCATCCTGGGACGGCAGCCTGACATACCGCCAGATTGATCAGTATTCCACATTCGTCGCGCGCTCGCTCAAGGATATGGGAGTCCAGCTGCCTGACGTCCTACCTGTCTGCTTTGAGAAATCCAGATGGACCGTCGTCGCAGTTCTCGCGGTCATGAAAGCCGGTGCGACGTTTGTACTAATGGACCCGACCCTGCCGCTTGCACGACTGCAGAACATGGCTCAACAGGTCGGCGCGCAGATGATGATCTCATCTCGGGACCAGCACGACTTGGCGACGAAGATCATACCCAATGCGAAGGTGTTCGTCGTGGAGGAGAACACATTCAGCAGTCTGCCCGCTATACAAAACATCGTACCACTACAAACCGTTCCCTCGTCCGCCCTGATGTACATCATCTTTACGTCCGGCAGTACAGGTACTCCGAAAGGGGTCAAAGTCTCGCACGCAACCTACACTAGTAGTGCCATTCCCAGAGCCGAGGCCGTCGGCTACATGGAGGATTCGCGCGTTCTTGACTTTGCCTCCTACGCCTTCGACGTCAGCATCGACAGTATGCTTCTGACACTGGGCAACGGCGGCTGTCTGTGCATTCCATCCGACGAAGACCGCCTGAACGACATCAACGGCGTAATCCGCCGGATGAAAGTCGACTATGCGGGTCTGACGCCTTCAGTAGCCCGCATTCTAGACGCGGATGTGATATCCTCGCTCAGTGGCCTTGGCCTTGGAGGAGAGACTGTCTCAGTGAGAGATGTCACGCTTTGGGGTCAGGACACCAGGATTATTATCGGCTATGGTCCCTGCGAATGCACGATCGGGTGTACAGTAAACAGTAGCGCGGCAACGGGCAGAGACTATATCTCCATTGGCCCCGGTAATGGGGCAGTCATCTGGATAGTCGACCCTAATGACTATGAATCTCTTGTACCCGTCGGCGCGGTAGGAGAGCTGCTGGTCGAAGGTCCCATAGTGGGACAGGGTTATCTGAAAGACCCGGAGAAAACCGCAGCAGCGTTTATTGAGGATCCCTCGTGGCTGATTGCGGGTCACAATGGCTACCCCGGTCGTCGGGGCCGTCTGTACAAGACCGGTGATCTGGGTAGGTATGACCCGGATGGGTCAGGGGGTATTATCTTTGTGGGACGGAAGGATACCCAAGTCAAGTTGCGTGGACAACGAGTCGAGCTCGGAGAGATCGAAAGCCAATTGAGAGCTAGACTGCCTTCGGAGACGACCGTCATTGCCGAGGTGATTGTACCTCAGGGAACGAGGGGACAGCCGATGTTGGTGGCATTTGTTGCGCCACAGACGACCAAAGGGCATGACAATACCGAACTCGACGCGGCAGCGCTTCCTGATGAGCTGCAAAGGGCGCTGTCAGAAGCCGATGCGGAGCTAGCAAATGTTTTGCCTCGATACATGGTGCCCACTGCGTATATCCCTGTCAACCACATTCCTACATTGATATCCGGCAAAACAGACCGCAAGAGACTGAGGCAGTTCGGCGCCGCCGTCGACCTGCGTCAGCTGGACCAGGGAGGGACAAACACCACAACCCGAGAGCTGAGTGATCTAGAGCGACGCTTGCGACAGGCCTGGAGCCAGACATTGAAGCTCCAAGCCGATTCTATCCGTCTCCAAGACAACTTCTTCAGTCTGGGTGGAGACTCCCTCACAGCCATGAAACTGGTCTCTGTGTGTCGGTCTCACGGTCTTGACCTCAGTGTCACTAGCATGTTTAGCAACCCGACCCTCTTAGCCATGGCCAGCGTTGTTCGCATTTGCGATGTCGACGTGCAAGCGGAAATCCCGGCATTCTCAATGATCACGTCAGATGTCGACAGCGCCTGCGTGGAAGCAGCAGAGGCATGCGGAGTTAGCCCAGCAGATATCGAGGACATCTACCCTTGTACGCCCACACAGGAGTCTCTTTTTACTTTCTCGCTTAAATCAGTCAAGCCATACGTGGCACAGAGAGTCTTGTGTATCCCGTCGCATATTGATCTCGACGCCTGGCGAAAGGCATGGCAGGAAGTGGTCACCTCACTCCCCATTCTACGGACACGAGTGGCCCAATTGCAAGAGCCTGGCCTTCAGCAGGTTGTACTCAAGGGCGACGTTTCCTGGTTGCAAGCCTCTAGTCTGTTGGAATACCTAGAGGAGGACCGAAAGGAAAGGATGAATCTCGGAGAGAGTTTGGCTCGTTACGCCATCGTTGATGACTCAACAGACGGCAAACGATACATGGTTTGGACTATCCACCACGTCGTTTACGATGGATGGTCCGAGCCGATCATCCTCAAGCAGGTCAGCGACGCCCTGAAAGGGCAGCCTGTCGAGATAAAGACGCAGATGCGAGACTTTGTCAAATATGTGCGCGACTCGGACGACGCCGCAATGCAGGAATTCTGGCGACTGGAGCTGAAAGGGGCTGTCGGTCCTCAATTCCCGCGTCTACCTTTGAGAGACTTCATGCCTACCCCGGACGCCCTAATCGAGCATCAAGTCTCCATCGATACCGGTGCCGGATCACCGTTCACCATGGCCACATTAATCCGCGGCGCCTGGGCGCTCGTAGCTTCCCAGTACACTGGCAGTGACGATATCGTGTTCGGCGAGACCCTCACAGGTCGCGATATCCCACTACCTGGAGTCGAAGGCATCGTTGGACCATTAATTGCAACGGTCCCCATCCGGGTGCGCGTCCACCGGGCGAGCACCGTGGAAACCTACCTTCAAGCCGTGCAGCAGAGTGTCTTGGCCCGCACCCCTTACCAGCACATGGGCATGCAAAACATCCGCAAGGTCAGCCAAGACGCGCAACACGCCTGTGAAACTGGCACGGGTTTGGTCATTCAGCCTGAACCAGAGTACGTCGGCAGCGAGCTCGGCGTTCAGAGCGGGGACGTCGTCCTGGAAGCGCTGCATTTCAACCCGTATCCACTGATGCTGGCTTGCGGGATTCGCAAGGGTGGCTTCCGGGTTTGCGCGAGCTTTGATAGCAGCTTGATTGAGATCAAGCAGATGGAACGGATGCTCGCGCAGCTTGAGACCGCTTGCTTACAGTTGAGTAAAGGTCTTTCCCGCAGGGTTGACGAGATCTCCTGTCTCCCCGTGGCGGAGCTGAACCAGATCTGGGAATGGAATCGGATCCCACCTTTGGGCGTGGACGAAACATGTTCCAGGCTCCGTGCTGATGCAAGCATCAAGTCTGGTTTAGTATATCCTCCCGCGGTTGTTCCTTGGGTCTGCAACTCGCGAAACCCTTCACTCCTCTCGCCCATCGGCAGTGTCGGTGAGCTCTGGCTTGAAGGAGCCCTTCTTTCCGGTGACACGATTGATTCTCCTACCTGGCTTGTGGCCGGGAGCTCTATCTGCCCCGGCCGAAGAGGCAAACTGCAAGCAACCGGCGACATGGTTCAGTTGCGAGAAGACGGCAGTTTAGTGTTCGTTGGGCGCAAGGAGAATGTTGTTCCTGTTCACGGGCATGCAGTGGATATTACAGAGATTGAAAGGCACATCGCAGGACGTCTTGCACCAACAATTCGTGCCGCTGCTGCTGTATCGCAATCATCGTCTGACCAGGAGCTGGTTTTGTTCATTGAGCAACCAGCTGGCGAGGAAGTCTGGGTTGAGCTGCTGTCGGAGAAGCATGAGATAGCGTCCGACTCATCAGGACAAGCCTTTCAGACCACAATTTGCGCGATGATTCCTCGCAGTCTTGCTGTAGCGTTGAAGAAGCTCGACAAGTACATGCGAGATTCGCTGCCGTCGTATATGGTTCCGTCCGCCTACATCGTGGTAGGCAAGCTGCCTACTGTGATGAGCCATGTCGACCACCGCGTGCTCAATCAAATCGCCTCTCAGATCCCTCCACAAATCATTAATCACGTCCGTGATGGTTTGAGAGAAGCATGGACCAAGACTACGATGCAAAGCCATCTCTCAGCTTCAGAAAGTATTCTGCGGTCTGCATGGGCCAAAGTGCTTCGTATCGATCAGGAGCAGATCGACGTAGACGACAACTTCTTCCGGCTCGGTGGGGATTCAGTTCTTGCAATGAAGCTCGTGTCGGCTCTCCGCGCGCAAGGCCACAGTTTGTCCGTGGCTGATATCTTCCGGCACATGCGTCTCGGTGACGCTGCGAGAGTGTTGAAGGTGGATCAACGCTCAAAAGAGAAGGTCAACATGTACCAGCCGTTTTCGACGCTCCGTCTTGCGGACGTTCGGCAGTTCCTGTCTGAGACTGTTCGACCTCAGCTTGATGACCCAAGCTGGCCCATTCGAGATGTGTTGCCGGTGACCGACTCCCAGGCTCTGGATATCCGAGCAACCATCCAGCCGCCAAGGACGTCTATCCAGTATACAATGCTGTACTTTGACGGCAGCGTTGACAGCGAGCGGTTGTTACGTGCGTGCAGCGACCTGATTAAGACGCACGAGATTCTCCGCACCGTCTTCATCGCACATGAATCCAGCTTCTTGCAGGTCGTCCTGAATGAGTTGGAAATTCCCGTGCGCACGCACAAGGCTGACAAGGAGCTTGATCAATACGTCGCCGACCTCTGCAGGGAGGACATCGAATCCAACTTCCAGCTAGGATCTCCGTTCCTCAGACTTTCCCACGTCGAAGGAAACAATGGCGAAGCCTGCCTTATCATCGGCCTATCCCACGCCCAATACGACGGTGTCTCCCTGCCCAAACTCCTTCAAGACCTGGACTCCCTGTACACCGGCATCCAGCTGGCCATCTTCTCCCCGTTCTCCTCGTACATATCCCAAATCAGTGAAGAGGCCATGCAAAGCAAAGCAACGACCTACTGGCGCAATCTCCTCTCCAACTCCTCCCTTTCGATCCTTGACGGACACTCGTCCATCACAACTGATAAAGCAATCTTCCACACCCTATCCACCAACATCCACCCCCTCAAGGAAATCACCACCGCAAACCTCCTCACAGCAGCATGGGCGCTGCTCCTCGCTCGCCGACTCAGAACATCAGATGTCACCTTCGGCGGCGTCACCTCCGGCCGCACCCTCGACATCCCCAACGCCGAGAACATTATGGGACCCTGCTACCAGCTCACCCCCATCCGGGTCCCCTTCCAGCCCGACTGGACCGCAACGGACTTGCTCCACTTCGTCCAGACGCAGTCTGCCGAGTCAGGGGCGCATGACTTCCTGGGCTTTGAGAAGATCGCTAAGCTGGCGGGGTGGGCTCCCGGACTGAAAGGGTTTCATTCGATTGTGCATCACCAGGACTGGGAGGATTTTGATAGAATGCCGTTTGGTGGGGGCTCTTGTCGGGTGGAAATTGCGAATCCGCATGGGGATGCAGCGTATCCGGTCAAGGCTGTTTCGTTTGTGAAGGGGGGAGAGATCCATGTTGGTGTGGTTGGGAGTGAGAGGGATGTGGTGTTTGTGGATGAGGTTTTGGGGGAGTTGGTTGCTGCAGTTGAGGAGTTGGCTGAACAGAGTGAAAAGATCTTGCTTGATACGATGTTGTTTTAGGATTTGTTCTTCTGCAGGGTTGAGGTTAGATAGATTGTTCAGTTTGATTGAGTCTATGGATAAATGTCTTTCATTTCAGACACTTGTCAAACGACAGTATATTAAGATGAATCACGTCTATAAATCGCTAAAATTAAATATATATCAAATGACTACGCCACAGTCTGATGCATGACATTCGCCCTATAACTCTCCGACCTCTGCAGCAATTCCTCATGCGTCCCCCGATCCACACATTTACCCCCCTCGACCAAGAAAATCACATCTGCCTTGCGAATCGTATGCAACCGATGCGCAATCGCAATGACCGTGATCCCTTTCGTGGCCTTCTCCAGCCCATCCTGCAGCAACTTCTCCGACTCCGCATCCAACGCACTCGTCGACTCATCTAGAATCAACAACTTGGGTTTCCGAACCAGCGCCCTGGCAATCGATAGCCGCTGCTTCTGGCCTCCAGAGAACTGGCTCCCGTTCGGTCCGCAGAGCGTCTGGTATCCGTCCGGCAAGGACTGAATCACGTCGTGGATATTGGCAAGCTTGCACGCCTCGACGATTTCGTCCATGGTTGCTTCGCGGTCTGGTCGCGCCCCAAGGCCGATGTTGAACTCAATGGTGCCCTCGAAGAGGACGCTCTCCTGTGGGACCAGTGCCATGGAGTCACGGAAGGAGACGTCGCGGTGCTTGGTGATGTCTACGCCGTCGACGATGATGGCGCCGGACTCCGGGGTGTAGAGCCGTTCAATGAGGGAAATGATGGTTGATTTGCCCGCGCCGCTGGGTCCCACCAGGGCGCAGAACTGGCCAGGTCGGATATCGATACTCAGGCCGTTGAGGACTTTGATATCTGGTCGGGCGGGGTAGGCGAAGTGCACGTCGCGCAGCTGCACGCTTGAGGCTTGGTGGTTTGATAAGATGGTCTTGGGCTCAGCCGTTGCCTCGGGGTCATTCGAGCCATTCGTGGTAGGGCTCCGGACGCGTCCTTGCATTTTATCCGAGCCGATCTCAATGAGACTTAGGATTCGGGCCATTGCGGCGCGGGCGCTGGAGAGCTCCGGTGCGAGGGCAAACATTTGACTCCACAGGAGGGCACTGACGAGCAGGGAGAAGACGACGATCAGGAACTGCGTTTGGGTGTAGTTACCTGCGATGATCTGCTTGGCACCCCACCAGTATGCCAGGGCGTTTACCAGGTTGCCGAGGAAGTAGGTCATTGCCTGCCATAGGCTTGCATGCACGGTGACCATGAATGTCTCTTTGCGGGGACCCTTTAGTGATTGCCGGTAGGTCCGTAGAGTCTCGTCTTCTAGGGACAGAGATGCGATGGTCTTGATGGATGTGATGGCTTCGACGCCGATATCGACAGACTTTGTGTATGCATTCTCGTGGCGCTCCTCGAATTTCCCGAGCACATGGAGCTCCATCAGCCCAGCTCCAAGCAGAAGCGGTACCAGCGCCAGGCAGACTAATGCGATCCTCMACGCGATGATGTGAGTCAGGATAATGGCCGCGATGAGGTTGACGGTGATCGAGAACAAGGTGCCAATAACCGAACCGCTTAAGCCAGCCAACGCATTGCCATCTCTGGTAATATAGGACAGAAGCAAAGCTGGTGTGCGGCCCTCGGACTGATGCCATTGCAGGTCCTGCTCGAATAGTGACCGGAACGACAAGACCCGAACCGCGTAGACAATCTTCTCAGAGACCCAGCCAAAGCCAGACCAACTGACCACGTTGGCGAAGAATTCAATAATAGCGAGGACGAAGAACATCAACCCGAAGAAATTTCCTTTTGACCGAATGCTATCAGCGCTGTGGCAAGGATTCAGACTGCCAACGGTGTTTCCGAAGATCACCGCTTCTCCAGAAAAGGCTCCACCAACGATACTCGAGCCAAGAAGTGCAAGAAAAATGAACAGCAGGTGAGGTCGCAATGCTGGCGCGTAGCCTCTGGCAAGCGCCCAGAGGGACTTTTTGGGAGTCTGGGGCTCTGCCTCCTCGGAGTCAACGGGAGCTTCGGCTGTAGAGACTGGAGCTTTCTCAGCATCGCCAAGGTCGCCCAGGAAAAGAATGGCTTTCTCATCGGCCTCGCTTGAAGATGCCTGATCAGACTTGCTGACGCTCTCGATGTTGACTGGCGTTTCATCCTTGCCTGCGAGAGTCTGCAGTTTGACAAGCTCAGCGTAGGTGCCATTCTTGGCCATGAGAGTCGCATGATTGCCTTGTTCCACGATATGACCCTTATGCATGACAATGATGTTGTCCGCACCGGTGATCGTTGATAAGCGATGTGCAATTGTGATGATAGTCCTGCCGCAGGCAATATTAGAGATTGCCCGCTGGATGCGCTGTTCGCTCCGTGAATCCAGAGAAGCCGTAGCTTCATCTAGTATGAGCACTGCAGGATCCTTGACTAGAGCCCTGGACAGTGCAACTCGCTGTTTCTGGCCACCACTGATCAGCCGGCCGCTAGAGCCTACGGTTGTACCGTAGCCGTGTTGCAGCGCATTGATGAATCCGTCTGCATCTGCAAGTGATGCGGCCTTTTTCACCAAGTCAACTATTTCAACGACAGTCGAACCACGCGCCTCTGCTGCTGCCATTAAATCCTTGCCGTCCCTGACTTCGCTTGCGAGATCCGCCAGATCAGTACTCAACAGGGTCGTCTTTAGGTGTGCATGGCTCGGATTGCTAGAGTTGATCAGCCCGTGAGCAATGTTCTCTAAAAGCGATCGGTCAAGGAGAGAAGGCTCCTGCTGAACCAGGCTCAGAAAGCTTCTCAAGTCACGAGCATTGATATCACGCAGGTCGTGGCCATCGAAAAGAATCTGGCCTTTTGTGGGGTCGTAGAGTCTTGTCACCAAACCCGCAATGGTCGACTTGCCACTACCCGATAGACCGACAATAGCGGTATGCTTGTTGGCCGGGATGGTAAGACTTATGTTGTCGAGAACGGTGATCTCGGGGCGCGAGGGATAGGTGAAGGAAACATTCTTGAATTCAAAACTGCCCTCAGCCTGGGTAAGTCGAAGTCCAGAATCGCTCGTACTGTCAATCATCGGCTCGCGGTCAATATCCTCACGCAACTTCTGGAATGAGGCGACAGCGGCGACGAACAAGTGCAAGAACGGCGCAACTTGACTGAGGAGGAGGGTGGCTGTCGCTTGTTAGCGAGGTTCCTTATTAATAATGGAATTGAACTCACCTTCAACAAGAATGAAAATCACAGTAAAAGTAGCACCCACCGTGGCACCGTGAGTATTATCACTCACGGATTCGGCAATCCGTCTACTCCCTTGCCAGAACGCCAGACCATTGGCGGAGTATGCAATAAAATATAGCACTCCGGATTGTATGCCAACCGCTGTTGCCTTCTTCAATCCTTCAGTTTCCGCAGCCTTGAGTGCCTTGGAGAATTTGTCCTCCAGCCGCGCATTGGCACCAAAGGCCTGCACCACGACGGTGTTGGAAAGTGCCTCTGAAGCAATGGACGCGGCGCTCGCAGCGTAATCCGACATGCGCCCGGTGTATTTCTCGATATAATGACTTCCGACGAACGACATCAAAAAGTATGCTGGGATCAACGAAACGAGCATGCCGGCAAGCTTGGCATCTTTGATAAAGGCCACGATGTATGCGGTGATGAAAAAGGACAGACTTGATAAACATATCCCCACTTTCTCCGATGTGCCGGACCGAATAGCCTGTATGTCACCATTAAGCCGCGATGCAATCTCGCCGGGAGGTAGTTTATCAAAGTACGACGGTTCTTGTCGGAGAAGGTTCTGTAGATAGGTTTCCCTCAGGCGTTGCGCCAGTCGAGCGCCGTTCAGACTCCAGCATGAGAGGTGGATGTAGATTAGAACAAACTGAGCGATAGCCAGATACACTATAATCAGAATCTTGCCGTTTATGTCATGTTGATAGTCGGAGTTTGAGTCCGATGATTCTGACTCGCCGCATGTCACTGAGTTAAAGTCGTCGAGGAGCTGACCGAACAGAATTCCGATCAAGGGGAATGGAACTCCAGAGGCGGCTGCGCTGACAATGCCCAGCAGGAGTCGACCTACATCGACCTTGGAAGGATTGCCAGCCAGGAGCAGGCGGGGATAGCCCGATAGTTTCTGAACGAGCTTCATGAGGACCCGAGATTGCGTTCCTGCTGCTCTCGCTGTCGCGTGTTGAAGCTGTGCAATGGTGCTTCCCTCATTGAACTCGTAAGACTAGCCCGCCAAAGGACACTGACCAAAGAAGCATGATCTGGTGAAAATTTGTCTAAGTCCGAGACCGCAATTAGTGGTTCTACTCGGCTCTCTGATGCCCAAGAAAGACAACAGTAAGGTGGATACAGACTCGGCGTAATGTTACGTAAAACTTATCTGATCCGTAAAATCGAATCAGCTGTCTCGGAGATTTCCGGAATTGCCCCAGTCAGAGTCTCCACTGATTGATAAAAATTTATCATGCCACTGGATTACTAGCGCATACTTTACAGTACCCTACGATACAGTGAAATACATATCAATTTGTATAACCTGTATCATGATGGTACGTCTGCCATCCTACGAAATCCACTCCCACGCGTACCCTTGTACAGTTGTCCTCTGAACCAGTGCAAGTCTCTGGGTATTGGATGAAATCTGTACCGTCGTCTTGACTAGTAACTTCTGTCGACGTCGTCTGCCGCGTATCGGCACTGGAAGGAGCCCTCACACGCCATTTTTCGCTAACCCCTGCGCCAATAATCCCACCGGTGAGCATCGCCTAATTGCATCCTAGAAATGGTCGTCTTGCGTTGCCTAGCATTTTGCCAAGTCGGAAGGAAGTTAAGTTGAAAAGCATGGGAAGACGCTCGGCCCATGCTGATCTTGTGCCTTTCGTATCAATCTATAACTTCTTCTCCGTCTTCTTTCTCCTAAGTGTGGTGGACAGCACATTGTTCGACCTTTTCACAAAATGCTGTCGTCGTGGCAGAAGAAGTTCTTCCAGTCTCCGGAGAACCCTMCAGCTGAGGGTATTGCCCCTCCTAGGGATGATGGAGTGCCCAATCCACAGACTGTCACATATCCGGATACCAAGACCCCGGCTGAAATCGTCAATCATGATGCAAGGGAAATGCTGCCAAACAAGGAGGCTCAAGATGGTGTCACTCAAGCAGAAGCGATCACCCTGACATGGTCCAAGACGTCTCTGGGAGCTGCCTATTGCCTGTGAGCCAAACACAATCTATGTCTTGAGGATAACACTGACCTAGGTCAAACAACAGCATGTGGCTCTTGTACCTTGTCAATGGCCTCCAGTCATCCATTACCAGCAATCTCTCTGCCTACGTGACCAGCGGTTTCGAATCCCACTCTTTGATCCCCGTTATCTCCATCGTCTCCAGTGTCATGTCGTCGGCAACCTACATGCCGCTGGCAAAAGTACTGAATCTCTGGGATAGATCTATTGGTTTCCTAATAATGGTGGCGTTTGCCACCCTGGGATTGATCTTGTCAGCAACGTGTCACGATATTGGAACCTATTGTGCCGCACAGGTAGGTCCGCCTGTTCTTCTGACTAGGCACAGACTGACAGCTCCAAAGGTGTTCTACAGCATCGGCTTCGCCGGTATCATTTTCAGTGTCGATGTCATTACGGCCGATACATCGACACTGCGCGACCGAGGTCTCGCCTACGCCTTTACTTCGTCTCCCTATATCATCACTGCGTTTGGGGGCCCTGCTGCGGCCGAGGACTTTTACGATTCAAACTGGCGATGGGCATATGGATGTTTCTCTATCGTTTTGCCCGTCGTTGCCCTGCCCATGTTTTTCCTGCTGCGCTGGAATCGGCACAAGGCAAAGAAGAGCGGGCTTTTGAAGGCTAAGCCCAGCAGCGGCAGAACGTGGATGGAGAGCATTAGGCACTATGTCATCGAGTTTGACAGTAAGTATTTTTGGGACATTCTGGGATTGCATATTAACGTTCCTAGTACTCGGTGTCTTCTTCCTAGCTGCCGGCCTTGTGCTTTTCCTCCTGCCGTTCTCCATTGCCGGCTCCACCGAGGATGACTGGAAGTCTGCCTCTATCATCATCATGCTCGTGATAGGTCTCCTGTGCCTTCTTGTCTTCGCTCTAGTCGAACGCTTCGTCGCACCTGTCCCCTTCCTCCCCTGGGCTCTCCTGGCCTCAAGAACAGTTCTCGGTGCTTGCATGGTGGACGTCTGCTACCAGATCGCACACTACTGCTGGTTCAACTACTACACTTCATACCTGCAGGTCGTGTACGGCACCAGCATCACAACCGCAGGATACATMAGCAGCATCTTCGACGTCGTCTCGGGAGTCTGGCTGTTCGTTGTGGGTCTCCTGATCAAGAAAACAACCCGCTTCCGCTGGCTGCTCTTCATCGCCGTCCCACTCTACATCCTCGGCATCGGCCTGATGATCTACTTCCGCAGACCGAGCTGGTCCGTCGGATACATGATCATGTGCCAGATCTTCATCGCATTCGCAGGCGGCACCATGATCATCTGCCAGCAGGTCGCTGTGCTCGCGGCGTCGGACCACGACCACGCTGCTTCCTCGCTTGCCTTCCTGAACGTGTTTGGCACGATGGGAAGCGCTGTGGGAAGTAGCATCTCCGGTGCCATCTGGACGCACACGCTGCCTGGTGCGTTGCAGAGGCTGCTGCCCGAGGAGGTCAAGGCGGATTGGGAGACAATCTATGATTCTCTGGACGAGCAGCTCAGCTATGAGCGGGGTACGCCGGTCCGCCAGGCCATTGCCAATGCGTATGCCAGTACGCAGAGCAAGATGTTGATTGCGGGAACGGCTATCATGGCGCTTTCGCTCATTTGGATGATTGTTATCCGGGATATCAAGCTTACCAAGACGCAGACTAAGGGAGTTTTGTTTTAGTTGGAGGCTTGTTGTTGCCTGATACCGGGAATTTTGAGTGGGAGGACTGGACCGTGTCCATTACGATTGTTAATGATGTAGGATATTATGGGAATAGCCTTAACCCTGGAGATGGATACAAGTGGTTGTGAGATGAGGCTAATGGAAAGACACTGAAGAGTATGGAGGAATATAATTTAATGTTTTATCAGAGTTGCACAGCAACCTTTCCACTCTAAAGAGCCCTATGGGGTAATTAAACCCTCGATTAAAGCATCAACATATAGCAGGGAGCACTTCAACTTAGATGGAATATCTGCAACGAGCTCATTCCTCTAGAAAGTTGAGGATAGACTTGATATACATCCATGTATGATGCCATGGTCAACTATGAACGACTCTGACACTATGTGAGTTCCTAAGGACATCATTTTCTTCCTGACGATAGTTCATGATCGTGTGACGGAAAATTCTGTCGCATCCAGCTGAAATCCTTGTCGTTTCCCTTGGCATCTTGGTAGCGTTATCTGATCAAAAGTACACTTTCTAGTCTTGATTTTGGGTATTACACGACTCTCGTTATACTGAAAGCTCAGAAATCCACCATTCAGTGGGTAACAACCGGATTTCAAGGGAATACAAGCTGACTGGGATCCACCCATACCATACGCTGTATTTAGATGTGGGCCATGATACTAGCGCTGGATACTTGTTTTGATCTGATAAGGGTAATGACTTGGCGGTGGGACTAGCTCATGACTCCTAGATGATTTTACAGCTCGGTGAGCAAAATCTTCTCCTTCCCTGACCCCATCCGGATGATGAATCTGCCGTGCTCAACTTATCAATCAGTTCTTGCATCAACCCCACTCCGTCCGACTTCGCTTCCTTAGCGACTCATTTGTGGTCCTAGTCCTCGTGACAGCTTGGGAATCGCTCTAGGATTTGATTGTGGTGGACTTATGCCTGCTTAGCCAGAGCCTAGGATTGCTGCGGCGACAGGAGAAGCCACGAAACTCCCTCACCACCCTGTTCTTTTCTCCGTTAACACATCGCTTGGCTATTCTGTTTACTTCTTCACGTCCTTTGGGGACTCTCGGTTTTTACAAGTGGTTTCGAGGATCGTGAAGAGGGGGTCCATGTATGATTTTCTTGTTGAGGCTGATACTCTCCTATAAGCCGCAATCAATAGGACGATCCTAAAGCCAAGTATAATAAAAGCTGAAAAGTCATTGGGAGAGGACAGTCGAGTCTGAAGCAGCCTGCTACTACGAGAAGAGAAAGAAATTGTTTGTAAACTCTTTGCTGCTGTCTTCTGTCCTCCTAGTTTCCCGACATGTTCCTCAAATGGAAGGCTCCCAATCTACGCGCCCATCCTCCAGGATCGTCACCTGTCCTGTCCAATGCTCTCTTTTCTGTGCGAATAAATTCCAAGCCTGATCAGCAATGTTCCTTGGATTCAGTGCTGGTGCTGATGAAGAGACAACCCCGCCCACCACCACCAAGCCAACATGCACACCCTGCGGGGCGAATGCTTTGTCCAACGACTTGACCAGATTAGCCTGAGCGGCTTTAACCATGGATAGCGAGAAGAGCTCCGGAATAGGATCGACAGGGAGCAAGCTATTCGTGACGAGGAAGGTCGGTCGGCAATCAGTCCCGGTCCTTGCTTTCGCACATAAAAGCGGCATCGCCCATTTTGCTACCGCATAAAGAGCGAGATTAGACACCTGCCAAGGGTCAGTATTGCCCTTCCCTATGCAAGAAAGTTGAAAGTACTCTGAAATCCTCCTCAAGACCCGAAACCGGAAACTCAAAGAAGGGGCTGGGCGCTACCCGCGCCGCGTTGAAATACACGCATTCCAATTCCCCGAATTGGTCGACCTGGGCGAGTGCCTCTTCCAGACGGCGCAGATCGGTAATGTCGACCTGCCAGGTCCGCACGGTGACAACGCGCTTGACCCTCTCTGCGGAATCGAGTATGGTCTCTCGGTCTTTCTCCAACTGGACGGGGTTTCGCGCGAGGAGAGCAACGTTATTGAAATACCGCTGGGCAAAGAGGGATGCAACAGCGACACCGATACCAGGGCCGGAGCCGATGAGGAGAAGGGTTCTTCTATCCGACATTGTCAGGATGTGAGATAGCCGACTGATGATGTGGAGGTATTGATGTAGGAATGAGATGTGCTTGAAAAAGTCCAGTATTTATTATTCCGCCGCGGTGGTGAGTGGTGACTCGCACAATCAATGCTAGCGGCCGCTGGTGGCATATGTGGCCAATTTGGAGAATGTTTGCATGTATTTCATTGTCTCTGTAGGTCCGTGGCAGCGATCAGGAATGTAAGCAAACAAGTGTCTGGACCAATTAAATTCCAGAGGTCTGCTACTGAATCGCAGCTTAATTTTTGAATATTAGATGCTTGCATTCTCACTGGATGTAGGAGCACAGCTTTATTAATATCCAGTGTCAGCACTAGCGGCCGCGCGGGCGACCCCGCTAGTCTCTATGATTGATAGGCGGACCGAGATGAACGCAACGTGGGGCAGGATGCACAAGGGAGTTCAAGTCTTGCATTTTTGTCATTTAACCCTGCTGTCATCATGGTCTTCCAAGGCTCTTCCATAGCTGGACAATGAGGATGTAAAGACAGGTGCTTAAGGTAAAGTAGCGTTCCCATGCCAGTATATTTATAAAATATCAGTCTCATCACATTATTGATTCACTTCACATCCCTCTTCCGTACAAGGTCACATATCAATCCCTCCTGCTGCACAAACCATACATTCTTCGTCTTCCACTCCTTCTCTGGGCTATGCAGACGGATTTCAAACTCCCGCAACAGCTGCGGAATAATCTTATGCATCTCGATAAGCGAGATATTCTTGCCAATGCAAGTCCGGGACCCGGCACCAAACGCAAAGAAGCTCTGTTCCATCTTCTTCAACAGCTGCGGATCGCTGTCGATCCACCGCTCAGGAATGAACTTGCCAGGATCGGGGAAGACCCTGGCATCCCTGTGGAGAACCCATGCGTTGATACCAACCACGGTTCCACCAGGAATATGCCTGTCACAGATGGTGACGCCTCCCTTGGGCACTTCACGCTCGAGTATCAGCCCGACGGATGGATGTAGTCGCATTGCCTCCTTGAGAACGGCCTGAAGGTAGGGCAGGTGGTTCATGGATTCTCTGTTGGAAATCGGCTTGCTTAGTTTTCCCTCTCGGTCGGCATTATCGATCTCGGCGTTCAGCTTCGCCATAGCCGACGGGTTGCGAAGAAGGAGATAGAAGACGGCCCGCAGAGCGATGGCAGTGGTGTCTGAACCGGCGAAAACATTCGTCGAAAGATGGACGATGACATCCCGGGTGGAAAGCTTCTCGGGATCAGACGCATGGATTGCCATCCACCTGGACAGCATGTCCTTCCCTACTTCGGGCTTCTCCCCCGAATCGAGCTCGCCGTCTCGCTGAAGCGATGCTCGCGAATTGATAGCCTTGAGCGTAAAATTCAAGACCTGGTTCCACGTCTCCATGCTGGGCATGAACAGCGGGAAAAGAGGATTTCCCAGTAGCAGCGGATGAGCCTCGGGGATCTGGCCACACACACTAGCATACACCAGCATCCCCTGAATCGCTTCAATCATGCCGTCGACATCCTTCCCCTCCTGCAGAAAGCCGAGCTTCTTGGAGAACGTGAATTCCCCGACCACGTCAAAGGCATAGTATTGCAGCCACATTCCCAAGTCGACGGGCTTTTTGCTATTCGCAAATCTCGCCAGCTGCTTGATAAAGATATCTGTGCAGGAGTCCACTGCAGATTCAAGCTCGAGAAGCGAGGTCATGCTGTAGGCGTTTGCCACCGGCCGCTTCTGCTCACGATGGAACATCTCGTCGCGGGTGGAGAAGAGGTTCATCTGGGGCTTTTTGTTCCATGATATGCACTGAATAGGATAGAATCCGGTCTGCTAGCGTCAGCCAGTTTATCGCCCCAATTTTCGGACTACCTTCTAACCTTTGTGAACCCCTTGTTGAGACCGTAGATAATCGGAATAGCACTGGGGTCTCCAACAGATATGTGCTTCGGACCAATGCGTACCAGCGGTCCATGCTTGCGATGTAAGTCAATGGCTGTATTGTGGTGGTCGCCCTTCCACACACTGTGTAACTTCCACAGACGAGTCCATTTGGCGATTGCAGGTCCCGGAATTCCTGCAAGCCCCCTACAGAAGCGATTGGTGATTAGACGGAGGACCACCACAGCAATTACGAGGTATGCGGCGTATGCCTTGAACGACGATGGCGCTAAAACTTCCATGCTGACTGTGACAGATGAATGCAGCTGGATAACTGCGGTCATCTTTGCAAAGCGATCCTTGGCATCTTATATGCTTGGAGATAGTAGCGCAAACATCGGCTCATGTTCCTCACATCCGATGCGGAGATCCGATCGGAAGTGCCTCGGGTGCGACTTGCTTAGCAGGTAAATAGACTTACTGAGCACTGAGCATCGATAAATGCGTATGACGATTGCATGTCTTTCCGAGAGAGGCGAGACCCCAGGGGAAACGCGGAGGCGGGGAGATCTACGGCCCTGCGCGGGGAACAAGAGCATCGATCCAAGGACGGCCCATTAGAGGCGGATTGAAGACCCAGAAACAAGGCAACAATTAAACTCTAACTTTATTTATCGGGGAGGAACCCCTATCTATTGTCAAATAACCAGTGACATTGATATCTATCCGACCGACAAGGCAGTCATCGCTTCCGAATCTTGCAGATCGTGTGGATGATCTGGAGTAGAAGATTCCTTTTTAGGCCTAAGAATGTGATGTCCCATCTCAGCGAGGAGTATTATGTGGGAGGTACTATTGTCGGGGTTTCCCCACTGCACCACAGTTACTGGCCGCTTCTTCAATCCGAATATGCGGGAACAGACCTGGTTGGGGATGGTCATAGCGCAAAGTTGACGAGCGAGGATAATCGGCGAGGCCCTATCCAAAGCGTATGCTCCAGCCTCAGGGTACGTGCAATTACAACCACTCGAAGATTGGATTGCACTTCCTGATTTGTTTTAGCGAGGAATATGAGCGATGCTGGGTGCTGTAAAAAACTTCCATTGTACAGGAACCATCGTATTGCGAAAAAGGGAAGATTTGAAGCTCATAATATAGCTAATAATGTAATCGATGATCGTGGGGGGGGAAGGATAAGGCCCACAGGCCTGGGGGGCGTCTGCGATTCTTGGCGGGAGGGCGGGGAGGCAAGAGACAGGGAAGAGGTGGGGGATGAGGCTGTGGGCGCCGCTCTGTGGGCATGCAGTGTGTGCATGTAATGAGTGGTTTGCTCTTTTAAAGAAGAGAGTTAGGGATTACACCCCCATTTACATGTCTGAAGAACACAGAGGTTTTAGGGGGAGACGGGCAGGCAGGCCACATTGCTTTTTCCCCCTTTTCCTAGGCACACCAGAGCGGTGTCATGGGAAATTTGAGCGGGCCTTGAGTTGTTAGCTGCGATCCCCAGCCGCAGAGAGCCTGAGAGGCGGATCAGGTAGATCCTGGGTGCCTGCTGGGCTAGGCTGGCGATCAATCTACAGGAAAATGAAATATCAGCAAGGGGGTTAGATGAGCAGAGTTAACGGGGAATTAATCGGCCTTGTTGTCAGCATATCACTGATGAGCGGTACTTTTGCTTGGGGCTGTGGTGATCAGTCCATGTCCATCCTAAGGTGGGTGGCAGCCACGGTCACGCACTGCTGATTACTAGTTCACATCATAGCAGCAGCCGCCGTGGAGATCCAACATGTTGACTGGCTTGGGGCATGGCTGGCCGCAGCCACCGGCGACTACCAGGGCGGGAAATCGCCGGCGGCTGGCGAGGGCTGCGGTCCCGTCCGCGTAGGAAATATATGGAATTTTATAAAGGTGTTGTATGACATGTTGGGATATAGTATGATGTGGTAGATGTTGTAGKAAAATGGCTAAATAGCTGCTTGCGGAAGGAAAGCCTATGGTTCCACATGCAGAACCACTGGTCATCCTTAGAGCCATGTAATCATGAGATAAGCATCTTTCTACACGGCTCTGGTGAAAGGATTATGGCCTGGTTCCGCCAGGAAACTGTAGCTTTCCGATCATGACTGTAGTGGGCTGGAACATTATGGTAGTATTAATTTCTCAGACATCTCTCGGGATGATAGTGGACCCGTCTGGAGTCCTGGACGACTACTTTACGAGAGTCTAGATTATGTCTGTGATTGCATTATTATCTTATTCATGCTCTCACTACAGGTACTGGTGTAATATACTACTTGGCATATCATCATAGATTTAAGTCCTCAACCTGGTGTCCCTTACATACCATAGCCTAGTCAGTATCCAAACTACTTATTTGGTTTCCTTCCTGTCTGGAGGACTAGGCGTTTATAAAGTTGTCGAACAGGATTTAATGAAAGTTTCTGACTATAAGCCTTCCTCAAGATATTGGTCTTTTCTTCAGAAACAATTTCAATACACTAATCTAGTGAGGCGGGGCCTTTGTTGCTCTGGAGTTACCACTATGGTACATCAATACTACTTCCTGGCATAGGAAGTGTGACTGACATTGATCCAGCCCCCCCAGCCTGGTCCAGCCATCCCGCCTAACAATCAACAGTCACACTGTCAAGGATGGCGGAATGAGTTGGTTAATATACCTGACGCTGGTGCCAACAGGCATTTCAAGAAATACTCAGACATTGCTACTGCCCTTGGCGTGATTGGTACATTTGGTGGTGGTTTTACCTTTGCTACCCTTTTCTCCACGACGTGTTCAGACACTCGCATAAAAAAGCTGTTGGAATTTTCTTCGGTCCTTTTCATGGGAACGCTGCTTGCCTCATTACCAGTATACTGTGCCGTCCACGCACTACGGGAAGATAGAGGACTTCGAGGGGAGATCCAGTGGTTTGTCCGCTTTCAATTGATATTTTCCTCCGCAGTCCTTCTCAGCGCTCTGTTATGCATGTTTTCTGCCATGTATTATTTCGCATTTGCCTCCCCATTCATACTTGCAGTTATCATGGTTGCATGTACTATTGTGTGGTGTATTGAGGCCAGTTTTGCTTCATATTATGATTATGTTGATACACCGGGAGAGCGCAATCCTGTGTACCTATTAGCGGTACAGGTTTTATTGTTTATCGTTGTTATTGCAATGGCTTTAGGTTGTGCATTTGGCAATGACCTCAGGGACATTTCTCGAAGCAGGTGCGACCAATAAGGGCAAGAGACCCACCCCATTGCTATTACTTGAAGTTACTATCCATACTGCTTGAAGTGGCTTATGGGCGTTATCAAATCCACAAACTGATATGAATCGTGGAAATCATGGACTTTGTCCCGAACTTTGTTCCTATAATGGCATGGACCTGTCTGGTTGAATATTATGCCTTATACGTTATGATTCCAGGGTTGATCAACTAAATGAGACCATTTCCCAGAATATGACAAATTGGACGCTATGGAAAACATCGTCCCTACAGGACCTAAAATCCCCTTAGGTGAGGACCACAGCAAAGTGCTGCATTTGCTTTGCGATGGAGGAAAACTATGGTAGGTGTCAACGCCCACCCCTCCGCACTCCTATCGCTATTTCTCAGGTGGACACTGGCTTCTGCTTGCACCTAGTGGAACCTCAAGAATGGACTCATCCGAAGAGCAGATCACTCTCCTCAGGGCTGAGTAGCGAGGTGATACTTGGCACCTTGGCCTTGGTGCTAATGTATCCCTGGTCATTGATCCAATTGGGCAGACCTGAACTGAGATCGACCGAGAGGGACAAAAGAAGTCAACATCCATTTCCAGCCTGGCTATAGGCCATATCAGCGAATTCATATTAAAGTATTCCAGCCATGGCAGGATGTTCGGCCGGTCGGTTTAATTATTCGGCTCATTGTTCAGGCTAAGCCTATGAACCGGGTCAATGGCTAATGTTAAGCCTCATGGTTCCCCGCGTGCAGGTTGCCATTAACCAGAATTAAATCACAATTAAAGGGCATGTTGCCGAAGAGGCCCGCGAAGTATGCTATAACCTAAAAGGAATACTCAGAAATAAATATATGGGATCTCTACAGCTTTCACCTGCCCATACTGAGGTCGATCTCACAGTAAGCGCGGACCAGTACAAAGTTTGCGTTACCAATGCTATTGCAGATATCTCTGAGGGCAAATATGCAAAGGCCATTCTGTCCAGGAAGGTTCCCCTCCCTTTTCGAGTGGATATGCCAGCGACCTCCTTCAGGGACGTCGGTCTAATTCTCCGGCACGCACATTCTTGCTTCACCACTTTGGCGTGAGGAGAGCTGAATGGGTGATATCAGACATCGGAACAAATGGAAAGCAACAATGTAACCTATTCTCCATCCACTCCATTACATGGACAGCTGGCAAGAGCTGCAAGTATAATGCCAAAGCCTGTGTAGATAGTACCTGTAATGCTAGCTGTTTGCAAATTAACACAAGCATCACTGTCATTCATCCCTTCGAAACAGTACCACAAACAGCAGAGAGGAAAGAGAATGTCACAATTAGAGCCCTTAGATTATTGCAAAAGCAGCCTTTACACAGACCAAAGCCCATTAAAAGAACCTATAAACACATTAGAGGGAGCAGCACTACCTGGTTTTCCTAATTAGCTCAGCATCAAGGAATAGCCAGATACATTTAGTACTCACAGCTGGTACTAGAATCATAGCCAGACTTTTACCTTCACATGTTATGTGGTTTAGATGCTACCCTACAGTAAAAGATACAGGGCCCTTATCTAACAGAGCAGTTATTAGAGAAGCTCCAAACATAAGGTTAACTTATTAGTAGTTATTAATCTAACCTTAGGATGGGAAACTAACCCACCAAAGTTAATAAATCTCATGGGCTCATCTTTAGGGACAATTATGGATTTAGTAGTGGTGTCTGTAATCAAAGAAGTCTGGTGCATAAGAGGAAGCCAGGAATTATTGAACAAGTTATTTAGTTGAAGACAACACCGCTTATTTTCTCTGTGTATAAATTTAACAGACTCACTTTCTTAATCTACTAAAAGAGACGTGCAGAGATATCTTATAAAATAAGTATAAAAGTAGTTAACATCATTCTATCAGAACTCCTCTCAAACATAGACTTGCATTTCGTCAGTTCCAGCAATAATAAACCTGCAAACAGATTCTGTCACTAATTTCGCATTTTGGCACACCTACTAAGGTTGTGGGGGACTGGGCCCCATTCCATGCTTTATTGTCCCTGCGCCCATAGTTAGAATTCTGTTGGATGACAGCAACCTATCCTGGCATCCTACCATTCCTACCTATATATAACTTTCCCCCGTTTCCTTATTTTTAATCCTTGTAACTAGTAGAGTATGTTCCCTATTAATATAGATCTTATAGAGCAGTTTAGACTGGCTGACACAATCCGCAAATCCATATTCAACCCACCCAGATCCGCACTTTGGGTTGGATCAGGCCTACCTAGATCCAACCCATATGGATATGGATAGGCCTCGACATGTTCTGCTAGTTATAAAGAGTAAACTAGAGAAAGGGCGAGAGTTATATACAGGTAGGAATGGTGGAATGGCAGGATAGGTGGCTGTCATCTACTGGAATTTTTAGTATGGGCGCAGGGACAATAAAGCATGGAATGGGGCCCAGCCCCACACAACCTTAGACAATAGAAAGAAGTGATTATCCTAATCCACCCCAGCTTAGATTCTGAGCGCGACGAAACAGCAGGCAGAGTGACTGGTAGGGACTTAGTAGCAGACACGGACTTTAGAAGATGGAGCACACAGCTGTGGATCAGTTCCGCCAATCAGGGTGGGGGCCAAATTGAGCGGACGCCCACTCGACCACGCACTAGGAAATAACATGCACTTTGTACACAATACTATGATTAGGGGAAGGTGGGGGTACATGATGCGTTGGCTGGAATGGGGTCGAGGCAGTGTAGCAGGAGGCCCAAGGAGGGCTGCGGTCTCCGTCTTGTAGGAAAAGAAGTAATTATTTCTTCCAGATAGATCTATATTATGTAATCCAGGTACAACACCAGCAGCAGAGGGAACATTTGAAGGAAGCAGGAACGCAGACAGCGGCCAGCAAACCACTAATCAAGGCCATAGAAAATTGGTCGCAGTGCAGATGTCCAGAGACCAGGGACTAGGATTGAGACAACTCATGTGTACAAAAGCAAGTCACGTTCCTCAGGGAGTTTTCAGATCTCGAAAGACACACAGTTTTGTCCCATTGTGCTGCTGCAGGCGTTCCAAGCCATTGAGGAAAGCACCCACTTCATTGCCCTTATAACCAAGTACAGATGCTTTGTTAGAATCACCGCCCCCATAGCAGTGGACTCCAATAGCTCTCTGGACCCCATCTGGTGCGGTGTGGAGAAGTGGCCCTCCAGAGTTGCCTAGTGAAAAAGTATGTCACAATATGTAATGGCTAATATTAGATGACACTCACCACCATATGTATCTAAATGATAGTGGAACATAAACTTCCACACAGTAAGGTCGTACTCATGTATGGTGCAGTGGCTGAGGCACATATACTCTCCCTCTTCTATATCTGTTGGGTAGCCAACAACAGTGATGTGTGTTTGCTGTCCATTTGTGGGAATGACCTTATATGGTATCGCCTGGTAGTCGTCAAAGGGTCTCTCGACTTTAACAAGCGCTAAATCATATATGTCACGATGGTAAGTAGAATACCCTAAATGAACAACGATACGCTTTCCTTTCCTACGCTCAACAGCATCGGCGCTAGAACCATTGTAACCAACATGGACACTGATATAATCAGCACGGCCATGTGTCGCGCTGTGCACATTGTGGCCAGCTGTGACCACAGTGTCCCTATTGATGAGCCATCCAGAGCCGTTGTAAAGGTGCTTGTCCCCCTCAAAATGGATAGTCATCTTGCATACAGCTATCAATAATATGAGCACAATAATCATTAATGAGTCATGTCTGGGCGTACCTCTGTATTTCCCACCTGGTCGAAAGTCCTCAGAGCTTACTTTTGTCCTTGGGTATTTGCCGTACACAGTTTCTGGGATGGACAAGAGGTTGCGAGGTGAATCAAGTGGTGCTGACTCTTTCTCTATTTCGGGTATAACCAGATTCCAGCCAGCTACAGCTGCATCTTTGTCATATAGAGGTTCAGGCTGAGGTTCAAGTTTAGGCTCAATGGCTTTCACAATCTTCCGAACATCTGCAACTCTTTTAATGAGTTGTTCAATCAAGTGTTTGGTTTTCTGTCCCTTCAATGTCCAACGGATCTGAACAGATCCCGGGATCAGGTGCATACGCTGAACTGCGGAGGATTGAAAAGATTCTTGCATCTCCCTAGATGATGACTGTATAGAATCAACTAGTTCCCGAGTCGCAGTTATGCTTGGCTTAAGACAGATTAGCCCTAGCCCTGAATGGTATGGCGCATAAAACGCACAGCTGCACCCCGAATGGCAAGCTGCCATATACGACTCACAGCCGCATCGCGAGCAGCACCGATCCATCTTCTCCAGAATGCTGGCTCACTTGGCGCTTCTACCCGAATCCCTAGTGCAAGTTTCTTCAATGTCGCTTCAATTTCCTCGACACATTTTTCAAAATCAGTTCTGAGATCTCCAAGTACATCATCAACAGCCTTTTGTATTTTTTCGAATTCGTTTTCATCCGCTGTTTGCAGTACCACTGACGCATCCTTCCCTAAGGCTTTCGTGAATAGACGGTTTACATACTTAGTGTAAATTTTATATTCCATTCGAATTTGACGAACAGGTTCCGGAAGCTCATAGTGTTGTTCCACTGTTGGCCCTGTAAGTAATTGCAGTCTGTTGCGATTTAAGAAGGATATCTCTATCGGTGTGATGATAGAGAGGAATTCAGCTAAAACGCCCAACACGTTTGCTGAGCTCATGTTCAAATTCAGAAATATGTCAGAAATAAGTATACGGTAATGATGAGGCAATTTAGTGTACTTTTCAGTATACTGTCAGTAGCCCACTACTGATTTCCACATTAGATAGTATAATCAATGTCGAACCTCAGCAGTGCCGAGATGGATCGCCTTTTTTAAAGAGCAGATCTAGGGCTGTGTCATTAGGCACTTAAAGAGGCATGCTTCAAGAATATTATGGCTAACCGAGCAGTAAGGATGATTCATTATGAAGTATATTATGAACCATTTGTGGCACAGAGTTAAGAGTCGATTACGCTGTTTGCTGATAAATGACGCAACTTCCCATACATTTACTTTTGTCTAAAACTCAGGCCTGACAAATCTTATTTCAGGTCGTAAGCCCTACTGAATAGTCAAATTGTCGTTCGTTAAATCATTACTCTGAACCCAGATGCTGACCCTGCTTTTAAGTTAAATTTGTCTTCAATCTTAGTAGAATGTGGGTGCAGCCCTCACACAGAGAAGTTCCCAAATCCGCACTAATAATACTTACGCCCTTTATTTCCTAAGCCCTAGCCAAGATACATTGAAGTAGTAAAGTATGTCTCAGAACATATGTGCTGCCGAGATTTAAATGTGTGGTATTGGGCTTGTCACGGGCTAGAGCCCGATGCAACCTAGTAATAGTGTCGTGTGCGAAGTCCACGGTTCCCATACTAAGTAGGGGCGACCAGAAGGTCTCCTGAGCACAGAGTCCATGTCCACTCTAGAGTCCGAGTCCACTCTTATCTACCATCCAGGAGTCTACGTTCTTTTACTTATTACTAGTAAGGATTCACTACCATATTCACCACCACCACCACCTGACCGTAGGCTAGCCGCGTGGGAGGGTAACCCCATGGGAAATTCCCTCCCATATCTTCCCACGCGAAATTTCTCTGTTTGAGGTCGTCTGGGACTCTTCAGCAGAGGCGTGAACCCCCTGCACAATGGTAGTACCCGGGTCCACCTTTGTGACTCCATACTTGGACTCGACATATAACTCAGCGCCAAAGTCCATGAGGAAAATGACGATCGTAGACGTTAGCGCGATTGCAGGGGGCCATGAATAGACTGCCCAATTGCCAGTCATTCCAACGCATGAGTTCGGACCGATCTCCGCGTAAGCAGGATCTTGCAAATGGATGAATGCCGTTGCCACGATCACTCCCGTGCCGAAGTAACGAGCAAAAAGGTACACATATAGTGGAATTTTCAGCGATGGAATCCGCCTCGCGACAACAGGGAAGAACGTGGCCGCTGTTGAGACTGCCAAGATGACAAAGATGGAAGAGATACGAGCCCCAAGGTGACCATTGTAGTTATTTCCGGATGCCGAGAGACAGCAGACGACTTGGGCAGGGTCCGCTGTGCTGAGATCGACATTGTTGGGGTCAAATGAGGAAGCCATAACGATGAATTGAGTGGACTAATGTAGATGGGCTGATATTGAGGGCATCGACTTGGCTTAGGTATACGAACCGTGTTGAGTACCTTGGCAGCCGCGAACAATCTCTGCCAGTAAACATGGCCCACAACCGGAAAGCTTAGCCTCCCTTCCAAGCTTAGTTTCTCTTGCGAGATATACCATACGGATCTAGCCCCCTACTAGGTGGCCGTTTTGAGTTCAAGGTTCTCCATTACCGCCAGGGAAGTGGTGCCATATTTGGAAGGTCAATATCCTGTAAGATAACGGCATGTATAAGCAGATGCCATCAATAGGTGGTATTCCCTCATGCCCATGAAAACCATAGGCTGTGGTAGTGTCTGTTGGAGCATTATTGACAGATAAAGCGGCCCATTAGATACTATAAAAGACATAAATATCAAAGATGGTGACTTGTCTGACCCGCACACACATTACTTTATCTCAATGTACCTTACTAGACACAGTGACCGGAAAGAAATCTAAAATAGATTGGAAGGTAACGCAAACCCTCCGTTGGCTGTAGCCTGTGGGTTTGTATCAGGTACTGCGCAGTACTTGCAAGAAGAAAAATTTAGGGTCATGAATTGCCTAATACCGCCTTGGAGGGTCTAATCTGGATCACAGAGGACTGCCTGAGATACAGAAGCATGCAATGCATTCCATTGTATCTGACTGCGCAAGGATATCATAATTACAAGCGGGTTTTTACCCCCAGGCCTGCAACAAAATTTTGAGTAGTTTTTGCTTCTACATACTCAGCGACCTTTTCCCTTATATCGAAGCCAGTGATCCGGATTACGAATGCATGTGAGCACCTTCGAGGACAGTGAAATTTTCTGTCATTCGCTCCACCAGAACTAAGCTATCTTAAGTCAGGTACCTTTCTAAACTATCCCACGGGCTTGAGTACTTGGTGGTTATTTATTTCGCTTACTCCGTACATGGCGCTCTGCCCAGTGAGTTAGCGGGGTCATGATTCCCATATTTAATTCCTTCCTTCCTGACATCTAGCACGCCCTAATAATAGAATGGACAAGTTGGGCTTTGACCCTTGACCCACAACCTGCCAAGAGATTTAAATACAGGGAATATACCATATGTATTACTTATATTTGGATATGCTTTACATGCTAAGGTATATTACAACTCTTATTCTGTATTATACAGGCTCATGGTTTCTTGGCGGGTTCGTGGGTAGCTTGTGATAGGCCTGTGACCCCTGCACAGTTTTTAGTTAGCAGAGAGTAGGCAGTCACTTGACATAAAGATGAAGATAACACCTATTCACTACTATGTATCTGATTGCTTACTCCACACTATAAGCCATCTCAAAATCCCATCGACACCGCCGCCAGATGATGAAATCAACTTTCCTACCCTTCCTGTATCTTTATGCTGCTGCACTAGCTGTCCTTGCTAATACTAAACCCGCGCAGTAAAAATCTCTCGTCTGTGTGGACGCTATGTTCAAACAAGACAAGGTCTATGGTCACAGTGATGCTATATACGACCCGGTGCCAAAAGAAGACCAGCTATTCAGCATCGAGTTCCTTGAGATTGCCCCGACGCCTATTCTCTCGTAAGATCCCCTCCTTGATGTGCCGCTTAATGATAACGTTTTGAAATCCTAAAGTGACCGCTTCTTTTTCGCCTTCCTTCGCGGCGATCTACCTGAATCTAAAAAGAAGGAGCTAGCACTTCCTGATGAGGGCCTCATCGATGCGACCCTCTCTTTGAGCGGCTCTGTCGTTTACGCGGATGGTAGCTACGATGACTCAGAGTCCCTTATATTGCCGTTTAAGACTGCGACATTCAATGACTGGACCCACCTCACCATTCGCGATGCCTGTGGAACTCAGGTTGACTACTTATGTAGTAGCGGCCGCAGCGACATATTACTAGATTTCCAGATTCCTTCAATGTTTGTGAGGAGCGGTATGTGGACTTTCAATGTTGACGCGAGACTTGGAGATAAAGACAATACGTGTCTATTTGCTATATCGGTGGCGCAATGGTTAGACGGGGGGCTTCGGTGATAAAGACATACATGCATATTTGCTATGTCGGTGATGCAATGGTTAGACGGGAGCTTTGAGAAGTACTATTAAGATCGAGAGCAACGTACCCCTTGCTTTACTTTGAAACGATCTCCCCGGTATTTGATGACTTGCCAGAATATTTGGATCTTTTGCAGCAGAAACTACGGCACTGTTGAGTAGTGCCACTTTAGAGGCGGCAATATAGTCAGTAGGAGGGTCGGAGATCAAAGCATGGTCTGAGAACTTGAGATTAAGCTCACTAATTGCATTGCAGTCCTTGGCTCCTTGCTGCATTTAAATGGGTGAATGAATTGTCTCCCAGGTCAAGTTCGCAAGGCGCGCGGCTATCTAAAACTTGTGGAACGAGGTTCATTGGTTTGGGCCAACGATGCCACACAATCACACAGAACACAAACTAAACCACAAGGCAGACTCACAGGCCCTCTCTATTGACCCGTTAGCATTAATACGTACTCACGAGTTTCAACCAAAATTGGTTAATGTTCCCTTAAGATTATCTCCAAAACAGTTAACCAGGTAAGACATGTTGAAGCTATAGAGAAATGTGCTAGCTAGAACAGGTTGCTTTTGGCGCATGATGCTCCTCAGTGGCTTACGGGGTCGTGCCTGCCACCGACGCCTCAAGGAAGGAGGTGAACGAGGCCTGAGACATGATGTTGGTCTTACTCCTGTCGTGGGCGTGACCGTGATTATAACGGTGGTGGACCTGCGGTGCCCATGAAGTACACCACGGTGCCGCTCAAGAGACGGGAAGGAATTATGAATCAAAGTCCAAATAGTGTCTATTTCTTTTGTTAACTACATTCCTCCTGCCGAGCTACACTCATGCGTGCTAGTAACTGAACTATGCCATTGGAAAACGACTCCACAATATCAATAAGAGCTATAAACATACCACATATGAAAACTGTCCTAGGAAGGAGGCATTATTGCCTTCCATGTCAAAACATACTGCAAACAGATGCTCTACTACTGATCATCAGCCAACCCCACCATTCTCAACGAGTCCTTCCAGAGTCGGCCTTCGCTCTCCATGTCGTAGGTGTGGCTGGTATAGCTCGCTCCTGAAATATTGCCATCATCGTTTCCACGCTTTGCCTCAGCACAATCAACGAGATACCTGCCCCCCTTATTCTCCCACTCCTTGCCAATAGCAGCCCACACCGTGGTCGCCGCACCTTGCTCCGGGCTCTTCAAGCTCTTGACTAGGGCCTTGTCTTCTAAGATTGCCGCAACCTCCGCGTCGGGAATGTGCTTCGAAAGACCAGTTAAAATTCCCCCAGGATGAACGCTCGTTGCGTGGAGCCCGAGAGAGCCGTAGCGGCGCTCAATCTCGTTAGCCATGTATACGTTGGCGGTTTTCGATTGCGCGTATGCTACCCAGGGGTCGTAGCCCCCTTTTTCGAAGTTGTAATTGTCCGATGCATTGATGCCGTTTCGACGGTGAGCGGCTGAGGACACATTAACAACCCGAGAATGGAAATCGGGGGTCGAGGCGGTCAGGAGTGCTGGCTTCAACAGTTGGAAAAGCAGGAAATGAGAGAGGTGGTTAGTGCCGAACTGCAACTCGTAGCCATCCTTGGTGAATTCCAGATGTGGCACTGCCATGATTCCAGCGTTGTTGATCAGGATATTGACCTTGTCGGTCTTTGCGAGAATTGTCTTCGCAGCGGCACGTACGCTTTCGAAGGATTCTAGATCCATTTCGATGAATTCCGTACGGCCTGCCTCGGCAATGTCGGCCAAGGCAGCTTTGGCTTTGGGGACATTTCGAGCTGTCAAGTAGAGCGTCGCTCCGGTGGCGAACAGAGCGCGCGCCGTTTCAATACCAAGGCCGGAGGAGGTTCCGGTGATGACAATCACCTTGCCCTCTAACTTGCCTTCCATTCCTTCATCTTTGACCACTTGCAACGCTGTTGGTCGAGAGTCGCCTGGTCCCTGGGGACTAAGGTGAGCTGCCGCGTATCGTGACATCTTATGGCAGCGGATGTGGCTGGGATTGATGTGGAATGAACAATGGAGGAAACCGTGAAAACAACGACGCTTGTGCTGATAGAGGAAAAGTGAAGGGAGGAAACTGTGCATTTATATTATTTGCATGTCATTGCATTCTGTCTCTTCTACTACCTAGAGCAGAGAGCTTTGAAGTTAGCTGACTAGTTTTCCCTCTTTCGATCTATTCAAGAAAGTGGTGATGCACTAAGCCTTAGAATGACTTCTCTCACCTTACTTTCAAAATTGGATATATGGGGCCAGCTGACTATTTTCACCTATTTTAGTGAGGATATGTTAGCCTCTAGAAAAACGTCATTGTCTTCTAGCCAGCTATTCCTCTGGCTTAAAAAGTTGAATATATGGTACTGGCTGACTACTTTTACCTCTTTTAGGCTAATCTAATAAAGTGGCGATATGCTAGGATGAACTCTCATCTTACTTTTAATTGGATACGTAGGCTTGGCTGACTACGTTTTGGCTCTTTGGGAGTAATTCACCAATGCGATGATCCGATCCATGGCTCTACCTCCCAACTTTCCTCAGTTGCCGTTCAATATGTGGGGCTGGCTGGCTGACAGATTTTGCCTCTTTGGTCGATAGCTTTTACATGCATCTAGATACAACTATCCTTGCCTTGCGTCGTCTAGAAGCTGACTATAATTTCCTCTTTCATCTGTGTCAAGCTCCCAAACATGGATCCTGAAAGGAATTGTGAGGACTGGACAAGCATCGAAGATAGGAAGCAGCGGAAGAAAGTCCAAAATCGGATAAACCAAAGAGCTCATAGTAAGCACGCCGCCATCTACGAATCTTACTCTGTTCTATCTTTGATTCGTTTAGTTAACTGAGTGCATTAGGAAGACGAGTCAGCGAGAAAAAAGCCCAAGATCCGAAATCTGGACGCCGCCCGTTCCGAGTGGATCGTTGGCGAATTGCAAACGCCAAACCCTCCCAACCTAGCGACACCCAACAAACCTCGACAAACGCGTTGGCAATTCGAACTTCCGGAAGAGCAGTTCATTTAGCACCTGTGTCTGGACATTCTCACCCAAGGTCAAGGCTAGCTGTTGTTTCTGCGGAGTCTGACAGGTCACCCAACGTCCAATTTCCTCTTCCTGCCGACCATTTACTACATCTTATCCACTACAATGTATATCGAGCACTTGCTTCCAATAAAGACGTCTTGAAGCATTTCACGAGAATAGTCACCCCAAGTGATGCTGTTGACAATCTGCAATCCGGCAGACGACTTTGCGGTGGTCCCACGATCATCCACCCCCTCTCAACGGGCCTTCCAGGCTCACTCTTTCCGACACGTTTACAGATGGTTCATCCGCACTCTAACTGGATTGACATGCTTCCTTTCCCCCAAATCCGGGATAATTTGATCCAATGCGAGGGCTATGTTGACGTTGTCGACTTTCTGAGGGATCTTTTTGGAGATATGGTGAACGATAGTCTATCTATCACGCCAGGAGCATGTGAATCCTTGCCTGCATCTGCCCAAATGCTACTTCAAGGGGAAGATGACGACATGGTTACCGCTGGTCGCAGAGGGTTGATTGTATGGGGGGAGCCGTACGTGAAAGAGAGCTGGGAGGCTACTCCGGGATTCCTCAAGAAATGGGCATGCCTGTTAAAGGGCTGCGAGGAGTTGATTGAAATAAGCAATCGCTGGAGGGCAATAAGGGGAGAAGACCCCATTATTCTAATTAATTGATTGATTTGCCGTCTCTTTTGTATGCTAACAGTATGCGATTGATTAAGATTATGACTGTTGTAGTTCCTATCGTCCTTCGAGTGAATGTGAGAGTCCATCCGTATGATCACTGCCAGGACCAAGATGCAACCAAGGAAGCAGGTCCATAGAGTTCAATCTTTTGTACACAATACAGTATCTTCATTCTCGCATGTTAGCAGTGGACAAATACTTTGACTTAATGGACATATAGCATAGTCGTAACTTTTTTTTAAAATATCGTTGTAAAGCAACCTCGGCGCTATTCCACGGTCATTACAATGCGAGTTTTCAATTTGATAATCACATACATCAACTCTCATTGTCAGATAGGAAGATGCCTCTACTTCTGCCTAAGACCATGGTTATAATATATATACACATATATATACCATCCTGCACTATCCTTGATCAAGCGTGGTGGGGACGGACGCTAAGTGGAATGATCACCCATAGATTCCACGACCCGAATCCCCTCATTTTGATCCCGGTACCGTCAATTTGGATCAGGTTGGCCGTCATCCAGTACCATGAGTCAGCTTGGAACTGAGTAAGTCCTCCCACAGGGACATCTACGAATCCTTGTGGGGTCGACTGTAAACCTCGAAGCTGACGAAGACTGCCACTAGCTTCCCCGCAATCCGCGCGTGCATTTTCGACCTAGACGGACTCCTCATCAACTCCGAGGACATAATCACTCAATCCACCAACCGACTTCTTGAAAAGTATGGAAGGCCTGCATTTACTCCATCGATTCGGGCCCAGCTCATGGGCGTCCCCGACTCAACAAACAGCGACCTGTTCCACAACTGGGCCAAGTTGCCCCTCTCCCGCGAGCAATTCGCCCGTGAATTAAGGGAAGAAATGCACCTGCAGTTCCTCAACTGTGAACCGCTCCCTGGCGCGGAGAAGCTTCTAACGAACCTCCGTCGTGCACGTAGCGCTTCTGGGGACCAGTTCGAACTGGCATTGGCATCCAGCACCAAGAGCCATACCTTCGAACTGAAAATTTCCAGACCGGAAACTAAGCAGCTGCTCAGCTTTTTCCCGCCTGAGAGGCGAGTTCTAGGTGATGACCCGCGGGTGCGACAGGGTCGAGGGAAGCCAGCGCCGGATATATATCTCGTCGCGCTGCAGGCGTTGAACTCTGCAGCAAATTCTTGCGGGAAACCCATCTTGCCAAGCGAATGTTTGGTCTTTGAAGATAGCGTGGCCGGGGTAGAGGCTGGAAGACGGGCTGGGATGAGGGTTGTTTGGGTACCGCATCCGGATGTGGCGGTCGAGTATCAAGAGAGGCAGAAGGAGGTGCTGGCTGGGAGGACGGGGATGAGCGAAATTGGAGATGAGTGGCAGCTAGGAGAGATTGATGACGGCTGGGCTGAATGCATCCCGAGTTTGGATCACTTTGATTACGAGAAGTACGGCATCATTGTACCATCCTAGGCAAGCTTATTGGTCCTTCACGGAATGATCGCGGGACATGATATGGGGTGAAGAGTCCATCTACACTATTGATGTATATGAAATGTCCATTATAGATAGCATAGGGATGTATGTGCCGAGGCCTGAACGCTTCCAGAATCTACTATCTGACTATATCTCCTCTCTACGTGGGACGAACAGTTGCTTTCATATAGAGATAACAATCCTTTTGATGTAACAGCTTCATTGTTTCTGATAATAATTTAACTTTCAATAACTCTGGGACAGCATATTTTACTGGTATTCAACGTCACAGCGAGGAAAGAGATAGCTGAATGCGGAAATTCCACGTAACCTAAAATGAAATACTCTGCCGCCTCTCCCGATCTGAATCATCCTCTGCACATATGGCCCGCGGTTAAAAGGTTGTTTGAAGTTATACCGCGTAGTTCTCCCATCCTGATACTGGTTTGCGCCCTGCGCCAGTTTCAACGCTCCCATCCACCATACTCAGCATCCCATACTCGACTAGTGTTTCGCATATAACATTTCCAATCACCACTCCACTTACCTTTAGAGCTCTTTTTTGGAGGACCGTTCCGGCTAGGGCAATAGATTAGGCCTTTAACTCTCGTAATTCCGATTATCGTCTATGGCTTGGAGTCTGGCTAGTCTGTAGAATATCCAATCTCAAGACCCGTTTGTGTAAAATCTGCTGACTGACAAGAATAACTACTCTGGTGCTGGAATGATGAGGCAAGTGTACTCAGTAAACATTGGAAGGCAAGTAGGTACCATCCTTTAATTGGTCTCCAGTGCTAACGTAGAAATATAAAGTGGCGTATCTCGACATCTAGTCATGCTGTTGGTTGCTGTAAGAATACATTGGGCTACGTATGCACTAGTCTAGACAATCAATAACATGATCATACATTTTTTTCATTATCCTTAATAAGACATACGTCTGGGATCATAGTGCTGCTGTATTATGGTTATTACACTTTGCAGCGGATGGTGAGGTCATCCAACTCTAGTAAGCTGCAAGCGCGTCAGACCCTTCTAATGTCAATGACATAGGCTCATATGGACTCCGTCTAGACTACCTGCACCATATGATATAAAGCATCAACTTCGCTCAGCCAGTTGTCAAGTAAATAAACAACCACACGAGAACTCTAATTTACAATTAAGAGTGTACATCACCTATACCAAGACGTCGTGAGTCCGCACCTTCATGTAATTCTTCATGTTCCTGCTTATCATAACATGGGATACTCTTATGAAACAGATGCCCGCTACACAAGGAAGAATGGAAGGCTCTGGCCACAGCCTCAAGGGCCGATTTGTAGTTGAGGGCGTCCCGCACAGTCTCGACTTATACGTTACCAGTGAACTTCCACCCTTTTGAGGTCCCCAATGCCACGGTGACTTACGACTCGCCCGAAAAATTGCTGGGCCCTGAGACGCTTCAACCTAATTCAGAGGCTAAAGGATCCGAGATTGCTTTGTATCTGATGGGTCCATCAGGTCCTCAATCTATTATGGGTAAGGTTGAGCCGCCACTGCCAGAGGAGTTGCATATCTCTGGCCAGGGCGCTTGGCGAATCACTTAAGATGATGATGACGACTAAAGAAAAGTCTACTGTCCTCATTAGCACCTCACTCTTTGTCCAGTGCCCTATTATCTCTTTGTATACTAGGGTCCACGAGCAAATAAGCAATTCAATCTACTGGATGATATATTCGAGGGTACAGTAAGTAAAGAGCCCTGCCTTGGGAATAAGATGGTCTGAGCTCTTAGATACCCCCGCGCTGAGTATGTAGACCACCTGTCGATATAAGCGCTTCATAGAAATGCGGCCTGAATGACCCTGTATTTTGCGCCAAAGCTCATGAGGGAGTTCACTATATGGCTAATATAAGCAACCTTCCCTGCGATGCGGTTGGCTGGACGGGGACTAATATGGTGATTCAGTGCAGATTTGGCTAATGTTTAATATGCATGAGCTTCATTGGAGTTGACTTTGAAATCAAACTCTTCTAGCCCTCTCCAGTGTCTAATAAGCTATGCGTTTACCTATGTAATAGTCCCGCGTGGGCCTTGGGTCCCTTGAAAAGATCCCATCATCTTATTAACCTAAAAACCTAACCTCCTGTCTTATCCTCCTTCCCCCCTAGTTCGAGTTGTATTCGTCCTGAGTAGGTTTGTTTATGACCAGATTGGTCCGTTTTGTGGAACGACTGTATGTTCCTCCACGGCACGGGATGAGGGGTGCGAATCTAGCAGCTTTATTGATGCAAATGAATGTAGATGTAGATAATAGCCATTATACATACCATCGAGATGGGAGCATATATCGAGGCTGGAAAATTTACATAAATTACAATCTGTCTATGACGTAGCGTACATTGGAGCCTAATCATATTATGTGGCTGTCTATCCTGTCAGACCTTGAGTTCGCAAGCTATGGACGTTCATCCCCAGGCAAGCTCCTGCCAACCATCACCGGAATGATATTGATACTCGCAATGACTTTCAATAGGACACTATATATACCAAACCCTATCTCCTTTCTAGCACATACGACCATAGGGTGTGGAAAACAGGGCTTCCCGTCCGCTCAGCCGTACTTAAGCCACACGCCGGCCGGTTAGTAGTTGGGTGGGTGACCACCAGCGAATCCCGGCTGTTGTATGTTTTTCTGCTTTTTTTGATGTCTATCTGCTTTAGTCATTATTACTGAGATCGGTTTGCTATCTGTCTGAGTCTTCACTGACCAACTCTCCTGGCTGAAATGTCTCTGCCCTCTTGACAGTCCTTGTTGCTGCGCAGTGGCTTTTCTTCCCCCTTCCTTATAGCCACACCGTATTTTATTTAGTACGATCTTTAACTGCCGAAAATTCTTGAAATCCTTGACGGCTAATAATAGCAGAATAACTCTGCATGACAGCACCAACCAAAAGAAAGACTTTCTTAGGCAAGGACTGCTTCACCGCCTCCCCCCCCTCCGTTTGCTTGAGAGAATACCTGTCCTGTCCTATCCACCACATCATTCATTCATTCTCTGCCCTTGTTCGCTGTTTTAGATCCCTAGCGTGATGAATGAAACTGGACAGACATCCGCCTTGGTCAAAAGGCTCCACCGTGACCTCGCCCAGAAATATCAACTTCATGGATCGCGAATTGAACAGATATGGCGCTCCTGGGACAAGAGCCGACGAGATAAAGCTGTGAAGGCTGGCGCTGTTAGAGGGAAAGTGCTAGCACACCCGACAGATCAAACCATGGGCAACATGTATAAAGTTATACCGGAGTGGAATTTACGGGACCTCACACAGCCGGAGTCGGACTATCTCCTCGATCATTTGAAGCATCGCGCGACTAAATCTCTCTCAGATCAGTATCATGAGGGAGTCCATGGCTCACCAGGTGATCATGCATTCATTCTGGAGAGCATGCGTGTCAATCATCTGCGCCATGTGAACCCCTTCCGAAACAGTTTCACGTTATTCATCGAGGAAGATCAATATGGACAGTCCTATGACGTTACAGACTCTGCCAAGTACAGAGAAATGATGACCGGGCTATCAACAGCTGTGAATGCTGGGCTCTGCGTTCCCCGGTCGACGGGTGAGCTTATTCTGCAGAGACAGATGTATCTTTTGCAGGCGCTGAATGTCCTGGTCGGGGACATACTCGAGGACGGGTCGATATAGAGGCAGAAGACATCCACGCGACCCGAGAAGGCAGAGATATCGGGTAAGGATTGGCGAGGTATCGACAATTTCATTTCCATGGCACCCCGAAATGGATCCATTCTTGGAAGTCGAGTAGGGACCCGCGTTTTCGAATGCCGTCCTGTATCTGTGAGCATAGTTTTACTAGTGCGATGAGGACAGAGTTACAATATGAAATTGAAATGAAAAATGATCATCGTAACGTTCTGCTACATCGTGTCCACGTCCACTGCCCTTCTCTGGTTCTCCTCGGCTGAAGCAACCCAATTACTAGTAGCAGAAGCCATGCATTGAAACTAGCAATGCCGTCGCAGCGAATCCGAGACTGATGAGCATCCTGTCTCAGACCATGGTGAACAAGGTGTCCATGATGTTGAGGCCGTGACCAGGACATGGTCGATGGCGTCGTTGATTGCTCTCTTTGGTGACTAGGTGCTCGACTTGACGGTTGGCGTTCCCTTTTTCTGAACCAATCTCTGATTCAATACGGTCCACCATAGCATCAGTTCCTACACTACGTCAGTGCGCTCCTATCGCAGGTTCTTTTCAACGTGCCCTCGCATGTCACTATGACTGAGAACCCCATGCGCTCTTTTGCCCTTGAATGTGACGGGAAGGTATAATCCGTACAGCTGGCCGCCGCATTGAAATGAGGAGCATCCACTTCCTAGGAACTTTGAACGGCTAAGCTATAGATTCTGGAATTCTCAATTAACATTGATATTATCTATAAACCAAATAGTACACTGTGAACTGCCTTTGTTCAGCCAGGAACCTCTCTATAACCTCTTCCTCTAGATACAGTGCCACATCCACCCTATTATCATTAACACCTAATTCCATAACCAGTACTTCCCCACCTAGCTTAGGCAAAATAGCATGCACATACTGCAGATAGTTTCCATCACCTATAAAATCTACTTTAACCACTTTCAGTCGTAGCCAGGACGTTACAAGGACATATCGGGATCCCAAGAATGCCTGCCACAGCCGCTGCGGGGAGATCTCATACGCGTGTGTAGAGGTACTTAGCTGGGGAGGAGATGAATATGCTTGGACTGGAGATGCCGAGGTTCGGGTGGGATTGGGTTGGTTAACCACTAACCCTATATTGTATACAATGTATATTTGACCTGTTACTGCATGATAATGATTGCAGTCCTGAACAGTCTAGGTGCTCCAGGGACGATCTATACGAACAAATGTATATACACTATCGTATGATCTTAAATGTTCAGTTGGGAGAGGGTTCTTGATGGGAGTAGTTTGCATCTAATGGCAACTTACTTTTTACTTTCATATTAACATCTAATCCATTAACACTATTTAAATATATCCTTCATTCCATTTTCACGACTAAAGCTACCTTGCCTAGTGACAGACTGATGTCCTATATCCCCTCTACGGCGCGTAGGCAGGATAATGATTAGAAAAATCCTATGCTGCGCGTTCCTATTGTTGTGATTTCAGGGGAATTGACATCAAAAGAGAGAACTAAGCCATTGGATTGGATGAGCGTACTTAGAATACAAAATTCATCTGTGAGAGGCACATTATATAGGCGAGGAGCTAGCTGATCCTTCGGATCCTTCGGGGCTGACCTCAGATTCATAACACCTATAATAGGAAGGGGATCTATACAGCACTTACGCACTGTACTTTTAAAGATTGTATAGCACCAGTAGGGCTGGAATGGAATAAGGGTTCCTTCGAAAAGACTTTTTGTATCCGAATATTCGATAAATATTGGAAAACCTGCCAAGAATCTGCTGTATGATCTGGTTTGCTAACGCCTGTGAATTTCTTATCGTGGCATTGTCATGTAATCATGGTTTACTACATTGCTCTCTCCAATATAGACTGCAACAGAAAACATGCCATATTCCTATTGTATTTTACCGAGATGAGTGATAGCAATATCCCCTTCATACCTAAAATGGATGACAGCTCCTCTCACATTCCCAGATGCTCTGGGTGATCGCCGAGGATTAACTCACATTAATGAATGTGCCTTATTCAACTCACTACAGCCGCGGAGCTCAACAGCTTATAATTTTCCGCCCAGTACCATGGTGGCGCCTCATATGTTAAGTTCCTTCGTTTCTTTTCCGAATATGACAATTCTACCTTAGAGTATGTGACGACATCATGGTAGATAGGGTCCTGATATTAGTGGCTGGCTACATTGGCATTATCGACTGGGAGTCCTACAATAACAAATTTAACTACGTAGTCAACTCAGCAATGAAGAATTTCCAAAACCTTGACTAGCAGAGGTCAAAGATCTTTGGCCCCGTATGAAAGTAATTCTCAAGCTCCATTCCTCTCATTCATAATAGCCTTCATAATAATATCGCAGTTTGGCTTTGTAGCCCAAGGATCAACACTTATCTCTAATCCTGTGAGTGTGATGTTGGCAGACATCGATCAGGTGGAATACAAAGGCCAGGGCGTAGTGTTTCTCATTCTAATACCCTCCTTTGAGAACTTAAGTATTTTCGATTGAAACAGTCTTGCAAGGGAAACACTCGAGACTGGGGATGAAGTATGGATATAGTCCCAATAGAGTAAGAGTTCGTACTGCCTAATGCCAATGACGTCACTCTTTAGGGCTACCTTAATATATTCTGCCAGGCAATACGGGGCAAATCCGAGACTCATACTAGTACTCAGTTCGCACTCATCATCGTGCTGATTCGTCAGCTAAACGAGGCTGCTCCGGTAGCCTGTAGCCTGCTCTTGTCCATCTGATTTGGAGATTTCTTGTGACTTTCAGATGACGGGCTTATGGACGTAGCAATTATGTGATCTATACTTAGGCTGTGCTCGTATTCTCTCGCTTAGATGGACTCGGGAGTTCAGAATACTATGTCTATTACAATTCGTTCCAACTCGTATCCACTGGAAGCTATCGGTATCAACCACGCAGGTGCATGGTAAGAAGGATAGATACTAAAAGTAACCTCGTTCCAAGCCATMCAGCGCCTAATGGCCTATAGTATAATGTCTCGAGTCTACCGCGCCAACTTGCCCAGAAGCGTCTCGCACAACGCCGTCAGAGTCCTAGCACCCACAATCTCCAACGCACTAACCTCGATCTCCAACTGTTGACGGACCCAATTCCTCAACTCGACTGCGACCAGCGAGTCAACCCCGTAATTGCTGAGCGGGCGCGTAGGATCCAACGGCTCCCCAACACCCAAACTGCGCATTAAGACAGGATTCACCAGCTCCACGGCGGCAGCGAGTAAAATGGCATGGTCAGTGTCGCCCGATGAGCCCTTCTTCAGAAGCGTCAGCTTGGATTTCGATTCGGCGTCGACGCCGCCGCTGGTCTTGGCGGTATTACGGCCGGCTAGGGCGCTGAACCGGTGAACGGGCTCGAAGGGAGTCTCGCCGGGCACAATCGCTGTGATGAGTTGTCCGGTGTGGGATGGGTTCAGACGGTGCGTCTGCTGGAGGATACTGATGCGCAGGATTTGATGGAGCAGGGCCTCGTGGATGGGGGTCCAGCCGCGAGTTTCGAAGATGCGATTGAGCATCGTACCCTGGTCGTCGTTGGCGAGGTAGCCGACATCGTCGATGGGACCGAGATTGATCGAGCAGGCTGGAAGACCCTGCTGCAGCCGGTACGCGGCGAAGCAGTCGAGGAAGGTGTTGCCCGCGGCGTAGTTGGCCTGTCCGAGCTGTCCTACTAAACCGCTCACGCTGGAGAGGAGGGTGAAGAAATCCAGGGATGTCGATTGTTCGAGCGCCGCCTGATGCAGGTTCCAAGTTCCGGCTACTTTGGGTGCGATGGGCTGTCGGAACTCGTCGGGCGTCATGCTCGAGAACATGCGGTCGCGCAGGACCATTGCGCCTTGAATCACGCCGATGACAGGTAAAGAGGCGGAGGTAAAGGCACGGTGGACGTCGTCAATGGACGTGATATCCCCTGTTACCTGATCGACATGGCATCCCAGGCATTGGCAGTCGTAGATTATCTTTTGCGATCGCGCGTCCTCGTACCCGCTGCGACAGATGACAACCAAATTCCTTGCTCCATGCCGCGCCAGGTAGACTGCGATGCTTCCGCAGAGACCCTTGAGTCCACCGGCTATAAGGTATGAGCCATCTGGGCGCAGGCGGAAGGCAGGTGCTGCTGGCCGGAAGGGTAGAGGTACGGTCTTGCTCTGCTCGAAGGAGAGGACTACCTTGCCAATGTGCTTCCCTCGCTGCATGTACCTGAACGCGTCCACAGTCTCGGTAAAAGGGAAAGTTGCACCGATGTGCAGTGGTTTAATATGGCGTTGTCTCACCAGGTCCATGATGTAGACTCCTGTTTGGTAGGTGGTCTCATCGCTGATGCTCTTTCGCGAGAGGTCCAGGGCACGGTAGGAGCAGTTGCGGTCAAATGGCTCCATGGAGAGGCTGTTTCGATCGAGCATGTCCTTCTTTCCGATCTCGACGAGCATGCCGTTCTCGGCGATACATCTCCAGCTCTCGTGCAGCATGTCTCCGGTCAGGGAGTTGAGACAGACATCGACCCCGCGGCCGTTGGTCGCCCGCATCAGTTCTTTCGCAAAGGCCGTGCTGCGAGAAGAGAACATGCGGTCTCGCCGCACTCCGTACTGCTCGGCCAAAAAGTCCCGTTTTGCATCCGTGCCCACTGTCACGAAGATCTCTGCCCCGAGATAGTGGCACAGCTCGATGGCAGCCAGGCCGACTCCACCCGACGCGGAATGGATCAGGACAGACTGTCCCTTTTGAAGGTTGGCCAACGTGACGAGGCCGTAGACGGCTGTGTGCACTGCAATTCCGAGGGTTGTGCCTGCTTCGAACGAGACCCAGTCGGGCAGGGGGTGAACGGCATGCCAGCGGTTTCTCACCCTGTTGGCGAAACAGCCTCCATCTCGCCGGACCATGAGCACTCGATCTCCCGGTTTGACAGTGGGTACAGCGTCCCCAATGGCAGTGACGATTCCAGTACATTCTAAGCCGAACAAGTGCTCGTTGGCCGGCACGAATCCCATCGCGTTAGCCAGGTCCTTGAAGTTCATCCCCGCGGCGTGGACCTCGACCTCAACCTCGTCGTCTGCGAGCTGCGGCAGATCAGGGACCTCCCTGTATATAAGTGTATCCAATGTACCAGGCCTTTCACTGACCAACCGAATGATGGACTTGTGGTTGTGGATGATGTCCTCGCAAACAGGTGGTCCTCCTCCCCCTTCTCCGTCCTCGCTTTCCTTCTGGGCCTGATTAAGCACGGCATCTACAACCACCCTACTGACATGGTACATCCCGTCGCGCTCCACAAACTCGCTGTCAGTTTCCTGGAGGCTCGCGACAGATGTGATATGGCGAAGAGCTGTGTCAATCGCCTCCAGGCTGCCGGGACTGGTCGTAGACTCGACATCCAGACACAAGAGCAAGTTGGACTGGTATTCTGCCCGAAGAGAGCGTGCAACCCCAAACATGAGACCTTGCTCGGGATGGGTAACCTGCATCTGAGACCTGTGTCCCGTGAGAAACTCTGTACAAAAGCCAGCATATCAGAATGGTCTCAAAACTTACCCCCTAGTGACCCACACCACGCGGCACTGCTTCTCCAGCAGACCTCGTAGTGCGGTAAGCTGCTCATCTGCTAAGGCGGAGAGAATCTGGTGATCAATCTCATCTATTATCAGGACCGTGCTGCCCGGGGGAACCTCTTCAAATGGTAGCCTGTGCACCGATACAGCCCATCCCTTCTGCGTAAGCGTATCCTGAACTGCATCCGTGGAGGGGACTGGGGTGCCAAAGTGAAGCAAGTGCACGTTTTCCCTTTCTCTGTCGTGCAAGTCCGTCTCTGTGCCTTCCGCCCTCCGGTTTCCAACGTAAAGCAGGTTGAAGATGCCGCCCCTGGAGGTGTGGGTATCATGAACAGTGTCGAGTCCGGTCGAGCTCGAAGAGTCACCTAGTAATACCCCTAGTCAGCTATCTCCGACCGCCACTAGTTTCTAGGGCCTTGAGAAGGATACATACGATTCAGGAATGGGAGCCCTACTACCCGCACCACAACCAAATATCCATTCACTGTCAGGCCATCTCGTGCCCTCTGGATGGTTTGCTCAACTTCCCGCTTCCCTTCGTCGACCTTCAGGATAATGAAGTCATACTTCTCATCAGTATCATCAAAAGGCCCATGCTCTGCATCCACCACCTGCACAGCAACACCCGGTTCAGCCGCGTATTTCTCATGGGCCACCAGTCCGGCTTGTTGGGATGGCGCCAGGAAGCGGTAACTACATCCCTGGGCAATAGTACCCGCCCTGACACGGATATGGTCGAGGTACAGGGACTCGCCAGCTGCTGGGCCGTCGCGTGCCGCTACCTCCAGCACTTTGGCCGACGGGCGTTTGTGGGCTATCAGTGACAGTAGCTTGGCCATCTGCGTCAAGGCTGCCGCCGCAACATCCCCATCGCTCTCGCCATTGCCGTTACTGGGTGGCACCGTCGCCTGTAGGATATGCGCCGTCTGGGCGGAGGTGAGGAAGTCAATGTCTGGGTTCCAAACAACCTGCGTGAATGCATGGGGCCGGTCGACACTCGCATTGATTGCGTGGTATCGCAGTCCCTCGAGGTGAAAGACGAGTTCATTGCTTCCCTGCGCAATCGTCCTGATGTCACTGACGTAGCGTTTATTGTCATCTGGGCGTCCAACACCGCTCCATACGGCCTCCGAGGCTACAATCGCTTCAACGCCAGATGCAACCTCGTGTGGGAATATGACCAGATCATCAATGAGGGCAGGGGGCATGAGGGTGTTGATGGCGGAATGATGACCCCGGTTGAGGGCGACAGTGGCAATCTGTAAGCAACCGTCGATTGCGGCAGGGTGCATCGCATACTGGCTCTGCGGATAGCGAGACTCGGGCGCTTGCAGTCGCACCAACGCCCGGCACTGACGCGAGTCCGCCTTGGCCTCGACTTGCTGGCAGGGCTGAAAGGCAGGGCCGAAGTGGTAGCCAACACGGCGCATKGCCTTGTACCAGACGGCGCCTGGGACCGGATGTTGCAGAGGTGCAATGTCTGACGCACTGGGCGGTGGCCGGGGAAGGTTCTGGTTACCAACGCTCACAAGCCCCCGGCAGTGCTCTTCGATTGAGCCATCCTTTGTGATCGTGCTGACCGTGAACTCGTGCCATGACTCCTTAGTACTGGAGCACGGCTGCAAAGACAGCAGGATCTTGGTACCGCTGTTTGTGTCCAGGGTGAGCATACGGGGGAATGCCACATTACGCAGTTTAAAAGGAAGTTCGGAGATGGAAGTCCCCTCCGGAATCTGCCCCGTTGCATATGTCTTCTGGTAGATGGCTTCGATGGCCATGGCAATGTAGCCCGCTGCGGGGAAGATGACGCTGTCTCCGAGAAGATGGTCGCGAAGCCAGGTGGTGTCGCTGAGCCGCAGCACGTTCTTCCACGTTGGATTGGTCCATGGGCTGCCGAGAATCTTGCTGCCAAGTAGGTCATGATAGGGGAATTTACGGAAGCGCCAGTCGTGACTCGATTCGCCTTCGTGCCAGTATTTGACAGAGTGGTTCCACTGGTAGTTGGGCAGATCCGACACAAACACGGGGGGAGCGTCGGCTGCATCGTCGTTAAATGCTGTCAGAGAAATGGGATAGCCCATGGTAAACAGGGTTCCGGCTGCATGTAGCAAGGTCGAGACAGCTTGAGGGCCGCGCTTCCAGGCCGAGCCATACTCAACCGAGGAGGAAGCGGCCTTTTTGATCTGTTTTATGGGTCCGGATAGTGCGTCACTTGGCCCAATTTCGAAAAGGCAATCCACGGCCTCTGGCCCTGTTATCAGCTCATGTGCGGCCTGACCGAAGAGCACAGGGGAAACCATGTTGGCGACCCAGTAGGCAGGCCCTGGTGGGATTACAAGCGCCTTGCCCGTGGTTGACGACACCATGAGTGATTGCTTGTTCTTATCGTGCTCTGGCCACTCGACATGTTGCCTCAACAGATCCTCGTATCGCCCAGCGACGGACTTCATATGGCGGGAGTGATATGCCGCATCCACGCGAAGTAGTCTTGCAAAGTGTCCATCATCTTTGACACGTTCTTCAATGGGGACAAGTTCCGACTTTGTCCCCGAGAGGGTGACACTCTGCGGGCTGTTAATGCAGGCAACCTCAACAGTCGTGCCTTGCAAGTACGATAGAACCTGGTCGGGTCCGAGACCGACAGCCATCATCCCGACAGGCGCCTCGTAAACGGCTTCGGATGTAGCCTTACCCCGGTAATACGCTATCAGAATAGCCTGCTCGGGGGAGATGTGGCCTGCAGCGGCAGCTGCCGCAATCTCTCCGGACGAATGCCCAACCACCGCTTGGGGAACCACACTGGAAGCCTGGAATACAGCCAGCAGTGCCAGCTGAAGTGCCGTGACCAGCGGCTGAGATAGTTCCGGACGTTGGATCTGGGCACCATCGGTTGTCAACTCTTCGTAGAGCGACCAGGTCGGCGGATCATGAGCGTCTTGTAATACACTATCCAAGTGCTGGATAGTGCGTGCGGCTAAGGGAAACGTTTCAACCAGCCCTCTCCCCATGGTGGGCCATTGAGCGCCTTGCCCTGTAAAGACGAAGCCAACCCTGGGCTTCTGGCCGGATATGTGGCCTCGATTCAAGGTGGTAAGGTCTAGGGTGGTGCTGTTCGTGACCGCAAAGGCGCGGTGATAGTGGCGAGATCTCCGTTCGCTCAAAGTATACGCAAGATCGCGAAGAGAGACCTTGACAGCCGGATCGGACAGGTGACGATCTAATGCAGCGGCTTGGGCGTCCAGCGCTTTTTCATCGTTTGCGGAAAAGACTAGAAGATAGGGTCGCGTCGCTGATTCCTCTGCGAATAGATCATCCGTCTCTTCGTTTACATAAGAAGAGACGTGATAATGACCGAGGTCTTTTGCCTCATCGACGATGACATGAGCATTTGAGCCCCCATACCCGAACGAGTTGATGCTGGCTCTTCGGAAAGGCACCTTTGGCCAGGTAGTGGCTGTCCGCGAAGTATATAACCGCAATGCTTGGAAATCGATTTTTGGGCTAGGATCAATAAAGGTCGGATTCCCAGGAATGACCCCGTTCTCCAAGCTGAGGACAGTCTTCAGCAGTCCGGATAGACCGGCCGCTGGCTCCGAGTGACCAATATTGCTTTTCACCGAGCCGATTCGCAAGGGGCGGTCGGGTGCTTGAAACGGCGTGAAGACGGTGGCAACACCGTTCGCCTCCAGAGAATCACCCGCTCTTGTCCCGGTGCCGTGGAATTCGACGTAGCTCGTCAACGAGAGGTCAGTTATGCCAGCATTTTGATAAGCCTGTCGAATAGCAGCCGACTGTGCTTCGGGGTTGGGGCTCGCGATGCCAGCTGTCCAGCCGTCGCTGTTGGTAGCAGTTCCACGAATAATGGCGCGAATAGGATCTCTGTCATTGATGGCGTCGCTCAGGCGCTTTAGATACACCATATTGACTGCCTCGGCCTTGATATATCCGTCTGCTTTGGAGTCGAACGTGTGGCAGCGCCCGGACAATGACGCGGCGCCATTGGCACCCATGTAATGATCCATGACATGCTCCGGGCTGCAGTATAGATTGGCGCCTGCGACTATTGCCGAGTTTATCTCCTTGGACTGGAGATATCTCATCGCGAGGTCTATCCCGATAAGAGCCCCGGAGCAGGCAGTGTCGATTGTCATACTAGCGGACACTTTGTTAGCGGCTGACTTGGTATGTTCGCGAATGCAACCAACCCACCTTGGCCCTTTGATATTGAGAAAATGACTGAGGCGGTTGCTGAGCATGGCTCTACCAACCCCAACAACTGTCGCCGAAGCACGATTCTCGGGGTCGCGCGCCTGCATGTCGCCATAATCACTGGCGAACGAGCTGACGAAGCAGCCCACAGACGCCCCATCGAGTTGCTCCAAAGTGACGCCCGCGTTCTCGAGGCCCTCATAGACAACCTCCAGCAGTTGGCGTTKCTGCGGATCCATAGAGGTTGCCTCTATTCCGGAGAGGTGAAAGAACTGGGCATCGATATCGCGGGGGTCAACATCCTGTAGGAACATGCCACCCGGGGAAGCCATGGTCTGCGGCTTTAGTGAGCCATCATAGTGGGTGTTCAGTGAGTACCGAGTGCCTGGAGGCGTGTTGATCGCAATTCGCCCCTGCTCGAGGAATTGCCAGAAGGCTCGCGGGGTGTGACAGGTGTCCGGCAGCCTGCAGGCCATACTAACCACGGCCACGGGCTCTTGGATGTAGGGACCGCTGCTGTTGTGTAACTCCCCGCGAGAATCGTGACTCGAGGTATGGTTTGTGCCACCGACCCCATTGACTTGGGTATGTCCATTCATGCTACCGTTCATGCTACCGTTTGTGAATTCAGACACTTTGTTAACTGTATTTTAGAAAAGGGTCGGTAGGAGTAGGATAGAGCCATAATGCCAGTATCTACCCTCGCTTCATATAGTGCAACCAGGATATGCCATCCCGATGCTCTCCCTGGGCATCCTATTCCTGGGCATCCTTGGCAGCCTTGGCATCCTTGTAGCTACCGTCCCCTCTCGATGCTTGGATGTCCTATCAGATGGGCGCAGAACCCAACAACTGCAACGGATCAGAGAAAGGGCATCTCATGGCATGGGGCTCTGGTATCGCAAAGACCTCGCTATTCGCGATAGAGACAAATATCATCCTGGTCTCGATTGCACTGATTGGGGGCCAGGCAGGGGTATAACCAATAGAGCGCAAGCCGCATGTATGGAAATCAAACCGTACTGATTGCACGACGTCCAGAATATACCATGGAGTCAGACAAAAGTACAGCTGTCATGTATGGTCACGCTCCAGATGTCCCTATTTATTCAGCGGTTCTCCGAACACTCCGAACATTCCCCCCCACGCCGGCGGCACTGCACGCATCTCGATTAGGGAATTGTTGCTGATTTGGGGCCAGCGTCCTGAGTTCTGCGTGCTGACTTTAGAATTAGGATCCCGCCTAAAGTTCGGGTGGCTTCGGGTGGGGATGTATGGCACCACCAACAAGAGACGCTACATGACAGTAAGCAGACGTCGGACCTTCCGTTCCGCCTATCAGAACTGGTTTCAACAGTTGGAGCAGGGGCTCTGCTTACGAGAGTGTTAGTGGGATCCAGGTCGATCCATTCAAGGCATCTGCTCGTGTGACCGGCCGGTCCAGTCCATGGTGACGACGATCGAAGGAATGGTAGTCCACCATCAGCTGAGAATTGAAACTTACAGTACAGATATTGCAATTAGTGAACTAATCCTGCAAATTTTTTTGCGGCAGCTGAGCCCAGAAGCTCTCGCAGTCGACTGCTTCTATTCTATAGAGCAGAGGGAAAACTGCCCATCTCTCTCCTCTCCGTTCTACCACGTATGCCCCATCGCAAGATGCCTGCTCACGAGAACATCGAGTTCCGCACCCTCGACAACACAGTCCTTCGAGGGTGTCTTTTCCCTGCAGACCGGCGAGGACCAGGAATTATCATGACTCCCGGCGTATGTACGACTAAATCCCCCCCAAATGACTAGTTCCCCTAATGTCTTATGCAAAGTTCAACGCAACCAAAGAGATGCTCGGCCTCCCAACAACGGCAGCATCATTCCAACGCGCCGGCATCACAGCCCTAACCTACGACCCCCGCGGCGTGGGCCTCAGCGACGGCACCCCCCGCAACGACATCAACCCCTTCCAATTCGTCGATGACCTCTCCGACGCCCTAACCTTCCTCCTCTCCCACCCAAACATCGACCGCTCCCAAGGCGTCGGCCTCTGGGGCATGTCACTAGGCGCGAGCATCGCTCTCGTGACTGCCGCCCTGGACCCGCGCGCACGCTTCACCGTCGCGGTGTGCCCCGTCGTCGGCGCAACGCAGAACCTGCCCAAACTGTCCGCCGTTCTTGCCAAAGCTGCGCAGGACCGCGAATCCCGCCTTAAAGGCAACGACCCATTTTACGTCCCCATGCTCACGAAAACGGGCGAGAACCCTGCAGGGTTTAACCTGGGCTTTGAGCGCGAGGTCGCGATGAGGCTGCTCAATACTCAAGACGCAAATGATCCGCTCAGGGCGGAGCTGGCGCCGAACCACGTCAACCGCACGACTGTGGGCACGTATCGGAAAATGCTTCTTTGGGAGCCGAGCCATATGTGGACGTATCTCAAGCGCCCGGTGCTTTTTGTTTTGGCGGAACGGGATGCTGTTGTTGGGACGGAGACGCAGAAGAGGCATTTTGAAACGTTGAAGGCGGATAAAGAGTTGTATGTGCAGCAGGGCGCGGTGCACATGGATATTTTGGAGGGGGCACATCAGGGGGATGTCAATCGAGTGCAGACGGAGTTTGTGCAGCGTCTCTTGGGGGGCGGAAGTGACCTCGACTATTAGAGTTCTCTGTCGACGCCAGGGATAAGTCCATGAGATACATAGGTTAACTACCTCACCCGGGAAACTGCAATATCTTCTAGATATCCGAGGTTCGAGGTGCTACTATTAGAGTAGAAGCAGATCTATCGCCCAGTCTTCTCCCAAGGTTAAACACCGTTACTGCAACCACCCTACATCGCAACGCCAAACCACAACCCCATGCCCAAAAGCCCATTAACCAGCAACTGATGAAATCCAGCCCAAAGCGCAACATTGACATACTTTGGTGCGAGCACCGTCCACAGGACACCATCATCGCGCCACCAAAGACATGACGCCATAACGGCAAGAGCACTGAACGCGGAATAGAGTGCTTGATAGGTAAGATACTCCAGAAAGCATTGCACCCTGGAGTCTTGACTTTTTGATGCAGTTGCTGCGCTTAGGAGCCGCAACCCAGCAAGCGACCACCACACCGGACCAATCCAGTTACTTAGAATGGTCTGCAGCGAGACGAGAATAACATTCAGCATGGTGTCGGTGTGCGAGATGCCGTTGTACCCGTTCATCATGTCTAGTGAGGCGAGGGAGTTGCTGCGGCCGCCAGAGAAGAAGGCACTTTGGCTTAGGAGGAGGACAGTGAGGGATATTGTGGAGATATCTGTTTGGACTTTGGAGAAGGAGAACACTTATGTATTACGCAAGGTCAGTAAGATTGAAGCACGACGATAAAGTTGAGAAAACGTACGGAGCCAGTGCAATTGCAGGTCGAAGATTAGAAAAAGGATGAGACTCTTTGGTCGTGCTTGTGCGCGCAGATATACATTGGCGAGCTCGACGATTCCAACAAGGATGGCTAGGTGAGGCAGATACCATCAGCAATAAGTCAGTTACATACTTGGTAAACAAACAAACCTGGACTAGCTGCCTGGCTCACGCTCGCAGTCCCCGTGCAATGGCGGATAAGCAAGACGATGCATAGAGCCAGTAACCCACTCCACAATGACCAGAGGGCTAGGTTTCCAACCTCCTCGCTGAAGTTTGACTGGAGCCATGGAGGCAAAAACTCCAAGAGCTCTGGGTTGAAGGTATGTGTTGAGCATATCTTGAAAAGCACTGTCAAGCCGCAAACCAAGCACGCGCCAACTGTTGAGGCGTATCTTCCAACCCCGACAGCGACGCCGATAGCTTTGGAAAGCGTCCGCACTGCCACTAGATGCGCGCCCGCTGCCAGAATCCAAAGCCATGGTGGGCTGTCATCAAGGAATCCGTGCAGGTATGTGCCGGCTCCCCACGGCGTTTCCCCAGCGGGATTCAAGCTTTGGCCGACAACATGAAGAAGGGGCAGGAACAGTGCGTGAACTTTGCTTGTCCCTGCTGGTAACCTAGATAACTGTTAGATATATTATCCATGGTGAAGCGGGATAGCATAGCTGGGTAGTCATACCATCTGAGGCCCAAATACACAAGCCATGCCAGAGATGTCCAATACCAGAAACGGTGCTCCTCTTCCACTAGACGACTAGAGAACATTGTGATACCGTGGAAAAGTACAACGGCTCCGGATATTAACCGATGGGTATTGCTATGCTCGCTTCCCGGAAAGCCCAGTGTTGATAGTAGGAAGAAGACCACCAGAACTAAAAGGGCTATGCCTGTAGTCATGCGGCCTAGATTGAGATTATTGTGTGCTACACTGAGAACTTGCTGGGCCTCATCGCAAATCTGTTCCACGTTACTTGGTCATTCACATGTGCCGCCCAAGGCCAAGTCAAGTCGACTTACCTCCTGTAGCAACCGGGCAGCATCGTGAGTATTGGGATCCTCAGTCCGCGCTGTCACAGAGCCTTCGGAATTGAACCTTTCCCATAGGCAAAGAACGCGACGAGCTCTATCCGAACCGCAAAGACAGGTACTGTCACACAGATCCAGATGAATCGGTGCCTCCAAGCCATGTTTCAAGCACAGAAGGCTGACCATCTGCCGGGCATTGCGCATCAGGACGCGCGCCTGTTGACTGAAATCCGGGAAAAGTGCGAGCAGCTGCTTGATAACAACGCCCACATTTCCGGCAGGAATTGAGAACCCCAGGAGTGCTCCCAGGGTGGGGACAACGTCAACTTGGTCAACCACAGAATAGTAGGTGTACTCCGAATTGTGCGGAAGAGGGCTCGTGAATGTGCTTCCGAGTGATTTGAACTTCGGCGAGATGAAGAGCAGCGCAGAGGCAGTCTCGGCCGGTGTATCCCCCCCGTGGTTGCCGTTGTCCGTCATCCCGTGGTCGCCGGCTAGGACAAACAGAGTGTTGGCGTGAATGGGCAGATCCTCTAATGCGGCGTATATCTGGCGGACCACATCGTCCATTTCGGCTTGCTTTGCTCTCACGATCGAGCTGTATGACTTGCATCAGCGGATTATCATAATAGATAGCATATCTAGTGGTAAGGACTAGCATACCTTCCAGCGCCCCCAAAGTGAGCTGCATTATCGAGGCCGAGGTAATGCAGAACCAACCCCTTCCAGTCATCCTTGTCGAGCTCGGACGTTAGTCCCCTCGTAACGTTGCTATCGACCTCGCTGAAATTCTAGACGTGACGGGAACATTGTTAGGTTACATACAATGAAGTCTCATTCAACAGATTCGAGCCCACCGGTAAATAAAAGGAGTCTACGGTCTCGTAGCGGTCCCATATCTCCGGGTACAGCATACACCACATGTCGATGCCGTAATAGACCATCTTCTTTTCCGACGCACGTTCCGACTTGAAGCGGGACAACCATGTATCCTCTCCCACGAGTCGCCTGGCATCGGCGGAGTGCATGACATTGAGCCATGCGTCGAGGAAGGATTGCCCGCTGCCCTGGGTCATGGCTTTGATACGCGATAGAGTTAGGGTTGGTGGGGCAGCGAGAGCAGTGAACGGGATTGCGGGCCCGGATTTTATGAGACTGTAGGAGTGTTAGAGAAAGAATGGAGGGATGGAGACGCAGATTACCTCTGCGTAAAGCTGAAGCCCGAGTCGTCTCCGTAGACAAAGTCACTAAGTATAGATATGTTAGCCGGCCTTAACTCCCACGCTGAGACTAAACGTGTAATGGAGGTATCGCACCTGCGTAGCGCATCAATAACCATAAAGACGACTTTGTCGAAAGGCGCAGATGGCTGAGGATAATGTTCCTTCTCTCCAGCTCCTTGCAACCCAGCCTGCTCAAGGTCGTTCTCAAATGCCAGCCTTGGAGGAGGACTGAAGTACCCGGCCATGAAGACTACAACGCCCAGCACAATGCCGACGTTCGTAAAAAAGAGCATCGTCTTTGCTCGTCTGAAGACATTCATTCTGGACAGCTAGGTGTAATGACCCCGTCAAGCTTCAAGCTCCCTTCCGAGATAGCAACGTACCGTTGGCGCATAGCACCATCCCGGGGCCCCAACTCCAAAATCATGTTTATGTACCAAGAGCCGCAAGCCCCGGATTTCTGAAAAATACTAGTGCTTGGTAATTCTGTGCCGAAACGCCCGTTTTGTCTCGGAACGTTTCCGCCCCAAGCGCCGCAGATCCTTGCAAACCACAATTTATGTCAACCTTGGCACACACGCACATATACCTAGTTAGGCAAGTGCGATGTATCGCAGCTGTTGTAGCTCAGACGCTTACCCCTGTACATCTGGTCCCTCCCAGCCAGTCACGTAAGCTTACAAGTGTCGGAGAGGAATTGGATGGGAGATAGGTGACGGCGGTGCATTGCATGACATGTACAGGACAGCATCCGGTCTCGACAAAGCGACGCAATAAGCACCCGATATTGATTAGTCTACGTGCTTGTGGCATAGGCTGCGTGTCTCGGCTGGCGGCAAACCCCGAATTGCAAAAAGGCCACGCAAGTAGAATACAGCTTTTGCTTTGCTTACTGCTAGCAGACGGTGCTCAATGATGCAGTGGATGTCCCATCCATTGTTGTCCTGCGTGTCCTCAAATTGTTGCGCGCGAGCGGAAGACTTGCGAGATTCCATCAAACAGACAGACCATAGCCCTGAATCATGCTGGCCCCTCATGTTTGGCTCATTGGGACTCTCGTGTTTCTGGTATATTTCCTTGGGAGACGAGTCTACCAATGGAATCGTTTGCGGCACATTGCAGGACCCCCAGGAACCGGGTGGACAAAGTTGTGGTTGGTAAGACAGGCTTGGTCTGGCAGGCTCTGTGACAGCCTCTATAATGCTTGTAGGGAATATGGTGAGAACAGCCTCCCGTCCTGAGTATATTATACAATGATTGATGTCCTTTTCCAGGTCCCCTCGTCCGCATCGGCCCAAAGTGGGTGCTGTGCGGTGATCCTGCTGAGATCCGCCGAGTATGGGGAATCAACTCGGGCTATCACCGCTCGGATTGGTACAAGGCTGTCCGTCTGAATAGCGAGGTGGATAATGTTTTGTCAGTCATTGACAATAAGGAGCATCACCGGCTCCGAAGCCACCTCATGCCAGGGTACGGAGGCAAGGGGATCGCAAATGAGGAACAGCTTGTCGACCAACAGATAACAAAGCTCATAGCACTAATCGAGCAGCGATATATCTCCACTCCAACAGCCTTGCGACCATGCGATCTAGCTCGAACAATGCAGTACCTGACTCAGGATGTCATCACGGCCGTCGGATTTGGCAAGCCAGCGGGCTACTTGGAGGCGAATAGCGATATGTATGGGATCCTGGAAACGTCCGAGGCTCTCCACAGACCCGTCCATATGGTCACCCTCCTCCCGACCTTCAGAAAAATCCTCGAAAGCCGTCCGCTGAAACCATTTCATCCCAAGCCCCATGACGGGGGTGGAGTTGGCCGGTTCCTCGGCTACATCAAGGACCTTGTTGACGAGCGATATGATGACCGAAAAACTAATCATACCGATATCCTCCAGTCCTTCATCAACTCCGGTTTGAGCAGACACCAAGTCGAGTCTGAAGCCCTTGTGACCGTCTTTGGCGGGACGGACACCACGTCCACTGCCCTGAGGAATATTATCTTTTATTTGTCAACTACCCCTCGAGCATACCGCGCACTTCAATCCGAGATTGACGGTGCTGTAAAGACTGTGGCACGCCCGGTGATCAGAGACGCCGAGGCCAAAGCCCTTCCCTACCTCCAGGCATGCATCAAAGAAGGTCTAAGGATATTCCCACCCAGTATGGGCCTTATGGGCAAGGTTTGTCCGCGTGACGATACGATCTGTGGCATAAGGGTCCCTGCAAACACCCAAGTCGCTTGGTCGGCGCTGGCCATTATGAGAAGCCGAACCATCTTTGGGGACGATGCAGACGTATATGAGCCGCAACGCTGGATTGACGCACCAGTGGAAAAGAGAAAGGAGATGGATGCCTCGTACGGATTGGTATTTGCGACTGGAACAAGGTGGGAGTGCTTGGGGAAGCGGCTTGCGTACATAGAGCTGGGAAAGACAATCTTCGAGGTAGGTGCCATCTCCCATGTAGCTACTCCGATTTCTGTGACTCTAATTGATTTTTTTGCAGCTCTTTCGGCGATTCGATTTTGCCATGGTCGATCCGGTTGTGCCTTTTCGGTGGGCTAACCATGGGCTGACAGCGCATTTTGGTATGAACGTGAGGATCACGCGGCGGGAAGAACGGGGTGACGTGGGAGTATTTTGACTGTAGAAATGATATAAACAGCAATATTTTTCCTGGCTTCATGGAGGTTTTTTCATGTAGGATTAAATTATATATGATATTAGGACTGCTCTCATTGTAAACAAAGCCAGGTCAGGTGACAGGACCGGGGGTTGTTCCCTCTTTTAAAGACGTCCTCTCCTCCATCTGCTTTCCCCTCTCTCCTTGATCCCTCCATCTAGATATAAACTCTCCGCTCTACTTCGTCCTGACAATGTCCAAGGCTCTAGGACTTGCTAGAGTTTCCTCGACGCCTAATTCCCGCACAGACCCCCCCGGCAGCACTGATGACAATGCCACTCCCGCGCCCGCACCCTCTTCATCCGCGGAGTCTCCACGTCTCACCACCGCCACCATTGCCTGGACTATGATGTCGCTTTGTCTGTCCGTGCTCCTCTCCGCCCTTGACTTAACAATTGTTACTCCTGCAATTCCCGCCATAGTCGGCACGTTCAAGACCGCGGCCGGTTATATTTGGGTCGGAGGTGCTTATACCCTGGCCTACGCAGCCATTACGCCAGTATGGGGCTCGGTTTCCGACATCTGGGGCCGAAAACCCATTATGCTCATTGCGGTCGCGGTCTTCCTTGTCGGCAGTCTTGTCTGCGCCCTTGCGCCGCATATGGATGCTTTGATCGCGGGACGGGCGATTCAGGGTTTGGGCGGATCCGGAATGGGGATCATGGTCAACATCGTTGTCAGCGATATGTTTTCGCTGCGAGATCGGGGTTTGTATCTCGCAATCACTTCGCTTGTTTGGGCGGTTGGCAGTGCCATAGGGCCCGTTCTGGGTGGCGTTTTCACGACGAGGCTGAGCTGGAGATGGTGTTTTTGGATTAACTGTGAGGCATTCCATCTAACCTGATGGCCCTAAGCTTACTCCCTCGACCGCATAGTACCCGTCGGAGCGGTCTCCTTTCTTGTCTTGCTCTTCTTCATGAGAGTCCCGAGTCCTCGAACACCCATCGCTGCCGGTCTAAAAGTCATCGACTGGACAGGCAGCCTTTTGATTGTAGGAGGCTCTCTGATGGTCCTCCTTGCCCTTGACTTTGGTGACGTCGTCTACTCCTGGTCCTCTGCAACGGTCATCTGTCTGTTGGTTTTCGGAACAGCAGTGATGGCGCTTTTTGTACTGAACGAATGGAAGATTGCCAAGAACCCCATTATCCCGGTTTGGCTGTTCACCTCGCCGACCAAGGTCGCGCCTTACGTTGTCTTCGCGTGCAATTCATACGTGTTTATTGGACAGGCATATTACCTGCCCTTATATGCGCAGTCCGTCCTGGCTGCCAGCGCGCTAACATCAGGCCTCTACCTCCTCCCGCTCATCGTCTCATGTTCCCTGGCCGCGGCCGCAGCGGGGATCTTCATGCAGCAAACCGGGAAATACCTCCCGGTGATGTACATTGCCCAGGGCTTTTTGGTACTTGGCTCCGGCCTGTTAATTAGTCTCGAGTTTGAAACCAACATAACCAAACTCATCATCTTCCAGATCCTGGTCGGAATCGGTGTGGGCATGAACATCGAAGCGCCGATTCTTGCTGCTCAGGCTGCGACCAGTGTTCGGGACACGGCAGCCGTCACTGCAACAATGGGGTTTGTTCGGTCTCTCTCGACGGCTATTTCGGTGGTTATCGGGGGTGTGGTGTTTCAGAACGAGATGAATGCGAAGAACGAGGGGTTGGCAAGCCAGCTGGGCTCAAACTCAACTTTGGCCCGCGAATTCAATGGCGACCTTGCCGCGTCGAGTGTGGAAGAGATTAGCACCCTTGGACTGAATGCAGATCAGGAGTCCTTGATTAGGAAGACGTACTTTGAGGCGTTAAGGATGGTGTGGATCATGGTAAATCACCTCAACGTAGCAACGGTGTCAGTGCATTTATGCTAATGATATGTCCTGAGTGCTATTAGTATGTGGCATTTGCCGGTCTAGCTACCGTCCTTAACCTGTTCGTGCGAGCGCATAAGCTTCGGAGTGAGAATGAGGGCGCCGTGCTGGGGGCCGACCGGTCACGGCAACAGGGGAGCCCCGCTGCTGGGGTCGCAGAATTGGAGTTGCGGAATGAGCGAGGCGATTAACGTTGGCTGTGGTGCTGACTTGCAAACCCAAGGGTAACTGGGTCGGAGTCCTCAGTTGCAGTTAGGCAATCATCTACGTAGCCTAACCAGGGATTGGTTAGGTACTGTCCATGCAGATGCAGCCAGTACGATATCTTATGGTTGTATGTACTAGATTTAGTGCATCTACGCATATGTAGTAGATTAAGACCCGGTTCTCATATTGAACTTGGCCCTAATTCATTCGTATGCAAGATGCTAGAAAAATAAATGAGGGAACCAAGGTGTGCTCTTACAAGCCAATCCACAGCCTTCCTGACTGGTGCACACCGCTGTGTAGGGCAAAATGATGCGTGTAAAGGGCGCTCTCGAAAACTTTGGTGAGTATATTGCCAACAACTTCCTTCTTCCGTGTATGACGACCCGCTGTCCTTTTGATCCTCTGCTCGAGGCATAGGATGCCACCAAGGAGCCTAACATCGTTCGTTAGCTTTATAATGGGTATTTATCTTGTCTTGGAGCGACTGATTCGCTGGGGTACGGTCATAGTGCATCTTGGCCATCGTTTCCACATCTAAAGAAGCACCCTCATATTTCTCTGCGCACCTTTTTTGCATTCGAGGAATCCTGTGGTCGTCGTCACGTGTCGGCTAGAAGTGACTACATTCCATCGCTGTCTTGTAGCATAAGTTCGGAGGCCTTGAGCTCTCCATGAACGAATATCGTAAGGCCATGTTATCGCACACCTATGGGCAGAGGGCCGCACTCATTTCGGTTTCGAAAACTTGGGGTGTTCTGCTGATTATACTGGTATGTTTTTGCTGTGATGGTGGAGGAGGCAGCTGCCAACAATACTCTCTTGCCCAGCAACATTTACCTTTCCAGTGCAGTGACTGTGTTTCTAGCTCTTGTTCAGTTCTTCGCGTTCCATACACCTGTCTTTGATAACCATTAAGCATTACACTGCTAGTACGATTCGTCCATACTCTTTATCACTCGATCTCAGATCAGTAACTTCTGCTCACATCGCCGCTTGAACTATAAAGCTAGCAGGTTGCATAGCTTAGGTGGATCCCACAGATAGACAGTTTCGCATAGGGTGTGGAAAACAGGGCTTCCTGTCTGCTCAGCTGTACTTAAGCTAGTATTATCAATGTGGTTAGAAGTTATATGCGCCCTCCAAGGGCTGCTGATTTATGGGTGAGAGACACTAAACCATAGGGTGAGTATAGGTGAGTATAGGTGAGTATAGGTGAGTATAGGTGAGTGTAGGTGAGTATAGGTGAGT